>NC_089494.1:60802552-61116466 GCF_036850765.1 Saccopteryx bilineata | reverse complement strand
TCTAGAAAGAGAAGCCTCATTGCTTTTTAATTGTAGAATTGGCAGATGGGAATTTGGAAGCCATGATTAGCCATGTATCCTCTTGATGTGAAAAAAGATCTGTAGCAGATGTGAAGAAAAACAGAGAAAAGAGGCTGAGAAAGAGCTCTGATGGCACTGGCTCCAACTCTTTTTCAATTTATTTTCTTTTAAAAATTTATTTCTTAACAGACTGGAATGTAATTCTCATACTGTACAATTCAGTCACTCAAAGTGTACACTTTGATAGCTTTTAGTATATTCACAGAGTTGTATAATCATCAACAAAGTCAATTTCAATGTAAGAGTTTATCTCTGTACTTTTAATTCTATTTCATTTTATTTATATGTGTATTTCTTTTAGTTCACTGTTCTCCCCCCTCTGCTGACATAAACTTTATATCATCTATTTCTATTGGCTATCCTTGAAATTTTATTATACATACTTAACTGAACAAAGTCCAAACTGACACAATTCTTATCTTAATTTTCCTTGGAATAATACAAGTTCTTAGAACTACTTAACTTGAATTATACTTTTCCCCCTTTTGACATATTGTCCAGTATCTTAGTTTTGTCCTTTTCTTTTTCCAATTTCACAAATTAGACATTATTATTGTTTTTATTTAAACAGATAGTAATCAAGTACATCATTACCATTTTACTTCCTTACTATTCCTTCTCATGCCTCAGATCATCATTAAGGAGTCATTTTAATTGTTTTGAAGTAGCGCTTTTAGGAGTTCTTTTAGGGCAGGTCTTTGGTAATAAATTACAAGTTTTTACTTATATTAAATTGTCATTAAGTCACATTCTTGAAAGGTAATTTTGTAGGTTACACAATTCTTAATTTTTATCTCTCAGTATTTGAGAAAAATATTGGCTCCTTGCTTTTTAAGATCTTTGTTTTTGATGTTTTGAATTTTTATATATGTCCAAGCATGAATTTCTTTTTATTGATACTTTATTTAATTCTAGAATAATTCCATCCACTATTTCTCTAAAGATTTCTTTTCTGCTTCTCTTTAATCCTTTCTGCTAAGACTCCATTAAAACATTGAGATATATTTCACATCATGCACAAAATATAGTTTGTATTAAGACAAATGTGAAAGTCAATTATTTTTTAATTTTAGGAGAATATTTTTATGACTTTGCAGCAAGGAAAGAGTTCTTAAACAAGACATAATAAAGCACAAACTTAAAGGAAAATATGTATAAATCTGACTACATTCAGGTTAAAAGACATCTGGATGAAAAAGAATATCATTAGAAATATAAGAGTTTTCTGTTTGGTGTTATGAACTTAGAAATATTAATATATAAGTTGTATTTCAATTCTTTAATTATTTTTCTTCCAAGTGCTCAAATGACCCTCCCTTTGCTCAGTGGAAACCTCTTCAACTTGGCTCCTGAGCATGATTGATGCAACTCCAGCAGAGGTTATACCTTTCTTACCCTCAGTTATGATGTTTAAACTTACCCTATACATTTCCTGTTCCAGATCAGGAGATGGCCATTTCTCCAAGAATCCTTGGTTTGTTTAGTGGAAAACAGTATTTGGAGTTCACAACCTGTTTTCCTTTGTAGGATTCTAGGAAACTAACTTATGACATTGAAAACTATTAAATGGAAAATAGCATTTGTCTTGCCTTTTCTATACGAACTGTAACTCAGGGTATCAATAGTTCATCAGGGGACATTTTTTTGCTTTTCTAACTTTTGTGTCTTTATTTATTTATTTATTTATTTTAAACAGATGTAATTTTATTTTATTTTATTTATTTTTAATTTTTTTACTTTTATTTATTCACTTTAGAGAGGAGAGAGAGAGAGAGAGACAGGGGGGAGGAGCTGGAAGCATCAACTCCCATATGTGCCTTGACCAGGCAAGCCCAGGGTTTCAAACCGGCGACCTCAGCATTTCCAGGTCGACGCTTTATCCACTGCGCCACCACAGGTCAGGCACTTTTGTGTCTTTAAAGAAGTATTCCAGCTAACAGATTAAGATGGACTGGTATCATTAGAATATCACTATTTGCAACCTTTATTGAATTAATGGATCTGGGCAAAGATCATTAATGGCTGCTAGCATCGCAAAAGGAGAGACAGCTATACGTTACGTACGCCTCGATGGAATTACACTATAACATCAATGAAGTAATCTTGCCAAAAAATTGCCATTGAGTCTATTCAAGTATCTCAATATAACTAGCAATTTATAAAAAATACAAGGGGCAGAGGAACATGTATACTATACCTCACAGATATAAACAGCAAAATAACCTTAGGAACACTACAGAAGAAAATCTGGCTTCCTCAACAATAACAAAAACATTTCCAATAAATAAAAACAAAGAGAAAGATGGAGGGCTAATTATGGATTTAAATGTACTTAAGAAACATATTAACCAATTTAATAATTATTGACTATTAGATATTGTTTTTAATTGGTTATTTGGATATTGACTGAAACAAATTGTAAAAACATTTAGAAAGCAATTGGGGAAATATGAATATTGACTGGATAATTTGATGAGATAAAGGTATTTTTTTTTTACATATTATTAGGTTAATGATAATAGCACTGTTCCGGTTTTACAGAGTTCTTTTTTTCAGAATATCACACTTAAATATCTATGCAGGAAGTGATATGATGTCTGGGAACTTTCTTCTAAATAATCTATCATTGGGAAGTATAGGATGATGGTGTATGAAACAAAATTGACAAGTTGGGTGATGGGTACATTGGGATTCATTATATTGTTTTATATTGTATATGCTTGGAAACTTCCATAATAAGACATTTTTTTAAAATTGAAAAGACAATCACTATCTAAAAAGAGAGATATTTAATGCCTAGAACTTAAAAAAATCAAGTATATAAAAAGAAGTTTCTAATATTAACAAGAAAAAGGTCAAATATCTTAACTTAAAAATTGAGCAAAGAATATAAATAGTGTATAGATCAAGCTTCAGTGACAATGAAACATAATAAAAGAAGCTCAGCTTTACTATTAATCAGAAAAATGCAAATTAAAATCACATTGAGATATCTTGCACAATCATTAGTTTGGCAAACATTAAAATGCTAAGTGACACCATATGTAAGAAACTATGTGGAGAAATGGGAACTGTCCTTTGCTATGGTAGGAATTAAAAGTTTTATATCCGGCTGCATGATTTGGGTCAGATATGCCCCGTGTCAGTCATATGTGGCCGGCAATAAATCTCCTCCTTTTAATAAAACCCTTCAAAATTCAAAAAAAAAAAAAGTTTTATATCCACTTTGGAGACCAACAGGTTAATAGCTAGGAAGTGTGAAAATCTACACATATCCCAGAAGTGAAAAATTATAAGGCTTTTGCCTTCTTAGCCCTCTATAAAGATAGGGTGCAAGTGTTTGGTTTTGTCTGCTAAACAGATGCATCAGCTCCAAAATTTGAATCTGAAGATGGTGTTAAAGTGTTGGGATAATGTGGGACCCCCGTAATGAATATGGAAGCAGTGATAGAACTCATATACAATTTCTGGAGGCAGCAATGACCATAGTCCTAGAAAAAGCACCAGCATCGAGGACATGTTATTTTGAATATAACAAGGGCAGTTCCCGTGCCCTTAGGCAGAGTAGCATTATCCCCATTAGATCAACTCCATGGTGCAATATTAGATAGTTTATCTTCAAGTTGGTTCCAAAGCCCTTCCTGAGATTCTGTAAGCTATCCCACATCCTTTAAAAAATATTTTTCTTAGTGAAATAATCCATAATGGCTTTTTGTTGCTTAAAACTAAGACTCTTGACTAATGTGGAAAGCAATTTAGCGATATCTGTTAAAGTTGAGGATATACATACTCTACAACTCAGCAGTTGCATACTTTATATATACCTTAGAACAGCATTGCCCAGTAGAAGTGTCTATGATAAAGACTGTGTCCTTCTATATGCTAGCCACTAGCCACATGTGGCTTCTGAGCACTTGAAAAGTGGCTAATGGACTGAGGAATTAAAATTTTTAAATTTTACTTATATTTGATTTATTAATTTAACCTTAAGTAGTCACATGTAGCTAGTGGCAACTTTTTCTTTCTTTTTTTCTTTTTTCTTTTTTGAGAGAGGGAGGGAGGGAGGAGAGAGGTGAGAAGCAATAACTCGCAGTTGTTTCACTTTAGTTGTTTATTGGTTGTTTCTCATATGTGCCTTGACGAGGGAGGGTGGAGAGATTGAAGCCGAGCCAGTGACCCCTTGCTCAAACCAGTGATCATGTTGATTCCATGCTCAAGCTGATGAATCTGCGCTCTAGCCAGTGACCTTGGGGTTTTGAACTGGGGCCCTCAGCATCCCAGGCTGAGGCTCTATCTACTTCACTACCACCAGTCAGGCATCTAGTGGCTACTTTATTGAACAATACCACTTTAAAATGTATGATAATTTTTATTTATTTATTTATTTATTCATTTTAGAGAGGAGGGGGGAGATAGAGAGAGGGACAGAGAGAGAGAGAGAGAAGGGGAGGAGCAGGAAGCATCAACTCCCATATGTGCCTTGACCAGGCAAGCCCAGGGTTTTGAACCGGCAACCTCAGTGTTTCCAGGTTGATGCTTTATCCACTGCGCCACCACAGGTCAGGTAACAACAATACCACTTCAGAAAAATGCTTGCCCATGTGCCAGAAGATGCTTTTGCAGCAATATTTGCAATAACAAAAAATCAAAAACAAGCCATAGTCACATAAATATATAAAGCAGTCAAAACGAAGAAATTTAGTTTATATTTTCAACAGGGATAAGATAAAGAATACAATTTGGAGGGGAAAAGTAAGCTGTATTATGATAGCCACAGTGTGGCATTGCTTTATGTAAAGTTAAAAATAGAATTATTCTTCATGTTGCTTCTTGATTTAAAAATGCAGTAAAATTTTTTTCTTTCTTCCTTTTTCTCTTTCTTTCTTCCTTTCTTTCTTTCTTCCTTTTTCTTTTTTTATTAAGTGAGAGGTGGGGAGGCAGGGAGGAACAGAGACAAATTCCCACATGTGCCCCAGCCCAGATCCACCTGGCAAGCACCCTAAGGGGCGATGCTCTACCCATCTGGAGCTGCTGCTCTGTTGCTCAGCAACTGAACTATTTCAGGGCCTGAGGCAAGGCAATGAAGCCATCCTCAGTGACCAGGGCCAACTGGCTTAAACCATGTGAGCCGTGGCTGCAGGAAAGGAAGAGAGAAAGAGAGAGAAGTGAGAGGGGGAGGGGTGGAAAAGCTGATGGGCACTTCTCCTGTGTGCCCTGGCCAGGAATCAAACCCAGAACTTCCACATACAGGCCAATGCTCTTCCACTGAGCCAACCGGTCAGAGCCAAAAATGTAGTAAATTTTAAACACAGAAGAGAAGACTTTACACAAAATTCAGGAGTGTGTTTCCTCTGCTAAGGGAGAAGAGAAAAATGGAGGTCTTCAACTATATACATTCTAAGATTTGTTAATGCTTGGGTGAGAACCATTAATTTGTTTTATAATGGTTAGAATTTTTATCTATACCTGTGTATTATATATTAAAATGAATATTAAAATATTAAAAATTTCTATATGTGTATACCTTTTATACATTGAGTAACAGACTAACTTGACTACCCTGACTCTTTAACCTCCTTTAATTGCAATGATCATAGGGATTATCTGGTCTCCCAAACCTATTCTGTTCTTCCATAACAATGGAGATGTGGCTGGAATGCGATTTCCCATTTCTCAGTCCCCCTACTGGCTAGGTATGGGTTTGCGGATAATCCCTTGCCAATGGAAGGCAGGTGGAAGTGAAGTGACAATATTGCTTCTCACAAATTCCTGGCTCTGGGCTTCCAGGCTTCTGCCTTCCTGGTGGCTAGAATGGCAACAACCAATGGTCTTGGCAGCCACACATGGAAAAGGGAGACCTGTCATCAGCTTCAGTCTCTGAATGGCTATGTGGAACAGAGCTGCCCATCTATGTGTGACTGTTACCTGAGAAAGAAATAAACTTCCTTGTTTCTTAAGCCTTATTATTGTTGATTCTCATTATGGTAGCTTCTTTAGATATGTAATCATTCCCACACCCCCTTTTTTTTCACTTGCTGTGCTCCAAATTATTTTTCTGATACCTGCATTTTTTATGGTGTTTATTACTCTCTTTACTAAAATAAGAGATTAGGAGTATCCTATGTCAGATATATTATAGTGAGTAGAAGATAATACAAATAACATTTTTATAGCAGTTGTAATTTCCTTAGAATTTTATATTTGACACATGTGGGCCTGCCTCTATTTCCAACCTCTCACACACAGATAAAGAAACCACAGCCCAAAGTTGTTAAACTTGACTAGGTTCACAGCATGAGTTAGTGGCAGAACCTCCTAGTTTATTCCTACTCCATTCCTCACCTCCTCCCACTGCCTCCCTTGCTTGGAAGGGAACTTGGAGATAATTTGGTTGATGTATGACACTTGTATTCTACCCACAGTAATTTATGGAAACATCAGGACAAGATACACATACTCCTTGGAATTTATAAATCTGGGCCAGGTTGAATGTTCACTTATGCACATACTGTTGAAATAAACTCTTCAGAGTTAATCAGTTTTCAGACACAGTAATAAGTCTGAATATAAATTCTGGTGCACTGACTTAAAGGTACAGGTGATATTCTTCACACCAGAAGATGAAAATTCACTGTCCATACAGTTTTCTTACTAACTTTTCCCTTGAAGTCCCTCAGTGGTCACAAACAGTGAGTAGCCCTTTGTGTGAGGGGACAATGAATGTCTTGTGTCAAATCTGAGGTGCCTTCATCACGAACAATATTTCTCTAGAAGGTTGTATTTTACTTTTAAAATTCATGCTGATTTTTGCATGTTACTTCACAACATGGCTTTATTTGTTTTAATGTAACAAGAAGTTTTAAAATAATTTCTTAATTTATCCTTTAAAATCGTTTTTTTTTTTTTTTTTTTTTTTTTTTTTTTTTTTTTTTTTTTTTTTTTTACAGAGACAGAGAGAGAGTCAGAGAGAGGGATAAATAGGGACAGACAGACAGGAACGAAGAGAGATGAGAAGCATCAATCATCAGTTTTTTGTTGCGACACCTTAGTTGTTCATTGATTGCTTTCTCATATGTGCCTTGACTGTGGGGCTACAGCAGACCGAGTAACCCCTTGCTCGAGCCAGTGACCTTGGGCTCAAGCTGGTGAGCTTTGCTCAAACCAGATGAGCCCACGCTCAAGCTGGCGACCTCAGGGTCTCGAACCTGGGTCCTCCACATTTCAGTCCAATGCTCTATCCACTGTGCCACCGCCTGGTTAGGACCCTTCAAAATCTTTGAGGAAAGTTGATGCCCCATTTGTTCTGTGTCTGGAAACACTTTCTCATGTCTTAAGAGTATAAATCTCCTGTTTTTAAAGACGTAGATTAAATATTTGGCAGGAGAGTACTTAATGTCTTCATTTCAGAGTATCGAGTCTCCTTCACTCCCCCTGGGATTCAGGTCAAAGTGGCCTAGAATTAAAATCTGCCTACAAGGGGTTGTTTAAAAACTGGGACTAACTACATTCCCACTTGTGCCTAAAAATTTTCTTTTGGCAGGGGAATTAAGGAGAGAATGGGGCTATTTGCACTTTGGGAAAAATATGGACAATAGAATACCAGTGGTAAAAGAGATGCTTGAGTTATTAATACATAGAGGAAGAAAGAAAGCCCAGAGAGATCATGCTTTTTTGCCCCAAATTGCAAAACTGGCCAAATAGTAACACATTTTCCCTTAATAGTTAGTTGTGGTAAATTTTGCCTCCATTCTAGACTGATACCAACTGTAGAATGTATAGCGGCCATCAACGGCGTCCCAAATTACTAAGAGCTTGTTGAGCATTTGTAGTTTCTTAGCTCTTCAAGGTGATCAGTACAGTCGAGATGGAAATTTTAGTAGATGATTTTAGAATCTTTTTGCATTTGAAATGCCATTTAAAATCAACATCATTTTAAACAATGCTCAGTAACAACACCTAATAGCATTTTTTAATCATAAGAAGAAATTAATTATTTATGCGATGCCATAATTCAAGGGCCTAGAGCAGGGTTGGCAAACTTTTTCTGTAAAAGGCCAGATAGTAAATATTTTAGGCTTTGCAGGTTATATAGTCTCTGTTAAAACTACTCAACAATGCTATTGTAGTGTGAAAACAGCCATAAAACAATATGTAAAAGAATGAGAGTGACTATGTTCCAATAAAACATTATTTACAAAAACAGGCAGCATGCTGGATTTGGCCTTCAGGCAGTACTGTGCAGACCCCTGCCTTGGACTCCTATGTTTTATAGGCTTTAAGTGGTATGTGTGTATAAAGTCACCCAGAATGCTTGCTCTAAAAATGCTGCTAATCTTTTGTTTGGTTAGTTTTATTTATTTTTAAATAGCTCCTACATATTTTAATAAATTGACTGTAAATCTAAGTGACAGGACACTTTCAGAGATGTGTGTGTGGCCTGGCAAGAGGCATGTAATATGACTCATCTCAGTTACCTCATCTGTAAACTGGCATATAACATAATTCTTATTTAGTTTCTATTTCTGTGCTATATCGCTCAGAAATGATAGTAAGATGCACTAAAGACACAAAGGGCATGATACTTATTTAGAGAGAAGTTTGTTTTATCTGCTTCTTAGGATGCCAAGTTTCTATCCCAGCCTCTTGTGTGGCCTATTGAGTGTTAGCTCAGTTTATCTAACTTGTAGAGAATGATGCTTACTCACATCTTTTGGGTGTGGCAAGCAGAGCTCCACGGATATGCCAAATGTCATCTTTCTGGCACTTAGATGCTATTGTAGTTGGACATGTCCACACACTTTAATAGTTGGATGCTGATGGCTGCCGGCCTAACAGTCTTGTGGCTTTCCACTAAACAACCTAAAAACAGAGATAAAAAGGAAAAAAAAAACTAATGAAACTGAAAGGAAAGATGATAAAAGGTATGGATAATGGCTGAGTGGATAGTGGCAGGCAACATCTTTAGCTACTATGAAAAGTATTAAGTCAATATGTTTGTTGTATTCATTTTGTTGGTGGTCACTTTGTGTTCACTCTGAACATCCAGCAGTTAGCTAAGTAAACACACATGACTGATGAAAGAAGAAAGGGAACTATTTTTACAGGGGCCATTAAACTTTAACTACCATCTGGCAGGGAATGATTAGAGAAGATCAAAATTAAGGCAGTCAACACAAATGCTGTGTGAATACCTCGGGGAATTAACATGGATAAAGACAGTGAACTTGTGGTTAAATAAAGAGACAGACATGAGAGGGAAGTGGTGAACACATCCTTTATAGCTTTGGACTCATGGTCACATTCATTGCCAAAGGAGCTCAAAGAGGGGAGAAATAACAAGGAGACCATGGGAAAATCTGAAACACCTGGAAATAATCAGATGCTCTGCACCAATCATAAAAAAGAAAGTTAAAGAACTACACAGGACCACATCGTTTGGGCTTCCTCCCTACCCAGGAAGGAAATGTTTATAGGAAAGGTGTGTTGGAATTGGCAGATAGTTAATATTCAGATTAGCCTACTATTAGTAGTAGGAAATGGTTGTATGTATTACTGAGAAAAAGCATTAGGATCTAGAGCCTTGTGAACACTAAAGACTCTGTAATCTCAGGGAGTCACGGTTTGCCCACTAATTAAACAGTCACCCAGCAGGTACTTTGAGAGAGAATACGAAAAAGATGCTGTGCATAGGCTCCCTGCTCAGCCAGGGAGGCAGGGTCGGGAGGCCTAGGCCGTCCTCTTCCAGGGGGCGTCTCTGTCTTCCATCAGTTGATAAAACAGCCCTTAACCCCAGGGCAGTTTACCCCGCTGAAAGAACACATAAAAGACTCTTGGAGACAGTTACTTGTTTTGTTGTGTTTTGCAGTTTGTCTCTCTGTATTCAGATGAACTCAGCCAAACTCTAAACATCTAAAAGAGGAACTGAGACAAGATGGTTGTGCTGGGTGGGATCTGAGCCTGCTCTCAGTTCTGAAATAAGAAGCTCCATCTGGGGAAAAGTCTAGGGCCCTGATTGAATAATTAAGTCATTAATTAGTTAGTTAATGAATGAATAAATAAAATGTGTGACCTATACCATTGTGTAAATGTAAGGGGTACAACACATTGCTTTAATATACGATATTTATATGTTGTAATGTGATTGCTGTTGTAGTGATGGTTAGACCCTCTAGCATCTCTTTTTTGTAGTGGGAATAATTAAGATCCAATCTTAGCAAGTTTGATGATTATAATAAAATATGGTTGTCCATATTTACTATTCTGTACACAGGGCCTAGGACTTTGGTTACTGAAGTGATCAAAACAGGTTTGGAACAAGTAAGCAGAAGTTAGTCCACCCCAGGCATGAAATGGAAATATCCTGAGGCAAAAGGAAGGCAGAATGTGTTGTTACCTGAGGCAGCATATGTTGAAATTCATGATACATTGTTTATCTCTCACTCTCTCTGATTTCTTCTTTTTTAAGGACTTAACTCTATAGCAGGCAGTGGGCAAAGTGCATTTCCATCCTTAGTCTCATTTCATTGACAATACGATCCTATGAGGTGTGCACGAGGATCCCCGTTGACACTGAGAAAACTGAGAAGCAAGACAGAAAGAGATAGAGGAGTGAAGTAACCGGTCCAAGGGTAAGGCCACATGGTTAGTAAACGGGGTGCCAGGACTGAAACCCAGGGCTTATCTACTGCGCAGCTATGGCTCCCATGCTCTTACCCACCGTGGAATAAACCTCTTCCTGTGGCATAAAAATCCTCATGCCAGTTCCCCAGCATTATGGCCTCCACACTTTCCCCTTCATGAGTGAAAGTGGATCCAACTTTCCTTTGGGGGCAGAGGCTTATAATAGGTACAGTCCAGTAAAATGTTGGGCAAACCTGCTATGACCCCCCTGCAGCAGGGCCAGAGGCTGCCCTGCACAGCCAGGGCGGCAGAGTCAGGGAGCACCAGGCAAGTCACCACCACAGGAGCTGGTATATTTGGCCCAGACCACGTCAAGGGCTTTTGCAAAAGAAAACCAATGGGAAATAAAACAACTGATTATTTTCTCAAGCTTTCAGTAACATTTGGTGTAGCCTGGTGATGTATATAATAACGTTTCCTTGCTCCTTATTTTTAGAATAAAATATTTTAGAATAAAATTCTATTTTAATTAAAATCCAAATAATGGCACAACTCATGCACATATACCCGATGTGCAAGAAAATGTAGTGTGAAAATTAAGAAAATTCAAAGGTGTGCCAGAAACCTCATCATTAACGCACTTCCTTCTGCCTTTGTACTTGTGGAATCTCTAAACATCTGGTGATTTTACCATCAGGAAACAGTGCAGTGTCCATCTGTTAACTCAGGCTTTGGTTTCATTCACCTGGGACGATCAACCAGATGTGGGCGTCCCTTACATTATTAATGATTTCAGTCTTCCCTTTGTACATGCCCTGTGAGGGCACAGTATGGGGTATAGCCTATAAAGCACTAAAAAGTGAAAAAGTCATATTTTACTTTATTTTGGGCATAATGAAGAAGAACAGATTTATTTTTTAAGTCAGAGCATAAATCATTAGAATGTATTTAAATTTTTGCCACTAGAAAACTTTTGACTATTTTTTTTCCTTGGACAGAAAAACCATCACAAATATTACTTCTACACACACGTGCATTTCATGATGCTCAGGCAGTGAGTGTTAAGTGAATCATGCAAAGATTTCCCCTGGATTTCTCACTTGGTGATAGTCTATGTGATCTTTACAATTTATTTATAAACAGCTTCATACAAAATTTCAGTCTTTCTTATCACAGTTATTGCTCACGCCCAGATGTTACAATGTCCTTGTGACAAAGCATCGGCTTTAGTTAGTGTCTGTGGCCTGAGACAGCATGGCACAATGACAAGTGCAGGCTCTATTTTGACACTGTGACCTTTGGCAAGTTACCCAATATTTCCCAGCCTCAAGTGGGAGTAATGATAATAATAGTACCTACTTTACAGGGTTGTGTTCAGGATTAAATGTGACCAGGTATGTAACTGTGGCTGACACCTAGTAAGAACTCAGTAAGTTAAAAATATCAAATAGTAAGATACTACTTATAAAAAGCCTCTCTCAGCAACATTAAGCAGAAGGTAGAGAGATTTCCTGTATATTTCCTGTTCTCACACATGCAAAGCCTCCTCCATTATCAACACCCCCCACCAGAGAGGCACACTTGTTTTAATTGATGGTCCTACATTGACACATCATTATGACCCAAGGACCATAATTTACCTTTGGTTCACTCTTGGTGGTATACATTCTATGGGTTTTGACCAATTATAATGTCATGTATCCATCATTTTAGTATCATACAGAGTGACTTCAGTGCCCCCCCAAATCCTCTGAGCTCTGCCTATTCCCTAACCCTATAATCGCTAATCTTACTACTGCTTCCATTATCTTACCTTTTTCAGAATGGCATATAGTTGGAATCAAATATTATGCAGACTTTTCAGACTGGCTTCTTTCATGTAGCAATATACATTTAAGTTTTTTTTAATGACTTTTCATGGTTTGATATCTCATTTCTTTTTAGCACTGAATAATATTCCATTGTCTGGATGTACCGCAGTTTATCCATTCACCCATAGAAAGACATCTTGGTTGTTTCCAGGTTTTGATAATTATCACTCATTCATTAAATTTATAATTAAGATATGTGTGCTACATTTTCTGAACTAATTTTCCAAAAAGGATTGAGCCAAGCTGTGGTTATTTTCTGCCGTCTTTGTTGATTCCATATTTCACCTGTATTCGATGTTAAAAGGAAATTCTGTGGCTGAAGTGAGGCATACTGATTCTCAAGTCAACATTAGAAACATGACTTCATTAAAAAAGGGACACTAACTAGTGCTAGGAATAGAACCAGAACCTACTTAATTGACTTTTCATCAACAGTATTTTATCCAGATTTTTCTGGATATAGCAATGTTTGTGGGATCTTCATTCAATCTGACTTAAATTCTATCAAGCTAATAACATATTCCTTTATAGAAGGTTCTATGATTGGCACTAGATTTAAACATATGTCCAACCACGAAATGGCCTTTCTCTTTGCATGTGAGTCAGATAAGGGGAAAAAGATCAGAGGAAAGTCTAAACATTGGATATTGTTAGGTTAGGGTCCTGGTGGCTGTAAGTCTCTCTCACTCTTTTTCTTACTCTCTTTCTTTCTCTTTCTCTCATGATTGGGTCATAGGTCCTTTATGGAGTGCTTTCCAGATGCCCTTCAAGCTATTTCTGATTCAGTATTCCCAAATCCAGAATTTTACTTTTTCCCATCTGAAATCAGGACAAATTTATTTTTGTTAATACAGCTAAAAAAAAACAACATTTTTTAAAGTGCTACAAAAAATTATGGAGAACATTAGTGAGAATACCATTTACATTTCTCTGTTGTAAAGAATTTGTGACAAGACACAATAATATTTTAATTATAAATTTAATGAGTCCAAAATTTTAGTTGAACTTGGCTCTTCGTATTTAATTAATGATTTAATAATGTAATATTCAAATATACTGTTTTAAATGACAAGTATTGACTCAATACAACTCAGATTTAGTAAATAATCAATTAAAACTGGAAACAATTTTAAATAAAATGCTAATTCGTAGTTGAAATATTTTACATACATACACACACACACACAGATGGTAATATAAAATGTGTTCTACATGTTAACCAGAAAAAAAAACAGAAAACTATTAATAGGATGGCATTAAACTTTGAATCTATGGATTTGATTGATTTTCATATATTTAGTAGACTATTTTCTTTCAAAATCAGTCTCTACTCCAAGATATAAAAGAAAAAGCAAGTAAGTAGATAGGACCCATGTAAACAAAGTAGTTTCTAGGTCTTAACAAGTTCACAAGTGAAGATATTGGCAATTTTTAAAAATAGAGGTTTTATGGGTCATAAGAAGGTACTACTTTATGGAAAACAATAATAACAATATAATTTTTTGAGCACCTACTCTGTTCCAGGCATGGTGTTAAATGCTTCTCACTCATTAATTTTATCATTTAATCCTCAATATAACTCTTTAAGGTTGGCAAATTTCTCCAGAAAAACTGAGGCTCATGGATATTAAGTAATTGGATATCGCTTATAAATACTACACAAAGTTTGGTTAGCAGCACAGTGCTTACCTGCCTTGGAGTTTACTTCCCATTTGCATTTATAGCTTCTCTTGAAGTAAAATGAAGAGAACTACTCCAATAGCATGATCATTTGCAAATGCCTCCTT
This sequence comes from Saccopteryx bilineata, assembly GCF_036850765.1. Lineage (NCBI taxonomy): Eukaryota > Metazoa > Chordata > Mammalia > Chiroptera > Emballonuridae > Saccopteryx > Saccopteryx bilineata. The sequence goes on along the minus strand of NC_089494.1, from coordinate 61,102,107 downwards.
ATTTATCTTTCTGGTTTCAGTATTAGCAACCTCCAGTCCGTTTAGCACATAGCAATTAGAGAGAGATCATTTAAACTCACGTCACTCTCTTGCTTAAAACCTTTCAAAGGTTTTTCATCGCACTTCAAAAAGCCCAAATTAACGAGCCCTACATGATCCAGCCCCACACTCCCTCCTACACGGTGGCCCCCACACTGCCTCTTACCTGCTCTGCCTCAGCCGCACTGGCCTCCTGTGGGCCCTGAGAGTGCCCTGAAACCCTTGGGCACTGTCCTACCATTCTTCATTCTTGGAAAGCTCTGGACACTCCTCACCTTCAAAATTGTGACTTAAATGTCACCCCAGAGAGGCCCCCTCTGTTTGACTGCCGCTGCTCCCTACTAGTTTTCTTCATTGCATGCATCATAATTTGTAACGGCATTTTTGTTTATCATTGGTCCCTCGCACAGATGTATACTTAGTGCCTAGCATACAGTAGGAGCTTAATATATGCTTGTGGAGAGGTTTATGAATGATAGGAGACTAAAGCCAAAACAAAATTTGATAGAAAAAAGCCCAAACCTTACATGACTTCAGGAAAGCATAACAGATTAGCAGAATTAGAATACATAGGTCTGTCTTGACGGTTGACACTGAATGAATTCTTAAATCTTATACTGGAAATCAGTCCACCAAACAAATCCAAATGAAGATGGTAACAGTATTTCTATATTTCACAGAATTGTTAAATAACCAACTGATTGTTATATAGTACATCTAGATATTCTTATTCATCATACATTTCATGATTAACCTCTCTATGTTTTGGAAAGTTAGGGCACTGGGCCCTGAAATTCTCAGACTAACTTTTTCTTAGCTTGTCTGGGCCCCAAGGGCCCAAAGGCTGTGACAAAAAAGCATTCTGCGTAGACATTTACACGCTTGATGTAGTACATGGCAGTTGCTAAGGCAGAAAGCCAGAGGTAGTGAGCACTGTGAGAATTACGTGCAGATCTTTGCAGCATTTCCCAACTAGAATCAAACTCACCCCTCCTGATCCTTCAGGTGCCTTCAGGATGGTTTTCTGCAGACGTCAATAAAACTCCTAAAGGGCCAAAGATACTTTCTTGGTGTTACAATCTTTATTTCAAGTGAAGTTAAATATTTGTCTCTAAAGACTTTAATAAGTTTCAAGAAAAAAGGGAAATTCTAAGTTGAGAGTCTTCTTCCTGCGCCCACCCTGCCGAATAAGAATAGCTCTTTATACCTAGGTATTATCAAGGTAAAAGAAATTCAAAATATTAAGTTATATAAGAACGGAAGTGAGAATTTGGTTTTTCATCTTAAATCCACAACACATTTGTGATTTGTATATTTTTCACCTGTTCTTCTGAAGGGGTGGTGGGAAGGAATCAATGTTCTGTTAAAGAAAAAGTACAGTGTTAGCCTTTCACAAATGAAGCCTATATATTTCACTCAAACAATAAGGTGGTCTGAAAGCTATGTCTGTGTCATAATCCACATTTGTCTCAGACATTCTGTTAAGTGTAGAGGCTTTTTTTAAACCAAGAAGATGGTTTAATTCTTCTACAATTGATACCCATAATACCAAGAGCATAGAGACCATTTAGTATTTGTGGTCTCAGCAACGAGCCCAAACCCAAAATAAAGACTGATAAAAATTCCTCCTTTTTTCACCTCTTGGAGTTGACTTAAGTGGAGTGACTGGCACTCTTTGTGTTTTGGAGATCTAGCTTTTAGATCAGTCTGCAATTTGTCCTCTCTTTATGTGTGCTAAAAAGTATTAGCTTTCTAAAAATAAACTTCATTAGAACATCCATTTACACGCAAAATTCACTAATAATAATAATGACCACCATTTTTTGAGTTCTTACTGTGTACCAAGCACTTTACAATTATGTCATTCAACCTTATCATTTGCTAATATAGAGACTATTTCTATTTTACAGATGAAGAATTGGTATGAAGAAGCTGAAGATCCTACAGCTGGTTAGGGCTGAGGCCTGCTGCCAAACTTGGGATTACCTGGCTCTGAAAATCAGGAGCTTAGCCACTACATGGTTCTACTACCTAATCATCTTACATGTTTCTGCCTTTGCTACTTTTTTTTTCTAGAATAAAAGAGAAAAAGGAAAGAAACAAACATTGTTTTTTCACACAAGGACTAGTTTATATTGACATCCCTTCTTATGTTAAAATGTAATCCCTTCTGGCCTGGCTGGTTGGCTCAATGGTATAGCATCATCAGCCTGGTGTGTGGATATCCCAGGTTCAATTCCCAGCCAGGGCACACAGAAAAAGCGCCTCTCTGATTCTCTACCCTTTCCCCTCTCCTTTCTCTCTATCTCTCTCTTCCCCTCCTGCAGCCAACGCTCCATTGGAGCAAAGTTGGCCCGGGCGCTGAGGATGGCTCCATGGCCTCCGCCTCAGGCACTAGAATGGTTCTGGTTGCAACAGAGCAACGGCCCAGATGGGCAGAGCATCACCCCCTAGTGAGCTTCCTGGGTGGATCTCTGTCAGGCACATGCAGGAGTCTGTCTCTCCACCTCCCCACTTCTTACTTCAGAAAAATAAAAAAATTAAAAAAAATTAAAAAAAAAAAGAAAAGAAAAAAATGTAATCCCTTCTATCTCAATGCCAGTCAAGTATTTAGGATTTTTTTCATGTCTTTACCCTATTCATATTCAATTAAGGGGGGGGAGGGCAGTCAATTTGAGTTATTTTCAGGTTCCTGCCAATTTAAAACATGCCTATATTTCAATGTAAACTGGTACAGCCACTATGGAAAACAGTGTGGAGGTTCCTGAAAAAATTAAAAGTAGAGTTACTATAAGACCCAGCTAAGCCTCTTCTGGATATTTACCTGAAAATTTTGAGAACAATTATTCTTATAGATATACATGGGGTCCTTGGGTTACAACACAGTTCTGTTCTTACAACAGTGATGTAACCCAAATTTTGGTGTAAGTTGAAACACACCCTAGCCTAAGTCATTTACCGATCCTAACACAGTTATAAAATCATAACCTAGAACATAAATATACTGTACTGTACACTGTACTGTAGTAACAGAAAAAATGACAAAATAATGAGTATAAAATAAATGACGCTAACAGCATAAGCCAAAATATAATATTTACATTTCAGTTTTTTAAAGTTTTTATGAGAGTGAGCATTGTAAACTGGAAACGTCATATGTTGAGACTGTTGTAAACTGAGGACCCCTTTACGTACTCTTGTGTTCATTGCAGTACTATTCTTGGTGGTCAAGACATGGAAACAACCAAAGTGTCCCTTGATAGAGGATTGGATAAAGAAGATGTAGCACATATATACAATAGAATACTACCCAGCCATAAGATGAGATGAAATACCTAATGGATTCTGAATTTGCAACAATGTGGATAGATCTTGAGAATATTACGCTAAGTAAAATAAGTCAAATGGAAAAAATCAAGAACCATATGACTTCACTCATATGTGGGATATAAAACTGAAAGCAACACATGAACAAACAAAACAAAAACTCATACGGAGACAACTGTATGGCAGTTACCAGGTAAATGAGGATGGGGGTAAATAATAAAGGTTAAAGGGGGCCAAATATATGGTGATGGAAGCAGATTTGACTTTGATTGGTAAACAAACTAATGTAATACATAGGTGATGTATATATTATAGAACTGTACCCTTGAAACCTGTATAATTTTATTAACCGGTGTCACTCCAATACATTAAATGAAAAGATTTTAAAAATAAAAATGGTCAGATATTCCTTCAGTTACTTATTATTTTTAATTTTTATATATACATTTTAGACTTTATTCATTTTAAAGAGAAAAGAGAAAGAAGGCAGGGAGGAGCAGGAAGCATCAACTCTCATATATGCCTTCACCAGGCAAGCCCAGGGTTTTGAACCAGCAACCTCAGCATTCCATACTTATTATTTTTATAAGCTTAGTCACTTTAAAGAAGTACTTCCAACCTATGGACATAGTTTCTAGGAACCCTTGTAGTTATTGTAAAAGGTGTATACATAGATTCTGAATTTGTGTTTCCCATATATAGTGTGTCCGTAAAGTCATGGTGCACTTTTGACTGGTTACAGGAAAGCAACAAAAGACGACAGAAATATGAAATCTGCACCAAATAAAAGGAAAACTCTCCCAGTTTCATACCTATTCAGTGCAGTTTGATGTGGGCTCATGCACAGATTTTTTAGGGCTCTTTAGGTAGCTATCCCGTATAGCCTCTACAGACTCGTCACTGACTGATGGCCTACCAGAACGGGGTTTCTCCACCAAACTGCTGGTTTCCTTCAACTGCTTATCCCACCAAGTAATGTTATTCCTATGTGGTGGTGCTTCGTTATAAATGCGCCAATATTCATGTTACACTTTGGTCACGGATTTGAATTTAGCGAGCCATAGAACACACTGAACTTTCCTCTGTACCGTCCACATCTCAACTGGCATGGCCACGGGCTGCTCTGCTGTATACACGGTGTTATGTCATCATCTGTGCATGCGCACATGCTGCCACATCATGCTACAGGAACTGGGAGGGTTTTCCTTTTATTTGGTTCAGATTTCACATTTCTATCGTCTTTTTTTTTTTTTTTGTATTTTTCTGATGCTGGAAACGGGGAGAGACAGTCAGACAGACTCCCGCATGCGCCCTACCAGGATCCACCCGGCACGCCCACCAGGGGGCGACGCTCTGCCCACCAGGGGGTGATGCTCTGCCCCTCCGAGGCGTCGCTCTGTTGCGACCAGAGCCACTCTAGCACCTGGGGCAGAGGCCAAGGAGCCATCCCCAGCGCCCGGGCCATCTTTGCTCCAATGGAGCCTCACTGTGGGAGGGGAAGAGAGAGACAGAGAGGAAGGAGAGGGGGAGGGGTGGAGAAGCAGATGGGCGCTTCTCCTGTGTGCCCTGACTGGGAATCGAACCCAGGACTTCTGCATGCCAGGCCGACGCTCTACCACTGAGCCAACCGGCCAGGGCTCTATTGTCTTTTGTTACTTTCCTGTGACCGGTCAAAAGTGCACCATGACTTTACGGACACACTGTACATGTACTGTACTGTACTGCTACTTCCCAAATATATGTAGATCATGTAACTGATTAAAGGCAAGTTAATTTAAAATTAAATTAATCATTAACCTGGCAATAGCTTGTCATCACTATGTAGCATCCTAGTCAGCAGATAGTAAAAGTTCAAGAACTTCAGCAAAGGATCCTTATACTTCAGATGTTTGAGAACCCAGTTTCAAGTAATCACTTTGGGATTCTCTAAATAATCACTAGAGATTTTCAAATGTTTGCTTCAAGATTCTTGATGACTTCCACTTAAAATCAGAAATTTCTCTTATGACACTGTCATTGCAGAATATTCCCAATTTTGTTAGTCAACATTCAGGAGTGAACCAAAGAAACACAGGAACTATGACTTCATCAAATCAGGGTTATTTCTATGGAGAGAAAAATGGAACTTTAATTCAGAATTGGAAGTCCGGTTGGCAGAATGTATTTGATATAGCTTTCTGTTTAAACCATGATTTATCGCTTTGGGAGGACAACTGGTCACCAAGTATGTAACCCTGAATTTCCATTTCTAGCTCTTGTCAGACTGTCTCAACATCAAAGAGAGAAAATCTTTCTTTCCTCCCACCCCTGCCAGATGCTGCTCAGAAGGGGTAGGGGACACAGCTTTCCTGAGCAAAAGTTCATGTAGAACAGAAGAACCCACGGTGGAGATCCTGCAGAAGTGGCCTACATGGATAAGTGAATACCAGTTACATGGGCTGCCAACTCGGGCTGCTGCCCTCTCCTGCCCGGCCCTCCTCAGGGCCTTCGCAGCTAGAGGTCTGCATTCAGGCATGGAGGAAGAGACACGTCCTCCCCTCCCTAGTATACATCTTCTCGGGGGTCTCTCCCTGGGTTTGTGACAGCCCAGACTGCACCAAGTGGCAGAGTAAATACTTATCCAGGGAACATGCAATAAAGGCTCTTCAGCTTATTTATACATTAGAGATTATAAAATGCACATTTCAATCTTGCTCTGTGATATAATGACTAGACTAGAGACGAAATTTTGTGTGCGGTTTTTTTTGTTTTTTTTTTTACAACTCACCTTTTCTCTGGACCTGAGTGGTAATTTGATTGTGTCTAGTATATATACAATGCTGTTTGTCATGTCAGTGTGACCACCTCTAGTCAGATTTTTCTTCTAGGGTAACCAAGCTTGTCGAAACGTTTATAAAAATAAGAGTAGGCTATAAAAGAGGAGCCTAGGAACTCTCTCATGAATAGTAAATGAACTTTGGACAAATTTATTTTTACTTCCCAGATATCTTTTTAGATTTCTTCTGGTTCCATGGTTGTTGTATTCTGAAGAATGAAGTACTCAGATATATAAGATACAGTTAAAGTGTTACTATACACTTGAAAGAATACTTAGGTCTTGTCACATCCAAGTTCAGAGGCAAGGGACAGAGGCTGTGGTGCTGGAGTTTTGGGCTGATAGGACATACTTTATTGGCAGCGGCAGCCAGATGCAGTACGGTGGCAGCAACAACAGCAGCCTGACTCAGTGCACAGGCGTTTTATTGTAAAATCACACAAAAGTGGTAGCAAGCCACGGTTACAATAAATGGGGGTAACATCAGTTATAAAGGCAGGCGCGCATGCGTACTGTCCCCTGCCTGTTTTCCTTAGTCATGCATGGCTGGATCTGACATAGCTGACCCGCTCACGCTGACTCCAGGCTGTTTATCAATTCCAGGGAGACGGGCTTCCCCACACTCCACCCCTTAAACAGTCTGCACTTGGGAGGGTACGTGGGCCCAGCGTGCTGCTCCTTGAGGCTGTAACAGCAGTATAGGGAATGGCAGCTTACTATTAGGAGGCCGGCCACAAGAGCCAGGGCAGCTATGGTCCACCTCAAGGTGGACATTAGGTTAGTCCATCACGACTGTAGAGGGTTGTGGGAAAGGGCCTGTATAGCTTGTACCTCAGTATCTATTTCTTGCAGAGTTTGGGTTACATTTCTTTATTATTTGGTATAAACATACAACACTCTACATGGAGGAGAGCACACATACCTCTTCAGGGAGCTGTCAGCAGATCCAGACCATCCTATTTTGTAACACCACCTTACACATCTGAGTAGTTTCATCCATCAGCAGAGTTAGGGCTTGCCGGGTTTGATTCAGAGCCTGGGCTGTGTGCTCAGCTAAGGCCGTCATCTCTAACTCTACTTAAAAACCTCTCCCACTCCCACACTCAGGAGAAGAAAGACAGTTAAAGGATAAAACCACCAGGCAGTACATTTCTCTCTATGCCAGCGGTGGTACACCATGTCTCAATTGTGTGGGATTTCTGGCAGGGCCTTCAGGACATGCTCTGCAATATAGGATCTTCCCCAAGTACACCTCCCAGTCCAGTTGGCGAGGAGATATGGCCATCCGTACCCACCGCAAACCACATGTAACCTGGGGGTAGTATGTCTGCTGGTTTGGTGCCGTTGTGCTTTCAACCATTCCACCAGGCTCTGTTACAAGGGTGATGTAAGCGCACAGCTCTTTGGGGACCCACCCAGCTGTGCAGTGTTCTGCCTCTCCTTTCTGCTGTATGCAATGGGGAGACTTTACATGGAGTTCTACTTGCTCTTCCAGAAGCCAGCGTCACCCATTCCAGATTGCATACCCTGTAAATGGCCGCGGATTGTGGTAGTCTTGCCCTAGCTGTGTTTCAATGGCATGCCGCATCTCAGGCCACTTGTTGGACGGGTCTTGAGTAGCTAGCCAGGACCTGTCGTCTGCAGTCACCAGTTGGACGTAACACAGGAATCCACCAGTGGCACCAATAGGCAGTTCAGTGCACACCCAGCTCACATTGTACACTTGAGCATAGGTGTGCGCCCAAGATATGATGCTATTGGCTGAGATCATCCTGTGGAAAGACAATAAGGAAACAGACACCATTATAGGTAGGTGACGCCCCTCAGGCAGAATGCAAGCTACTTTCTTATCACGAGATAAGATGGTAGCAGGGAGTTGGGGATGTCCTGGCTGGTGGTACCACACCAACTCCCCCTTGAGGATTCCTGTCGTGGGAACAGGGAACAAAACTGGTATACAGGGCACAGGCCAAAGTGCCACAGCGAGGGTGCCCTTCAGTAAGGTACCCTTCCTGTGCTGTGGGGCAGAAACTGTCAGCATCGGGGGCCAAGTGACAAAAGTGGGGGAGACTCGTAAATGATCCTCTAGCCCCATCCCCCAGGGAGTTACTAAGCAATCCAAGGAGCATCAGCCTCAGTGGCTATCCATGGCCATGACCGTAGGGCCTCCCCACACTCTTCCCAAGGTCGGGGCTGGCAGGAATAGGGCCCTTGCAGGGCTGTTTCTTGGCTTCAACATATCATCCTCTGTAATTACTTTCAAATGCAGAGCTTGGGGTCACCCCTGCAGCATCCTGTCTATCAGGGATAACCCTGTATGTTTATGCTGCTAATTGAGGAGGTGCACAGTGGAATCTAAGTGCTGTGCCCACCACTTCAAGCTGGGGTGATCACACCCCAGTTGTAACTTTTCCTTCAACAATCCATTATACCGTTCGATCATTCCTGCTGCTCGGGGCCTATAGGGGACATGGAGCTGCCAGGTCACGTCTATCTCCCCAGACTAAGCTTGTACCAAGCGCCTATCAAAGTGGGTTCCTCTGCCACTAGCAATGCTCAAGGGATGCCCAGACAGGGCACACAGGTGTTCCAAAGCCCATATAGTTATCTCCTGTTGGACTTCTTGGAGGGATAGGCAAACAAGAGGCCAGCGGCTGTGTCCACGGCCACCAAACCATAAGCACGGCCTTTATCTGAGGGCAGGGGTCCTATAAAATATACCTGCCGCCCTGGCCGGTTGGCTCAGCGGTAGAGCGTCGGCCTAGCGTGCAGAGGACCCGGGTTCAATTCCTGGCCAGGGCACATAGGAGAAGCACCCATTTGCTTCTCCACCCCTCCGCCGCGCTTTCCTCTCTGTCTCTCTCTTCCTCTCCCGCAGCCAAGGCTCCATTGGAGCGGGGATGGCCCGGGCGCTGGGGATGGCTCTGTGGCCTCTGCCTCAGGCGCTGGAGAGGCTCTGGTCGCAATATGGCGACGCCCAGGATGGGCAGAGCACCGCCCCCTGGTGGGTAGAGCGTCTCCCCATGGTGGGCGTGCCGGGTGGATCCCGGTCGGGCGCATGCGGGAGTCTGTCTGACTGTCTCTCCCTGTTTCCAGCTTCAGAAAAATGAAAAAAAAAAAAAAATATATATATATACCTGCCAATGTTTCAAAGATGCTACCCCATGGGCTATCTGCCCATTCTTGGGCTGCAACCCAAACCTCTTGGGTGTGTCCGTGCACAGGTTGGGCACTCTTGTGCCACTAGCAGCATGATTGTGGGGGCCATTTTTAGTTCCCAATGGTGGGCTACATGTACCCTTCAAAATATCCACCCCCAAAATCTAGTCCTATATAGGGGAAACATACACTGTGTATGCTCGCGGTGGTAAATGCCCAATACCCAATGTGAGTGTGGCCTGTTGCATTTGAAATGTCTGGCCACTATAACCATCAATGTGTGCTATGGGCCTTGAAAACCTATCAGGATTCCCATACAACAGACTACAGTCTGCACTGGTGTCTACCAAAGCCAGGATATGCTGAATATTCTGGGGGAACCAGTAAATAGTTCAACATGTGGCCTCCAGTTTTCCAGCATCCCCCCTAGCCGGGTGCCTCAACCTGACCCCTAGTTGAGGCAGGAATAATCTTCCTCAGGGCTGCTCAGAAATCTTGGAGCCATACAAAGCGTGCAGAAGCCTTCCTGGCTCCACACTTGGTGGCCTTTCAGAACTTTTGCTCCGTTGGCAACTGTCATCACAAGGCCAACTGGACATTATTAAGTTGTTGATCTATTTTGTCTTTGTCTACACCAGCTGCTAATAAATCAATCCACATTTGTGGGCGGGGAAGTTTCTGGGGCCCCTCCCCTTTAGGGCTTGTGTGAGCTACTTTTGTTTCCCACTTCTGTACTGTTCTATGCCCCTGTTGTTTGATCTCCACATCATCCAAGTCCACCATGGCCGTTGTTACCTCATGTATGTGTTGATCTACGTATGGTGTGAGGATGGCTACCAGAGACCCAAATGCCACAAAATGCCAGGATCAAGTCCTTCATGCAGGTGGTAAAGCATTCATCATCCGGCCCCCAGGTGTTCAAATTTAACATTGCCTGGCACATACCCATCCCTGAATCACCTGCACCAGGTCAATGTATACAGTCCACTTCATCACCCCCTCAGGGAGTTCTCTGGCATCATGCCAAACAGTATGGATGGCAGCCATCAGCCAGTCCATAAGGGAGTGACCACCCTGGGTTTCTCCCAAGTGTCAGCTGATCTGCAGTTGCTATCTCAAGGATGGATGGATGGTGATGGAGGCCAGCTTCTTCGTTTCATCAGGTGATAACTGCAGACTGTCTGCTCCTTCGTTCCATAAGTGAAGGAGCCAAGTTGGGATGGGCTCCCCTGCATGCTGTTGGCTCTGCTTCCCGAGCTTCCTCAGCTTGGTGGGAGTGTAAATAGTGTACATGGTAAATATGGTCACCACGGGGGAGCTCCGTAGACGACCCCTTTGGGCTAGAGGCTGGTCATGCTCCAGTTTCTGTTTCACCATCGGGTATTCATGCTGTTCTGGGCCTGGAGAGGAACCTTACTCCATCCTGTTGCCAGGCTCACCAGTGTCCACAAAGTTTGAATCATTCAGATGAGCAAGCTCTCGCTCGAGAGTTTGTACATGGGCTTCCAACCAGTCCCCCTCAAGCTGTAAGTCTTTCACTTGGGCTTCAGAAACCAGAGTGCTTTCACGATGCTGTTATAAGGCGGTAAGAAATAGCCAGCCAACTCGGCCAGCTGCAACCCAAGACTTCTCTGGAATCTCATTTTCAAGGGCATGTAGGGCCTTCTCCAAAGCCTGCGGGCTCCCATCTACTTCTCCCCACTCTTCAGTAGGGGTCCAAGGTGTTAGGACTACAGCCATGGGGTACCACCACCCAGTCTGAGACCACATGCCCTCTGGTAGGGTGGTGAGGACACTTACCCCATCCTGCCAACTACACCAAGTGTTGGTCCCAGTTTGGAGGCAGGAAATAGGCTTTGGGGGTGGGGGTGGGAGCTGGAAAAGCATGTGTGGAGCTTTAGGCAGGTAAGGCATACTTTATTGGCAGCAGCAGCCAGATGCAATATGGCAGCCGCAGCAGCAGCCTGGTGTAGTGCACAGGTGTTTCACAGTAAAATCACACAAAAGTGGCACCAAGCCATGATTACAAAAAGTGGAGGTAGCATGATCAGTTATATAAGGCAGGCATGCATACATACCCTCCCTGGACTGTTTCCCTTAGTTATGCATGGCTGGATCTGACCTAGAAGACCTGTCCACACTGACTCCATCTTGTGCAGGCTGTTTACCCATTCTGGGGAGACCAGTTCCCCCACAGGTCCATTTTCTCAATTGAGAAGATCAAGGAAATAATACAATATATATTTTTTGTGTATGAAGTCTAAAGGTCAGGTGGACCATTTTTAATTTCAATTAAGAGTTATTTTAGTAGAAATTGTGGGTTAGAAGATGACAATTTTATCCATCTGTATTATCTAATATTGAAATGTAGTTGAAATTGAATTGATCTCATGGTAGGCTTTTCAAAGAAAAATGTTTGCTAAAATTTCTATTCAGAAAAACCATTCCTTTTATAATCAAATGGATTTTATGGCTGCGAAAACAATAATTTCATATTTCTGGTCTTTATTTCTTATTTTAAGATATAAGTAGCATCTGTTCTGTAATAAAATAAATTAACTTTTTTTTTTGCTATGGAAACTAATTTCATATATCTTCTTTTGAGAGGTAGGTAGTATGTTTTCTGTAGTAAAGTAGATTGATACATTTTTATTTAACTTGAAAAGCAAGTATAACTCTTTAGAACTGATTTGTGTACCAAAATATTTTAAAATGAAAAGTTGTCAGCCCTGGCTGGTTGGCTCAGTGGTAGAGCATCGGCCTGGCGTGTGGGAGTCCGGGGTTCGATTCCCGGCCAGGGCACACAGGAGAAGCGCCCTTTTGCTTCTCCACCCCTCCCCCTCTCCTTCCTCTCTGTCTCTCTCTTCCTCTCCCGCAGCCAAGGCTCCATTGGAGCAAAGATTGCCTGGACGCTGAGGATGGCTCCATGGCCTCTGCCTCAGGCGCTAGAATGGCTCTGGTCGCAACAGAGCAACGCCCCAGATGGGCAGAGCATCACCCCCTAGTGGACATGCCAGGTAGATCCTGGTCGGGCTCATGCGGGAGTCTGTCTGATTGCCTCCCTGTTTCCAGCTTCAGAAAATTAAAAAAAGAAAAGAAAAAGAAAAGTTGTCAAGTATAATAGTTAACAAGGATAAAACTGCTGTTATCTTAATATTCCAGCACATAAGCTTAGGTTGAGCATTCTTATTGTCATGTCACTGCTCTTCCCTGTGACCTTGACAGATTGCCCCTATAAATATCTCTTGTGGTGAAAAGTAATTTAATCTGTCTATATATCTATGTCTATATATCTATATATTACCTCCTCATGAACATTTTATCAATTGTGCCAGGGTGCTTTCGTGATATGCACTGAACTATCATCAAACCTATTTTACTAACGATTGTTAGTTAAACCAGAATCTTTGGTATCATCTCCATCATTAAATTTTGCTAAAAGTTTCTTCACTTATGCATGGAAAAGAAGCTAAGTTTGTGATTTGGTTTCAAAAGACTCTCTGCTTATAGGCCTGTGTGACTCTTGGGAACTGGAGTAGTCATTTGTTTTTTATCTTGAGGTTGATCCAATTAGAACCCATAGTTCAAAAAAAGTGGCATCTTAGCACTTACCAAATGATTTTGGAACTCAAAGTTATGAGAACACAGCCCACTCTCTATCTACCAACATAGTGGATACTGCTAAAATGAGTCCCACCTCACTAGTTCTGTTCTTTTCTCCCTCCTAATTCATTGATAGAACCTTTATTTAAAAATTGCTTACGTGCTCGCTTCGGCAGCACATATACTAAAATTGGAACGATACAGAGAAGATTAGCATGGCCCCTGCGCAAGGATGACACGCAAATTCGTGAAGCGTTCCATATTTTTAACCTCAGAAACATTGATACGTGAAGACACATGTAGCCCCATGTTCATTGCAGCACTGTTCACAGTGGCCAAGACATGGAAACAACCAAAAAGCCCTTCAATAGAAGACTGGATAAAGAAGATGTGGCACATATACACTATGGAATACTACTCAGCCATAAGAAATGATGACATCAGATCATTTACAGCAAAATGGTGGGATCTTGATAACATTATAAGGAGTGAAATAAGCAAAGCAGAAAAAAACAAGAACTACATGATTCCATACATTGGTGGAACATAAAAATGAGACTAAGAGACATGGACAAGAGTGTGGTGGTTACCAAGGGTGGGGGGGGAGGGAGGACATGGGAGGGAGGGAGGGAGAGTTAGGGGGAGGGGGAGGGGCACAGAGAACTAGATAGAGGGTGACGGAGGACAATCTGACTTTGGGCGAGGGGTTTGCAACATAATTTGATGACAAAATAACCTAGACATGTTTTCTTTGAATATATGTACCCTGATTTATTAATGTCATCCCATTACCATTAATAAAAATTTATTAAAAAAAAAAAATTGCTTACAGCTCTCAGAAGATTTGCATTCATTAAGAGGTGTTCTGAATAAGGCATTGTGAAGCATAAATATGGACAGGCAATTCAAGATAACTTGGTTAATAATAAATAGCTCTCAAAAGAGAGAGAAAGAGAGGCAGTCAGGTCATATTGGAAGAGCCTAAGGCTCCTTTCCACTAAGTAGTGTATAATTTTGGGACAATTATTTAAACCCTTGACCTTAGTTTCTCTTTCTGTTAAAAGGGGATGATAGTCTCTACTCTGTATCTCAAGTGTTGTTAGGATAAAATGTGGTAATAAATGTGAAAGTACTTTTAAAAAAATATTTTATTTGCTGATTTTAGAAATGGGGGAACAGGAAGCATAAACTTGTAGTAGTTGCTTCTCATATGTGTCTTGATCAGGCAAGCTTGTGGTTTCAAACTAGTGACCTCAGCATTCCAGGTCAACGCTCTACCCACTGCGCTACCACAGGCCACGTGAAAGTACTTTTCAAAGTTAAAAGAGTACTAAATACACAAGTACTCAGAGGATTGCAAGTTGAATATATTTTTTCAATTTTTCTGTATTTTTATGTATTATGTTGAATATTATAGCCCAGGAAGTAGTTGTTTTATTGGATGATACGTGTGGTGTATATTTGTGTTGTATAGGAATTATATACGGAAGGATGAAGTACTTTCGGTAGCTACTAGATCTTTACTATATCTCTATTAAGTGTTCTGTTTCTATTTATCTAGCTGTTGGTAATCATTTGTATAAGTTATGTTGTAAATTACTCTGTGAAACTCTGGTAAATATTTATTTTAAATATAAAATAGTTCAATTTTCTGTGATGAAAAGACTAATTAATTCAACCACAAATATATCACTTAATCTTTAATAGACATGCTGGCTTGCTGTAAACCAAACCGTCTGGTTTTATTGCATAAGTGTTCGACAGTAAATTTAGCTTTAATATAAATGGCAAAAATGTGGTAATAATATTAACCTCATTCTTAAGCCCTCTGTAAATTTGTCATTTTTCACTACCAGCAGAGGGAGCCCTGAGAATTAAATCGTGCCAAGATGACAGTTAATTCGTTTGTGTTTACAATTTAGCTCATAACAAAGAAATAAAAGCCCATCACAGATTAATGAAAAATTATCATGTTTGGACTAGGCTGTAGATTAGTATTTGATTTCAGACAGCCAATTATAATGAGCTTCAAGAGACTAGGATTATTTATAGTTTGCCTCCACTCACCCTATGAAAGAATCAGCTGCAAACTTCCACAAAGTTCAGTAATAATATCATAATGCACAATTTACTTCACAGGATGTCAGAAAAGAATGCATTCCTTAAGACATAATTTTATCAAATACACTGCAACAGTATTATGAATTGCTCTCATTGACTGCATTACCTCCATATGAGAATTGTAAAACACACCTATATTCTGTAATCAGTTTTTCCTCATTTAAATATATTTCAATATCTAAATTTTACTATTTCCTTTTAGGAGAATAGACTAAAGTAATCTGAATGCCAAATAAATGATGAAGTTTCAGCATTGATGATTCAATGAAAAGTTAAAGGCTTTCCAAACTTCAGGAAAAATAATATATTTATCAGAGAGCACGTTTTCATTACTTTATTTCCCTTATTTAGCTATAACAGCACAATGCAATTGTGTATTTTATGCACCTGTGACTAAAGGAACCCACTGAAAATGGAAACTGCAATAACTGCATCTTGATATTATAGAACAACTCTCCTTTTAATAATGCAACTTCAATATCGGCATAACTGCTAAACCAGTGATTTTCAACCAGTGTTCCACAGCATACTGGAACGCCGCAAGAGTTTTTAAAACATGCAATACCACATATGACGAAAATCATATGGTACTTACATGGTATTTGTCTTTCTCTGGTCCACCCATGCTGTCAAAGAGGGAATAATGTCTTTCTTTCTTTTTTTTTTTAACAGCCAAGTAGGATTCCATTGTGTAAAATGTGAAAACTAGTGAACAAAATGAACTAACAAGCAAAATAGAGATAGATTGATATAGATAGAAAACAGGCTGACAGCTGTTGGCAGGGGTTTGCAGGGTGAAAGAATTGAGTGAAAAAGAAAAAAAAAAAGAGAAGAAACTCACGAACATGGACAACAGTACAGTGATTGCTGAGGGGGGAGATGGAAGAGGGTACAGAGGCATAAATGGTGATGAAGGAGACTTGACTTGGGTGGGGAACACACAACGCAGTGTGCGGATGATGAGTTGTGGAACTGTGCCCCTGAAACCTGTGTGTTTGTCACCTCAATACATTCAATTTAAAAAAACAACAACATGCAGTACCTGACTATTTCATCAAGGGCACTGACTTCTTTTTCCTTAGACTGCCAAATAAAAAAATGACAACAGTCAACACAACAGCCATCCAGTATGAATGAATAAAAATTATAACTATTTTTTTTGTCAGATCAGCAAAAAATATGGTATAATTTTGGTGTATCACAGAATTTTAGTAATTAGTTTATGTGTGTTATAATGTGAAAAAGGTTGAAAATCCCTTTCCTAAACTAATATCAAGAAATTTACAGGCTATGGGTCTTTCCCTTCAAGGAGTTTATCTGTTAGAGTTGGAAATCCAATAGTAATTGATTCATTTTTTCATGCTAAAGAATTCACTTTAGCAGACATTAATAGAGTGCTTATTATGAGCCAGGCACTGTGCTCAGTGCAGAGATACAAATGGGAATAAGATGGCATTCCTGCTCATAATCAAGAGGCTGGGGCCAACAGCCAAGCCAAGGAGCTACAGAGAAGGTGGTTCATATAATAATAAACGCAATGCTCTGCTGGGCTTTATAATTATTGGAGGCTGGTTACATACCTAATCTTTGTAACCTCCAAACCAAGCACAAAAAATACCAAGTATTTTCATATATACTGCTCACAAAAATTAGGGAATATTTCAAAATGAATATGAAGTAATAAAATATCGCCTAATTTTTGTGAGCAGTATAGTTAGTGCTCAATAAGTATGTATTAAATCAATTATAATAGGTGGAGTGTATTACTAAAGCATATTCTTGGTAAGTATGCTACTTGAATGTTTCCTACTAGTTCCTCTTCCCATCACTTATTTTCTTTAGTTCGCACAACTTATGCCATAGCCATTCTTTCCTCTTATATAACATAGTGGTTGGGTTACATAGTAATTGATGTTTGATTATTTACTATTCCTTGGGCTTTTATTTGCTCTTCTCTATGCTGTGATAGCTTGGAATACATGAGATATGTGTAAAAATAATAACTAAAAACAAAAATAAAAATGAAACCACAACAAAGACAACAGTGATGGGTATTCAGTACCATATATGCATTATCTCACGTGATCCTTAAAATTAGTTCTCATTGTTCTTATATTCAGGAGAGGGATATTATGAAAAGAAAAATAACTTGCTTCTGGTGACAGGAATGGTAAAAGGTGGAGGTCATATTTGAATCCAGGACTCTCTGACATTAGACTTCCTGCTCTGAATGACTGCACTAGATTGTCTCTTTATTTTGGTTGCTTAGAGGCAATGTGAATTAGTCGTGGAAAGACTTTCTTGGAAGAGATGGCCTACTTCCTCTAAGAATATTGTAAATAAGTTGTTTTTAATGCATAAATATAATTAAACTTTTAAAATGATTTTATGAACCCAGTAAAATAATTAGGTTACAGAAGCACAAAAAAATCAACAAATAGTAATGTTCCTAAACATGTGTCTTTTAAAATGGAAAAACTAAGAGTTCAATTTCTATAATAGGCAAAACACCTAAGGTGTATCTTTAGATGCTCAACAGACCCCAAAAGACTCCCCAGACCTGGACCACGGTGCAGTCTGCTGTGGAATGCTTAGCAGCTTTGTTTTCCCAATTAGACTCATTAGCAGCGCCAGGTGGTAATAACTATCCAACTGATTCCTACTAGTAAAAAAAACCTGCCTAAGGTCACCATGGATTCTTTCCCCCATTTTCTGCTTCTTCTCTGACCTGATACACTTTTGAAAAATAATTATGCATGGCAGGCATTTGCCATACAACAGGGAAGAATCATTGTGTCCTGGGATTGTATAGGAATTGTATAGGATCTCAGATTACATACTTTGTACTATGAGAAGAATAAATTGGAGAACATGGTTTTCACCAGCGTAGCACAGCATAATAAGAAACCTATTTCTTGTTTTTTTTTTCTTTCCTGTTTATTCCGTCATTAAAAACCCAATAAAGGAAATTATTTACCAATTTGGGAGAATGTTAGCCTTGGTGGTTAGCATTCAGCATAATCCCAGAGATCCCAGAAACAAAGCAGCTCCAGGGTCTGTCCCAGTTATCTGAAGTAAGAGTGGATATTTTAAAACTGTCTCTTTTCACACATTATACACTGCCACACATCAGATAGAAGAAATATGTAGTATGTGATACCAGTAAGTACTTTGTCAACCATTCACTACCTAGGAGGAATTTTTAAATTTTGTTTTCGCTACATTTTTTATTAGAAAGAGGACAATAACAAGGAAAAATAAATCTGAGGATATGTTTTAAAAAAGTAACTTGCTGGTACCTTCCAAAGAAGATGTAGTCAGCCAAACTCCCAGCCACCATCCCAGCCCCTATTCTAGCCACCAGCCACATGTGGTTATTGAGCACTTAAAATGTGACTAGTTGACATTAAGATGTGCTAAAGTCTAAAATAAATACTAGATTTTGGAAACAATGTGAATACAAAATACTGAGATAAAATATCACAGTAATAATTTTTATATTGATTACAGCTTGAAAAGACAATATTTTGGATATAATGAGTTCAATAACATTTATTATTTAAATTAATCTCACCTTTTTTGTTGCTTTTTAAAAATGTGTCTACTAGAAAATTTAATATTACATATATGACTTGGTTTATATTTCTAGTGGACAACACTGTCTTAGACTTCTACTTTGGGACATCATTACTCCCTGAGAACCGTCTGACTAAATGCCAGATCTTCAATCACAGAATTAAATATTTATTCAACACCCTTGGCAAAGCAGATTTTGAGATAAATAGCAAGAGATTTAATTGTGCCTAAGATTTTTGAAACAGGAATTTGTATTTCTAGCCCTAAGACTCAGCAATTTCATTTCTAGGAGATATATACTCCAAAAGAAAGGAAAGCGTAAGTCCACACAGAAACTTGTACACCAATGTTCATATTAAATCACAAAAGCCAAACATGGAAACAACCCAATTGTCTATCAATTGGCAAATGGCTAAACAAATATGGTATATCCATACAATAGACTATCATTCAGCTATAAAAGGGAAGGAAATATAAATACATGCTACAGCATGGATAAACCTTGAAAAGATTATGCTAAGACGCCAGTTATAAAAGACCACATATTCCTTAATTCTATTCATATAAAATATCCAGAATACGGAAATCTATAGACACAGAAAATAGTGTATCGATTGCCCAGGGTTGGTGGGAGGTGGATGGAGGGTGGAGGGAGGGTAGGGGAGTGTTAAGTAAAGCATACAGGGATTTAGGAGTAATAAAATGTTCTAAAATGGACTGTGGTGATACTTGCAAATGTCTGTGACTATATAAAAAACAATTTAATTATACACTTTAAATGGGTGAATTGAATGGTACGTGAACTAAACCCCATAAAAAGCTGTTTAAAAAAAGAATTTCATTTCTGGGAAATCAGTTATCCTAAATAAATTAAATTAAGAAAGTCATCCTAAATAAATTAGAAAACCTCTTTATACATAAAGTTGCAGGCTACTGCATTATGTATGATAGTGAAAAATTAAAAACTCAAATGTCCAAATAGAAAAGTGGTTAAATAATTTATAGCACATTCCCATCATGCAAGGCAAGTATTAAAATGATTAAATGTAAGCAAACTATTGTAAGAGTCTGTATTAATATAAGAAAATTCCTATTTTTCTATTGTTAAATGAACAAAAAACTGTGATACATAGTATTTGCTCAATACTATAACAAAAAATGCCTAGAAAAAGAAAAAATTCCCGGTCAGGGCACATACAGGAACAACTCGATGTTTCTGTCTCTCTGTCTGTCTCTCCCTGCCTCTCTCAAAAGCAAACAAACAAACAAAAAACCTTCAAAGATATACTGGCATCTAAATATTAGTAATGTTTGAGTTTGTAGTTATGTGAGAATTTTTGTTCCTCATAATTTTCTTTATTTTTTATAACTACAAATTTTTTATTAAGTGATTTTACTAAAAAAACCCAATAGATTGTACTTTTTAAGAAGTCTATCTTTACACTCTACTTGCCAAGAAAGAAGAGTAGATTAAAAGATTTTTTTTTAATTCAGACAGAAATTGGAACAAAGGCACAGGTTTTATTTGAAACCTTCAACAAACCTCAGTAACCCAAAACGTTAAATAAGCACCACTGCCTTTGATGTATAAACATGAAGATAATTAACTGAGATAAGGGGGGATTTAAAAAAAGGATGACACAGTAGCACTGACTGGTATTTTACTCTGTTGAGACCATCAAACACAAATTCCACCAACTATTTTCTTTTTTCTGGTAGCATTATAATTATACGTATTATTTTTTTAGTTTATTGAAATATAATTGACATACAGCACTGTGTAAGTTTAAGGTATACAGCATAATGACTTGACATACATATATTGTGAAATGATTACCACAGTAAGTTTAGTTAACATCCATCATATACATATGATGGCTCCTGAGCCAAGTCACATACACAAGTGTGTATACACACACACACACACAAACAAAAAAAAGAAAAAATGTTTTTTTTTTCCCCTTGTGGTGAGAAATCTTAGGATCTACTCTCTAAACAACCCTCTTGTATATCATACAGCATTGTAAACCATCTATAGCCATCATGTTGTGCACTGCAACCTTATTATTTATTTATCTTATAACTGGAAGTTTGTAACTTTTAGTCAGCTTCCTCCAAGTCCACCTCTCCCTACCCTCCATCAACTTTTTTCATCTTCTGTGAAGCTTACCTTTCTTCCTATTCCTAAAGTCTAAAAATAAAAAAAAAAACAATTCTTATTCCTTCCCAAAGTAAACTTTTTTCTACATATGTTCTCTCTCTCTGGGCTGCTAATCTGTCATATATTTACAAACCTGTTCAAATCTCCCCCCTTTTCCAGAAACCTTTCCTTGGCCCAGCTCCGCCTCCACTTCAGGTTCTCATCTCTCTCCTCTCCTCATTTTCCAAGGCCTCCATTTTCTTCCTCACTTGGCAGTTTTGGTGGTATTGCTATGACCCCTGTAAAATAGCTCTCTGGAAAATTTATTATCTGCTCTCACTAAACCCCGTGACCTCTCTTTACAGTCTGTCTGCAATAGGATTCTAGACAACTAGTGCTCTCCCTCTGTTTATACTGTCGCCTCTGCTCTCAGAGTCTGGCTATCTACTGCCTATTAATGTTTTATCCAAGCTTCAGGCTTAGCTGGCAAGCCATTTCTTGCCAGAGATTTCTCAGATTCTTGTAAGTAAAAATAACTCATTTGATCCTATGTGAGTAGAGGGCATGGGCTGCATCTTCTTCACCTTGTTTTTACTCAGCAGAAAGTTTCCCACACAGGAGGGGATGGTGGTCAATACTTGCTCACTGCATAGGAAGGTTGGACAGGACAAGGGATGTTGAGCTTTTTCACCTCCTTTCAGTGGTGTTCAGAGATTTTTCATATCAGTTGGAGATTTCTGACTATTCCTAAAATAGAATTTTAGAGCTCAGAAAGAGCTAGTTTAAATTTCCCATTTATAGATGATGGACCCCAGAACCCATGACATTGAAGCCAGACACACAGCTGGTCTTCACCAGAATCAGAACTAAAATTCAGGCCCTCTGGCTCCTGAGCCAAGTCACTACTCACCTCTCCTTACCTATCTTGTGCTTCCACTGCCGAAAAGTTTTAGAACTGACTTTTCTGTAGCTTTCTCACTGAAGCCCCTCAAGAAACACATAAGAACAATCTACCATGGACACTAATGCCTTTTCTAGTCTGTGCACTCAACATTTTAATTCACACTGAATGTTTCTTTTGTACCAAATAGGGTGACTAGCTGTCCTGATCGGCCCAGGACTGAGGAGCTCCCCAGGCAGCAGGACTTGCAGTGCTAAAGGAGAGAGTCCCAGCCAAACCAGGACTATTGGGCAGCTAGTATCAGGCATTCTACTAAACACTCTAACACACCTTATTTAAATGACAGCCCTGTGAATAGGCATTCTCATTCCATTTTACAGATAGGGAAAACTGAGGCTCAAAGGGGTTAAATGATTTGTCCAAGACCATGTAGCTTGTAAATGGCAGGGCAATTTTAAACTTTAGATGTGTTTAACTATAAGCTCATAATCTTTCCACTACTTTGTGGAAAATACTTCCACTACGTTCCTATTGTGGAAGTGTGGGTGCTTGATAGCTGTTAAAATTTACACAGTGAAAGATAACCCTGTGAAATGCTTAGCTTAAAAATTGATTTATTATAGGCTAGTTTCTTTGAGGTCTCGCTCATTTGCATGATTGACATGTAAGGAGAAGAAAACAGCTGCCTAAAATGCATAAATTATTTGAAAGTGATAATGAACCAGGTAAAATTTAAATTACGCAGTTTTCAATTCATTTAGTTTTCCCTTCCCAGAGTGGGAGGTGGAGGAGCAGAGGCAGTCATGACTTTTTTTTATATGTCTGGAAATAATGAACCCAGTTAATTTTATTAAGCTAAGTTTGAATCAAACTAGTTGATAAAAGGAAGGAGAAATATTAGTGGTTTGATAATAGTTAGATTAGTAGTTTGATAAATTAGTCTGATACATTGGTTTGACAAATTAGAGCTTGGTTTTCTTCCTTTCTCTGTTTTCAAGACCAATTTATTGATTCATTTTTGTTTCTTTTTTTAGAAAAAAAGCAGTAATTATAGTTAAATACTGTTTTTAAAAAATAAATGTTTAAATTTTATTTTTATAAAAAGATAATACATTCAAGTGGTTAAAAAAAAAGCATTAAAGGCTATTCAGTGAAAAGCCTCCTTCACACCCTTCAGCTACATCACACAGCTGTTTCTCTCAACACAATCAGCTCTGCTATTCATTTCCTCCACGCACTTTCAGAGGTAATTAACCATAGGCAAGTAAATAGTCCTCCTCCTTCCACAGAAATGGTAGCATGTTAAGGACATTTTTCTGTATACAGATTTTCTTTTAAATACAGTAAGACACCTGAGAGAGCTTTCTGTATCAGTACATAAAGGGTTCCCTTACTCTGTTTTATGGGCACATTGTATTTCACTCTATGAATATACCATATTTATTTAACTAGTTCCCTGTTAAGAGCAGTACATCACTTAAACAATTTTTAATTTAATTTATTGAATAAGTAATACATTCACGTGTTCAAAAATTACATATAAATATAGCACATTTTATTTATAAATATTACATATATACTGCTCACAAAAATTAAGGGGTATTTCAAAATGAATATGAAGTGATAAAATATCCCCTAATTTTTATGAGCAATATATTTATATATAAATATTCTATTTATATATTATACATATATTATATTTATATATCAAAAGTATTATATATATAAACATATTGCACTCATTCATGTCTTCCATCCCCCCAATACCCCTACCCCACTACATAGACACCCAGGTAGAAACATTTTTACTAGTATTAGATATAGCTTTCTGACTTTCCTTTTGCATATAGAAGTAAATACAAAGGTATATTCTTTTTTTTAGAGAAGTAATACAAATGTATATTCTTAATTTTCCTCCTGGTAAATGTAAAAGATAGCTTACTATTATATACACTATCCTGTATTTTACCTTGTCCACTCAACAAAATAATTTTTCATATCAGTATATAACAAATTTCCTATGTTTGTTTTAACAGTTGCATAACCATTTATTATGTTGATATACCATATTTAATTCAACCGGTCCTCTATTAATCAGTTGTCATCAGTGCTATTTTGCTATTAAAATGCCCTGTGGCTCAACATCCTGTGACTGTTATCTGGCTTCACATGTATTTGATAACTTAAGTTTAAGGTAAGTGCTTAACTGTTTCTTTACTTTCACTAAGAATCTTTCACATTCAGGGTTAAATAGTAGTGCTGAATATTTTGTTATTCTACACATGGCAGAAACCTCTTACCTTAAGCAACATAAATAGTCTCTCTGAATATTATTGAAATGCTGTTGCTACCACAATGAGGAATTACAGAAAATGTTGTAGCAATTATTACATTACTCTTCCCTATTGATTGAGCTGTTGCAGACGATACCAAATGTGAGTGTGCTGAGAATGCCTGACAATACTCAAGGAATTTGTTTTTAATCTTTTTTCTTTCTTTTGGGTGTGGAGAAAGCATTGCCTCCAATGTTCATTGATTTTTAAAATGTTCCCTGACCAGTATCTAAAATACTAATTCCCAATAATCCCTAATTAATTACTTCAAGAGCTAGTGTTTTATATCACTAAAGAATACAGAATATATACAAACATTTTTTAAGGTTTGTTTTAATACAAACAATTTGCATATCACATACAATACTATAAAGTCCTTATTCAAGAGACATTATGAGAAGCCTTTTATTAAAAAAGCTAAACATGAATTATGGTAAAGCGGCTTTGGCTGTAAGATGGTTTAAATGAAAACTGTCCAGTAGGGAGAAAATTAATCTATTTTTCTAGAGTAGAGGCATGTTTTGCTATAAAATAGGGCAGACTGTTTGTTATTTTAGAGGAGCTTTTTAATTCCAATGTAAGGATGGGTTTTGGCAATGTCAACATTGTTACTTAAGAGAGAAACCACAGATTTTAAATTTAATTATAAAGAATAAGGATTTAGGTTTCAGAGATAGTATGATATTTTGGCATCTGATGGCAAGGTGGTATAATAGTTATAATGTGGGCTTACACATGTGGAAGTCATAGCCAACATGGGTATGAATTCCACCCCCACTGTGTTGTTAGCGTCAAGCAATCCCTGAGCCTCTGCTTTCTCACCCACTATACTTGGTCACTATATTAGGCGTCTTCTCCAAAGCTTTTGATTCTAACTTGATTGACTTGCCCCATCTTTAAGGCATATTCTGGTGGTCATGTTGGGGTATCAGATGACATCTTGGAAAATGATCATGAAATTCTGAGTTCTGGAAGGCTACCTCTCTCTTGACCCCTATGCGAATGTCCCGGGTTGGTTTTGTTAGGTTTAGGGCAAGCACTGAGGGTAAGGAAGGCTTAGTAACCTCTTGAAGGCTGCCTTACCTAATGATTGCTGTGCTAGGGCTTGAGTCCTTTTGTCCCCCAAGTCAGGTACAGGACTGTCACCGGAGTGCTCCTTTGATTGGGTGAAGATCACACTGTGGAATAAAGACCATAAACTTAATATTGTGCACTAAAACTCTTCTCCTACATCTGGTCATATTTTTCTGAGCATCCAGAAGAAATAGTGAGAAACTAATTATCAGTTTATAGCAATTTAAAAGGGCGATTTTCATGTTTAATTCCTACATCCTAAAATAGCTATATCGTAACCTGTCAAGCATTTTCTTATTTTTTAAATACATGTAATAAAGAATGGAGAAAACCAGGGTAATGAAATGAAATCTGCATTTTGACTAGTTTATAAATGTATTAAAAAGAATTTATAAGCTATGAAAAGCATCTCTGAAACACAAAAAAAAATCAAAACAGTATTCAGAGTATGTGCTTCAGAAAAAGACAAAGAAAGCCAAGCCTATGGTTTAGAAATGGTAACAATATGCAGATTCAATAAGAAATTTTAGACCATGGCTTATTTTTTAAAACATATAGTGTCTAAATAAACATCTACAAATAACACACAAATTTATATAGGTTTTAAATTTTTCTTGCATTTATAATCCTTGATCTTCAGAAGAGGGACCACATCTATTTCTCCCAGGGACTTGATGAATAACTGAATGAAATAATAAATTAGAATAAAGCCAGGGTCTAAAATCTCCTGACAAATTACAACACAACAATATTTTCAATGTGATAATAGCAAGACACAGATCTACAACTTGAATGTCAAATGTCTTGTAGTTGAGTGATAAATTTAAAATAGGACAAAAAATTCTTCAGTATTTAGGGAAAAAAGACTGTAAATGTCATCCATAAGTCTGTTGCTTTTATAAAAATGCACTTTTGATTAAATATTTAACAAAAGATATGTCTCATGACTTATAAGTAGTTAATAATTTGTGGCAAAGGGCATTGAATTGATGTACCATTAGTAATATTCAAACAAAATGAACCCTAAGCTAGAATCCTAGAGTATGTATAGTTGAGATCAAACACTTTACTAATCCTTCCCCTAATTCTTTGCCATTTGCTTACTTTAGGAGCAAAGATAGAAACAAAAAACCAAACCAAACCACATACGTTCATGTAGTTCAATTAGTTCATTGTCTTTATTATCTGGAGCTCTTATAAAGTAATATTTTATTCTGAGTGATTCTTGAAAGTGATTTGAAATTAAACATTTTCCTTGCACCTGTAAAAATGTGTAAATGATGAAACTGGCAGCATGATGATGGCTTTACAGAGAAGCATTTCCTTCATCATCTTCAAGGTCATTCAGATTTATGATCTAATCACCCATGGCTCTTTAACAGGATGCATTTGAATTTGATTAAAAAGAAAAACAAATAGCAGTATGGATTTATTAATAAAATATGCCTGACCTTTTCACTCATCTACCTCTTTCAACATCTTGTGAGTTTAAACTCACAATAAAAGAAGGGAGTTTCTGGGGTTTTAGTCTTGAGTGTTTCAGCTTCAGAGTCGCTTCAGTTCTTGCCTGTGTATTGGTGTGTGCGGACCGTGGAGGGCTATCTGTTTTCCCCCTCTTTCTCTTTGGGGTTTAATTACTTCACCTATATCCTAATTCAGGTAACTCATAAAGCTTAGCCTTTGTTGTAGGTCCAACAGCTGTCTTATGTCAGTAGCAAGTAAAATGTTCACAAAGTACCGGAATGCTGCAAGACGGTTTATAGTACTGCAATAAAAGGTAAATTGAATTTACAAAGATGCATTTGTCACTGATTAAAAACTTACAAAGTTAATTGGAAACACTGTGGAGGTGTTACCACACAACTTGAGGTGTAATGGGTGGTTCTAATTCAGCCTGGAGGAGAGTTGTGGGTCCCATTATGGTCTCACGCAGTAAGATGCCCAACGACACACTCCAATTTAAGTAGCAAAGCAACACAGTAAAGATCTCAAATATTTTTAGTATGAGGTGAGTGTAAATTTACTCATAATTATTCTTGAAAATAGCTAGAGGAAATGTGCAAATCACATGCTTCCCCCTAGAAAACTTATTGAAGGGATTTTATTTTTCCCATCTGTAACATCTCTTATTTTCTTGATATTTATACTGGCAGCACCATTGCAAGAAGCGTATCAGTTGGGAAGGGAAAAATAAGACGGAAACAGCCAGCAATCTGAAGTTAGCAGGACCCTCCCTTGAGACCTTGGCGAATTATCTCCACATAATTCACTTAACCTTTGCCATTTTGGGACTTGGGAAACTGAACGTATTTCTAAACTTGAGACTTTTAATTGCTGAGTTTAGTGTCACTAGTCCAGCTCAGTTGGAGAGATGATGATTGAAAAACAGTTCTAGGAGGCTTTTCACCTCTGCTGCGCATCCTGGATATAATTAAGTTGGTGGCCTGGGGTGGCCTTTAGATTTCTGCAGACAGAAGTAAACAGTTAAACCCCAAGTGATGGGTCATGTGTGAACATTCTGTGTGTGCCTTGAGTTTAATACAGAAATTTTAATTTTAGATTAGGTTTATGTTAAGAGATTAAAAGGAAAAAAACTGAGATAACTGAGGCAACTTTTTAAAGCTAGTATTTATTGAGTGCTTACTATGTGCTAAGTGCTTTATGTACTTAACCTCACAACAGGGTAAGTGGTATCATCATCCCCACTACACAGATGAGGAAACTGAGCTTCTAAGATGTTAGGTAACCTGGCCAATTAAGCATTGGAAACAGAAGTTGCATGATGTGCTGTCCAATGACAGAGGAAGTACTTTCTGCTATATGTCCTTATTACTGCTGTAATAGATTGGTATGTCAAAGTCCTTTTGCAAATATGCAGAGACAACATATTTACTTGACCTTTACTGGTTCCCCAGGATTGGGGAACTGGCTAGCATCAGTAACTAGATGAATAGCAGGGAAAAAAGTCAAGTTCATTTTTAAGAGTTAATGTGGTGTAGAGGAAGGCACACAGAATTTGGTATTTGAGTCCCAGGCAACTCTGATGGGATTCCATTGACCTGGATAAGGGAACATTTTGAATCTTCAACTACTTTACCCATAAAATGAGGATAATACACCTCCACACTTATGGGGATTATTGTGAGGATTAAATGAGACAACATGGAGATAATACTGCAAAAACTCTAAAGTTCTATTTAAATATTAATTATAATTTTTTTCTTCTTAAAATATCATTTTCAGGATTTTCACCAAAATCTCTTATAAAATAGTTGCACTCACAAAATTGCTTGACAAAGCTACTTGAGTATACTTGGAGCAATGAATATAGACCAGAGAATTCCAACTGTAAGACTCATTTGAACCTGCAGTTACCTGTATCGTTCAATATTTTCCTGCAGAGCTTAGGTATAACTATATAAGGTAATTGTTTTCCTGAATGATGCATAAACACTGTCAAAGGAACCAATCACTTTGCAACCACGGAGAAACTTGGAGATAGAAGAAAATTTTGTTAAAAAAGTCTGAGAAACTATGCAGAATTTCATTAGAGTCTCTGAGAAATCAGAAATTCATCATTATAGAGAAGGGACCAAAGGAGAATGTCAGTTATTTCATTCCTGGAGGTGTAAAAAGCTATAGCTAGAGGCACCCAGGGAAGTGTCCCGATCAGCAGCCCACTCCATTTACTCTCTGATTCCTTCTTCTTTCCATTAAGTACCTTCTTTTTTATTTTATTTTTTTAGTCTCCTTCCATAGCTTATTGAATTCTGTAAGGTCTTTGTTTTTAAATTTGCCTTTTTATTGATGCTGCTCATTAAGTAAATATAGTGGCAACACAAATTCATTACTATATTTACAGGACAATATTAACTGTTTACTATTATCAACTCTTAGTACCCACCCCTAATGTGACAGCAGGAGAATCTGACTGATTTCAATCTACAGATAATGTAACAAATTTAAACAATTTAAAACAAATTTTTGACTCTAGTTCTTTTTCACACCAAGCTTCTGGTGAAAGAGTTAAATGTTGAAAAATGGCCAAAATTTGAGTGAAATTCACAAACTTAATTACCAGTTTTCAAAAATCTCTGTAGGTGAAACCAACTATCAAGTATAGATTACTATTATTCCACCTTTTAATGAATAAGGAAATCAAGGAATAACAGATTAAAGGACTGGTTAAGATCAGTGGAAGCCAGTCAGAGAAAATCCTGGGATTTATGTAATATCCTTTTTTAAAAGGGCTCACAGGACACCTCCGCCACAAAGAAGAGACTTGCAAAGCAAACTTATAGTCTCATCTTTGTACCCAAGGAATTAGCATCACTTTCCACAAATAAAATCAAATTTGTCTATATGTATGTATGTATGTATAAATAGATATCAAAAACAATTCTATGTTGTAAAAGCATGCATTTCAACAAATCCTTGTCTTTTGAAAATATAATGAGGTAAATAAAAATATATATATAAAGTACACTATGGTTTAAGAGGAAAAGTTGGAACAACAAAAATATTAAAACAAATGAGAGTTAACTTTCCTTTGTTGCTAAGTAATGTATTTCTTCTGATCTTGAACAGTAACCTCTAGTTTGAGACCAAGATCTAAGAAACTTTAAGACTTGAATGAGATATGAGTGATTTTGGAATAACATTTTAATTTGTCATACAACCTCTTTTAATTAAGGATTTAAAAATATTTATGAATAAATAAATCTACATATTTTATTACTATTAGGAGATACTGGTAATACACACATATTATTCAAATTATGTCATCAACAGGCAGAGGAGCTAAGCAGCTAAAATGATATCAACTCATGTTTTGGAGGTAAGGTAAGGGTCTTCCTTACTATTGGGATCTTTAGTATTACACTTCCTTTTCACATAGTTAAAATTTTATGTTAGACAGTATAAAACCACTATTTAATTTAAAAAGTAGAGTTTAAATGTCAGTAAAGATGATTGGCTATATGATTTTAACAGTCGCATAACTTCTTTAGGCCTTAGTTTGCTCTTTCTTTTTTTTTTTTTTTTTTTTTGCAGAGACAGAGAGAGAGTCAGAGAGAGGGATAGGCAGGGACAGACAGATAGGAATGGAGAGATGAGAAGCATCAATCATTAGTTTTTCATTGCGCGTTGCAACACCTTAGTTGTTCATTGATTGCTTTCTCATATGTGCCTTGACCACAGACCTTCAGCAGACTGAATAACCCCTTGCTCGAGCCAGGGACCTTGGGTCCAAGCTGGTGAGCTTTTTGCTCAAGCCAGATGAACCCGCGCTCAAGCTGGCGACCTCAGGGTCTCGAACCTGGGTCCTCCGCATCCCAGTCTGATGCTCTATCCACTGCGCCACCACCTGGTCGGGCAGTTTGCTCATTTTTAAAATAAGTATGTACAGGAGAGAGATTGGGAAGGAGGGAAAGATACACCAGTTCAGCAAACTCTGTTTCTTAAGGAAAATAAGCAGTGATATGCTGAAGCCAGAACTTGTGAGCCAGTGAATGTCATGTTGGCAATTTTACATTGGCCATGGTGGGAGTATTTACACCATAGAAATAGGTAAATGCTACAAATCAGGACTCCCTTTTTCCCAAAAGCTGGTTGTTAAATGCTTACCAGCACATACCTAGTGTTGATAGATTCTCTTTGAATAAAGAATTGTACAGTCAAATAATTTTTGGAAACATAGATTTTACAAAGTTAAACAGTTCCTTTCTCTCTCTATCCTTTCTCTCAGAGCTCTGTCCCTTCCTTTTACTTTCTCTCCCTTTCCTCCCTCCTCTTTCCTTTCTTCCCTCCTTTCTTCATTCTCTTGCCCTCACAGGTAACATGAATCTTAAGGACACCAAGGAAGAGATATAAAACACCTGATATTACAAAACTTTCTAAAAATGCTCTTCAGACTGATCTCTTAATCCTCCCAGTTCCATTTCTCACTGGGAATGACTAACTCTTTCCCCATCTGTCTTCTCTTTCTCCACTTTCTCTGAGATCTACTTTTTTTTTAATTTCTAATTCAGGTGACATGCCATATATTTTTCGTAGAAATAATAAGTACAAATATATTTAGAGAATAAAATATAAAATTCCATCCCCCAGTAGGTTTTGTTTTTTTTTAACTGCAGGTCTGCTGAGCCTTTAATATGCTAGTACACTCTGTGAGCTTCCAGAAGAGACATTTGAGATTTATTTGAACACACAAACTGCTCCCCAAAACACCTATTAACACGTTGATGTACATGAATTTTCTTTGGAAGAAAGTTTCAGAAATAATGGACTAACAGGTTTCTAAGAAGTCTGTGAGTTGCAAAGATGGCTATTATTTCAGGCAGAGGGTGAACCACGTGATGCATAGAGGTTTTAGTTCTTGGATAAGTTTTTAAAATAAAGAGAAATGATTCCATGGATTTAATTCCTGGATGGTAGAGTCATACGGTTTTCAAGTATTGAAATGTTCAGATATCTTTTGATGTTTACCTAGAGACAGTGATAAGTATAGAAGATTTTGTGAAATTTCAAGAAATGTTTTGCAGTTGCCTTAATGCAGAACATCCTGGCAATGGAGCCTGTGTGTAGTGTCTCTTGAAGTAGAAAATTATGACAAATCTTACTAAGAGCTAAGTATTTAAGAATACATATACAGATAATTATAGAGATAGATAGCTGGATAGATAGGTGATGGATACAGATAGACTTTTAAAGATTTCAGAAGTAATTTGGGATCCCTTAATTCTGTTTCAAGTCTGACTTTTACTAATTCCCATCAGTGGATGAATGATAGAAAAGGTGTGGTACTTATACACAATGGAGTAGTTTTCAGGCATGAGAAAGGAGATATTCTGCCATTTGCAACAGTATAGATGAGCCTTGAACACATTATGCTAAGCAAGAGAAGTCAGACAGAGAAAGACAAGTGCTATATGATATTACTTACATGTGGAATCTAAAAAAAGTCAAAGTTGCAAAAAAAAACCACCCCAGAGTAAAATGGTGGTTACCAGGGAATGAGGGTTGGTGTAGGGGGTAAGATGAATGGTATTTAAGGGGACAAACTTCTAATGAGTAGTAAATAAGCCATAGAGAGAGAATGCACAGTGTAATAAATACAGATAATATTGTGCTATAATGATATAATGTGACAAATATTTCTTCAGTGACAGTCATGTTACAATATATAAATGTTTAAAAATGACACGCTGTACACCTGAAATTTACAAAATGTAACATGTCAAATAATTTTTGAGTAGAAAAAAAGTCTGGCTTTTACTTCTACTGATCCTGTTCACTAAATTTAAATGATTTCTATGGTATATTTTCAAGTTTATGCATACTGCTTCAACTAGTGTTAAGAGATATTATTCCCTCTTAAGGAAAATTTATCCAATTAACCCTTTTGATTTATTGTCAGAGATCTTTTGAAGATAAGTTGTAGATAAATTGCAGTTATTAAAAACGGTTCCCCTGCCTGTGAAATACGGTATCATTATAAAATATAAAATGAGTGCCTGGTCCTGTGCTTTGCTCATATTAGAGCAAAGAGTTCTTTGCTATGCTCTAATAACTCCCACTAGAGTTCTTGTTAGGTTAAATTAGTATATGGATTCTTATAATTGCTATCAATATAAGATGAGATGTTAAAAGACTAAAGTAAAGCAAAAGACTGAAGGAGATGACAACATGGATTAAAGGAATTATTGAACTCTTATTCCAGGACACAGAGATAAATCTTAAAGATCGCCTTCTTTAAACTCACTCTGTATCTTATTGAAGAAAGCAATAAAAAACTCCGTCTGGTCTCAGTGTGTTAAATGCTACTGCTGAAAGGGTGTGAGACTGAAGGGATCCAGTGGTGAGTTGTAAGTGACACATGCATGGACCTGTTAACAATTAACCTTTTTTTTCCAGCTCACAATTCACAAGGGACTGGGCCCACAGGAAGCTGGAGTTAGCTTTCTTCTTCTTTCAGTTAGGAGAAAATGCCTTTTGCAGGAAATACTGCCTGCTGACCATATTGAAGATCATGTTGAGAATAAGTTAATGTAACATCACCACCCACAGATTAGTTAAGTGTTGAAAGAACCTCGTATGAACAGAGGCTGGGAGGCTTAACTCAAGTGTAAGCACAGAGTAATGTCAGAATCCAAGGGCAACTAAACAGAGAAAATAAAGATATCACAAACAAACTCCTGTCAGGTGCAAAGATAAGCCAGGGTGATTTTCAAATTATTTTTGAATATTCCTAAGGGACAGACTATAATTTTTTGCTTAGTTTGAGGATGAATGTACAAGATTCCAGTGACACAGGGAGGGAGAGGCTTTGCATTTTCTCTTCTTTTTCGGAAAAGCGATACACTTAGCTCAAGGGAACTGACTCTTCCTCTCTGAAAGTACAACTGTTTTTAAACATTTTTAATTGATTGATTTTAGAGAGAAAGAGAGAGAGAGAGACAGGAACATCGATCTGTATCGGTCTGTGCCTTGACCCGCGATCGAACCAGCAACCTCTGAGCATTAGGATGATGTTCTAACCAACTGAGCTATCCAGCCAGGATAAGAAAGTATAATTGTTTTTTAGAAAAAGAAAGAATAAATGCTAAAATGAGCCAAATTCATGTTAGCAATAGATTAAATTTATTTTTTAAAAGCTTCATGCAATTTTGCAAACTGTTGTATACCCAGTGTCCAACACATTGTAGGCAAACAATATATTTTTTCTGAATAAGTAGTGAACAGATGAATATGTAAATGACTATAAAATGTAGGTAGATAGAGAGCTCAGTGAGCAAATAAAAAAAGAACTGAAAGACAGATGAATACCTTTATACTTACCCAACACATATTGACAGATTCAGTTTTCTGTTGGGTAAATTAATATAACTTTTTTTATAATAAACACATTTCCATTATGCATAGCTAATATGTATGATCTTATTGTATTTTCCCCCTTTATTCCAAAACTGCACCAGTGATGAGAGTTAACGCTAGTATTATAAAGTGTTGGAGATATCTTTTCAGGGGGCAGCCTTAACTCATCACAGAGCCAGGTTACTGTGGGGAGAACTCCTCACTACCATGCCCACCTCTCTATAATCTCCTAGGTCATCCACTCACCTTCTATCACTTTTCCAGTTCCCGCTTCCTATCTGGAACCTGTTTGTTCTGTGTCTGATAACCGTGAGAATGTGGTTCTCAAGCCTCTTTGCCCTATGCTATTCTCTTGACTGAACATATATAGCAAGAGGGATACCTCTCAGCCTCACGTTCAGCCACAGGTCCTAGAACGTGAGCCTTGACCAAAAACATAGCCCTTCTGTCCTTGGAGTGAAGGTCAGACAGGATTACTGATTCCCTCAAGGGGATTTAAGTAGCTCATCTCTAAGGTCATGTTCAGATTTAACAGAATGTGAGTTTTGACATTTATGCTTTTGGGATTTTACTACCTTAGGAGGAAATAGTAACTACAGAATATGAAATGCCCATTTCAAAGGTCTGGTCTCTATTTGATTGGTCAGATGGATGGAAGAAGCAGAAGAGCTGTAGGATACATCTGAGGAGGTTGCTGTGGCCAACGGTAAACGTGTAGGTCAGGGGTCCCCAAACTTTTTACACAGGGGGCCAGTTCACTGTCCCTCAGACCATTGGAGGGCCAGACTATAAAAAAAACTATGAACAAATCCCTATGCACACTGCACATATCTTATTTTAAAGTAAAAAAACAAAACGGGAACAAATATAACATATAAAATAAAGAACAAGTAAATTTAAATCAACAAACTGACCAGTATTTCAATGGGAACTATGCTCCTCTCACTGACCACCAACGAAAGAGGTGCCCCTTCCGGAAGTGCGGCGGGGGCTGGATAAATGGCCTCAGGGGGCCGCATGTGGCCCGCGGGGGCTGTAGTTTGGGGACCCCTGGTGTAGGTGAATGCTTCCCAGTGTTCCTGCAGAAAGGATGCATTCATATGCTGTTATTCGTGGAGGTGTGTAGGGGTGAGGATGTCAGGGCTTGTCTGCTACCCTGCCCACTCAATGAAGAGATGATGACGCCCCTCCCCCACAACTTGGTATGTATTTCAAAATTAAAATATTTCTTTACTGTGAAACTTAAAATTTATATACGTACTAAAATAAAAACTGTTTTTTTCTTCTTTTTTTGTGTGAGACAGAAATAAAGAGAGAGAGAGAGACTGAGGGACAGACAGACAGATAGGAAGGAAGAGAGATGAGAAGCATCAACTGGTAGTTGCAGCACTTTAGTTGTTCATTGATTGCTTCTCCTATATGTCTTGACTGGGGGACTCCAGCTGAACCAGTGACTTCTTGATCAAGCCAGCAACCTTGGGCTCAAGCCAGTAACCATGGGGTCATGTCTTATGATCCCACGCTCAAGCTGATGAGCTTGCACTCAAGCCTGTTGGGGTTTTGAACCTGGGTCCTCAGCATCCCAGGTCGATGCTCTACCTACTGTGCCACCTCCTGGTCAGGCTAAAAACTGTATTTTTTATTTTAAAGTTTTCTGATTATAAAATTCTGGGCAAGTTCAGAGTTGAAGATAAAGTTTTTTCACTGCTACTGTAAAGCATATATTTGGGTCATTCTGTTTGAAAATTTCACACTGATATTGAGTTTGGGTCTGAAATTTTGTCCCTTGTTTTTGCCAAATGCCATCTCCATGGTTCTATCCATCAGCCACGTGTAAAGAACTGAATCTAAAAAATCATACCCAGGTGCATACAAAACTACACTGATGTCTCCAGCTCTTTTTTGTTTCTGTAATTCAGTGGCATTCTCATCTATTCTAGGGCTTCACTGTCACTTCTGCATCAGTGATTCAAGGAAGCCCTCTCAGAGCAAGAGAATAAGAAACAGAGAAGAACTACAAAAACTACCAGAAAAAAATTAATGACATGGTAATAATTACCCACCTGTCAATAATTACTTCAAATTTAAATGGATTAAATGCTGCAATAAAAAGACAAATGGATAAAGAAGCTGCAGTACATATATACAATGGAATATTACTCGGTCATAAAAAAGAATAAAATCTGCCTGATCAGGAAGTGGCTCAGTGGATAGAGAGATGGGCTGAAACACAGAGGACCCAGGTTCAAAACCCCAAGATTGCTGGCTTGAGTGCGGGCTCACCAGCTTGAGCTCAGGATTGCTGGCTTGAGCATGGGATCATAGACATGACCCTATGATTGCTGGCTTGAGCCCAAAGGACACTGGCTTGAAGCCCGAGGTCGCTGGCTTGAGCCCAAGGTTGCTGACTTGAGCATGGAGTCACTCACTCTGCTGTAGCCCCTGGGTCAAGGCACATTTGAAAAAGCAATCAATGAACAACTAAGGTGCTGCAACAAAGAATTGATGCTTCTCATCTCTCTCCCTATCTGTCCCTCTCTCTGACGCTCTCTCTGTCTCTGTCAAAAAAAAAAAAAAAAAAAAGGAATTAAATCTGACCATTTGTGGCCCTGGCCGGTTGGCTCAGGGGTAGAGCGTCGGCCTGGCGTGCGGGGGACCCGGGTTCGATTCCCGTCCAGGGCACACAGGAGAAGCGCCCATTTGCTTCTCCACCCCCCCCTTCCTCTCTGTCTCTCTCTTCCCCTCCCGCAGCCAAGGCCCCATTGGAGCAAGGATGGCTCAGGCACTGGGGATGGCTCCTTGGCCTCTGCCCCAGGCGCTAGAGTGGCTCTGGTTGCGGCAGAGCGACACCCCGGAGGGGCAGAGCATCGCCCCCTGGTGGGCAGAGCGTCGCCCCATGGTGGGCGTGCCGGGTAGATCCCGGTCGGGCGCATGCGGGAGTCTGTCTGACTGTCTCTCCCCGTTTCCAGCTTCAGAAAAATACACACACACACACACAAAAATCTGACCATTTGGGACAACATGGGTATATCTAGAAGATATTATGCTAAGTGAAATAAGCAAGAGAAAGACAAATACTACATGATTTTAATTATATGTGGAATCTAAAAAAAAATAAAAAGAAATGAACAAACAAAGTAGAAACTAACTCACAGATACAGAGAACAAACTGATGGTTGCCAGATGGGAGAGGGGCTAGGAAGTTGTATTAAAAAAGGTGAAGGAATTTAGATGTACAAATAGGCAGTTACAAAATAGTCAAGGGGATATAATATACAGCTTAGGGAATACAGTCAATAATATTGCAATAACTATATATGCTGCCAGGTGGTACTAGACTCGCCAAGGGTGGGGGAATCACTCTATAAGTTATATAAATATCTTACCACTATACTGTGTATCTGAGACTAATGTGATATTGAATGACCATTATAATTGAAAAATAATACAAGGAATTTTTTTAAAGAAAAGAAAGCCCTCTCCACGTTCTGATTCCTGTCGTTTCTACTTCTTGAATTCATGTGCTCCTTTAAAAGAAGTTACCATGTTTTTGTATGCACTAGGCACTATATTAGGATACAATTGGCTCTGCTTTCATGCAGACTCCGGACAAGCAGGTTTGAAATAATTCTTGCATTGTCCCCCTCCCATTCTATTCCCTTAGTTCCTGTTCCCCTGTCCCTGGACTGATGCTATGTTGTGCTAGTCCTGATCCTTTAACACAGTTTACAGATAGGACTGCTGGATCAATCTTCCCAACATACAGAAATGATCATGTCCTTTCTTTGCTCCAAAACCTTCAATGGCTCCCTCTTGCCTACTGTGACATAACTTGTTGCAGTAGAAAGAACTCTGGGCCTCGAGTTTGCAGGCTGGGTCCTGGAAGAGATGCCAAGCTACTGTGGGAACCAAATAAGTTTCTAATCCTGGCTCTGCCTGAAACTCTCTTTGTGACTTGGAATTCTCTTCTGGATCTTCGTCCCCTTATCAGTTATGGGGTGAAGAGTGAGAGCTTGGATGTGGTGAAATCTAAACTCCCTTTCAGCTTCTATTTTTATTTATGATTATTATTCTATTTTCAGAGCCCTACCTCTCTTTAGACTCAGGAATCTGAACTTTGGCTTATCTTCTTGCATGTGATCATGAGATTTCTATAGAAATTTAGGAAAAAATTTCAAGGATTTCTCCTTTTCCTAATGTAGTTGGAATAGCTCCCCTTGTTTAACTCCCAGAAGGAGATGATTTCATCATTTCCTACTTTCTTCTTTCTCAATGTGAAAATAATTCCCAGTGCAGCCATTAGTAACTGCATACACATGACTCTTCCCAAAGTCAGCCCAGGTATGGCAGAGAGGGAGAACTGGAAACACTAAGCCTAGTTCTGTTTTTTTTTCAGTAATAAAAATGCTTATAGTTTAAAACTTAGAACGTGAACACATCTTCTGCTGCTTAATAAACATTAGGGTGGTTTGGAAAACAGCTACTTTCTCCCAAGGTAGGCTCTGGCCACTAACTTTCACTGGAGTTTTGGCAGCACCCAGTTCAGGAAGATTAATAATAATTCTTCCTATTTCTAAGAGGTTTCAACCTTAATATGCCAAGGTCCCTTTTCTGTCGCTCAACATTCAGGTGACAGAAATAGCAAATGTGATGTCTTTGAAGCACTGATATTTAAGAGTAACCATTTCTGCACACGAAGCAAATATAGTTGTGAATAATTTGGATTTATATTAGAAAAAATCATATTTTCCTAGAACAGACATATGAAAGCCCACTGATTCCCCTCCCTCTTTTTGGAAGTTTCTATGACAAATTTGTTGTTGAGTTATGGGCATCACAGCTACATAAGGAACAGCAAAGAAAAATGATAGCCCATCATATATTACCATGATGTTCACATGTTACTCAGGGTGATTATACTGATTCTAGAGGTATATCATATTGACTACCAGCCAGTCTTACCCGCTGTTGTGCCCCCGCGGTGACCTCTGTAGCTATTGAGTCCTGCCTGCTGGCTTTATGGGGACCTTGTGTGAGCAGAGAAAAGTATGATGAAAATATAATGAGAACTAATTCTCAATCTTATTATTACATTTGTAATTATGTACTTAAATTTCACTTAGAGAACAGTCATTGGTAGTTTTGAAAAGTAGTTTACATAGTTTCTGATGATGTCCCTGTAAAATTTATGCCTTATAAAAGCATGTCTAATTATTAGGAAGTCATTATTAATTTCTTAGCAACATATACTAAAGGTATAACTATCTCAGTTTTGTGGCTATTATCTATATACAAATAAAACAAATTGTAAGACTTTTGTACTTGCCCTGTATTTTCCATTAGTCTGGTCTTAAAAGACAGGAGTTCAATTGTCTTTTTAAGAAGTCTTTATCCTAGATATGTCTTACCCCCACACAGAGCTATTGTTCTCCCCACATGGGGTCCTACTGCTCCTCCTCATTTGAGATGATATTGATAAAGCACTTGAAACAGCACCTGGCACATGGCAAGTGTTAAACAGAACAATAAGTGACTGTGAAATTCATTAAAAAATTAAAACTCAGCAACATTTTTGGGAAAATTCCAATAACTTTGTCATTATCCATAGCTTATAGGTGAAATGCTTTAAGATTTGCCCTAAATAAGTGTGTTTTTAAACCAGATTAATAAAAGAATACTTATGTTTAAAAGTACATTAAGTTTATTTTACACAAATTATTTGTGCTTATTGTAGGAAATACATACATATACAGATAAAAAGACTTTACTATCCAAAGATAATCATCTTAATATTTTGTAGTTTTTCTCAGATTTTCCCGTGTTTATGTATTTAAAAATATAAATATATGTTTATATTAAATAACATGTTTAAAGATATGCATTAATATATATAAATGCATATGCATGAATATGTATTTATATATTTTAAATATACTTGAGAGTAGCATCTATTTTTCTCATTCATTTAAGGTTAACAAATCCCCACAAAGCAGTTCAAATTATTGCTGTGTTGATAATATGTGGTAGGCCCTGAGCTCTGTACTCCATTTGTGCTACTCTGTCTAGTCCTTATAACTCCTAAGAAGTAGCTATTATTCCATTCACATAACAGAACAGGATTTGAGGATTATACTAAAGAACTGAGCAAGGCCACAGAGCTGGTGTCTGTCCTGCAATTCTAACCCAACGTACTCTGAATCACTGAACTTCCATGCTAGATATCTCCATGGACTAGGATAATGATTCATTACTTTTATAATACTTAGTGTAACATCATCATTAAAAAATATATATATAAATATAGAAATCATCATGAGCCACAAACTATATTCAACCATTTTCTATATACTCTGGTGTCTACATTTGACTTGCTGCTGAGGTTGCCCAGCATGAAAACCAAAAGATCCGGGTTTTTATCTTGTCCTCATTTTAATCAATTCTATGACCCAACAAAAAGTTTTTGTCTTTCTGTTGGTTTCTTTTTTTATTGTCTATGACAAAAAGGGATTTGGCTTGAGTTATTCATTCACTGACAGGTTATGGGACATGTTTGAAAAGACAAGTTAGGCACTGGGATAACAAAGGAAATAAGATTTTCCTTCCTCAAGGAGACCTGCAGGCAGTAGAATAGAGACTCCTGGGCTTCACACCTTTGACTGAGGTGTGAGCACAGCATTGATGGAGCCGGAGGGGGGAGCAATGCCTCCTTCAGGCCTCCCAGTTGTGAAACTCATGGCTCTCCTATGATGGGCCTTTACTCAAATGAATTGCTCCTCAATCCTTTTAAATGTAACTCACTTCAGGGTGAAAAATATGTGTTTATAGAATAAGCTTTCAAAGCAATATCACACAAATAGCAGTAGTAGCTTAGCCTACTTAAATACCTCATCAGGGAAAGCTGCGATGACAATATAACATTAGCGACTTAGCTTCTTTTGGGGTACAATAAAAGCTTTAAGCATGTTTTTGTGTTAGTTTATTATAAATTAAGAAGTGATTTGGGCTTTGCAAAATTTTAAAAATCATCTTTTCATTCCATTGAAATGTAAAAGCAAGATATATAAAGATGGAACTCAACCCATATAAAAATATATATATTTGTGGTTTTTCTTTGACAGTAATGCTGGAAAGTTTTTAGATAAATTGTTGGAAATAAAAGCCTCATATTTCATATTTTTTAGTAAAATTTTTGTAAAGGAGTAAAGTTTAAATCTTATTTTATTAAAGTAAATTAAGAGGCATATTTCTAAAGAAATTTCCACAACCTATTTATTCTGTTTTATTTAGTGCTGTTTCATTCTACAAAGAGATAATCTGTAACCTTGCTTTTTAGTTAAATAAGACTGTAAATACTTCTTATTAGTATAGAAAATAAAAATTTTCATATTGAATTACTAAATATTGCTGCCAAAGTATTCATAACCTATTGACTTCAGGACATTTTATGTCCTGTGACTTTTGAAGTATAGGCTTCAAAACTTTGATATTTAAGGTAATCAAATTATCATTTATTTATTTAATGTAGAATTACTGTTAAAAAAGTAGTATAGGCCCTGGCCGGTTGGCTCAGCGGTAGAGCGTTGGCCTAGCGTGCGGAGGACCCGGGTTCGATTCCCGGCCAGGGCACATAGGAGAAGCGCCCATTTGCTTCTCCACCCCTCCGCCGCGCTTTCCTCTCTGTCTCTCTCTTCCCCTCCCGCAGCCAAGGCTCCATTGGAGCAAAGATGGCCCGGGCGCTGGGCATGGCTCTGTGGCCTCTGCCTCAGGCGCTAGAGTGGCTCTGGTCGCAATATGGCGACGCCCAGGATGGGCAGAG
The DNA here is from genome assembly GCF_036850765.1 of Saccopteryx bilineata. Classification (NCBI taxonomy): domain Eukaryota; kingdom Metazoa; phylum Chordata; class Mammalia; order Chiroptera; family Emballonuridae; genus Saccopteryx; species Saccopteryx bilineata. Next base: position 61,060,329 of record NC_089494.1, on the reverse strand, counting down.
CATCGCCCCCTGGGGGGCAGAGCACCGCCCCTGGTGGGCGTGCCGGGTGGATCCCTGTTGGGCGCATGCGGGAGTCTGTCTGACTGTCTCTCCCTGTTTCCAGCTTCAGGAAAATGAAAAAAAAAAAAAAAAAAAGAAAAAAAAAAAAAAAAAGTAGTATAATTATTGTAAGTTCTGAGGAGGTTAACAGTGTTCAGAATAAATTTAAATTTAGAAAGATAGAACTGTAGTAATAAGGGGGAGACAAAAACAGGGAGGCAAAGGCTTAATTCATACTGCCTACGAATGATCTTCTTCATAGGGTACCCGAAGTCTCTAGCAAGAAAACTGCCAAGCCAATCCACGATGTCCCTAACAGGCTAACAATATCCAAATAATAGGCTTGCTCTATAATCCTGATCTTTTAGGTTCTGTTCTAGGGCTCTTTCTAATATACCATCATGCAGGAATGCATCTTTTTTTTTTTTTCTAAAAGCTCAAGTGGACCCAGATCTTTATGGTTCAGAAAAGGATAATGAAAGTAATTGTACTATTATGTACTCAAAATGTCTGCTAGTAACTCAATGGCAGGTATACTTCAGCCAGAAAGCCAAAAAGATAAAGTCAATGGTAATTAACTTTAAATGTAAATGACACATAAACTGTTATCTGTTAGAATATTACAAAATCATAAACTCAGATGTCTAATTTAGAAGTCCTAAACGTCATGAACACCTTTTGAAAATGAAATCTTCCTAGGTCTCATCTCATTGATTACATTTGGTCTTGAGCTGCAAAGTTCTTCAGTGAACCATTGTATACTCTCCTTCTGGGTCTGTTTTGAAGAATATTCATACTACTTTGCAATTATGCAGAGAAGACAAACAGTAACTGGTAGGTCTTAGATACCTTTTCCTCCAGGTGCTTCAACATGTCCTAGGTTCTGATTTGTACATAGAGGGCCATGTGGGTTACAGAAAGCTCCATAATAATAGAGGGTACCCAGCGAGATCAGAGAACTGCTCATCTTCTTTTTTGATAAAAGTGTTATTTGCCAAAACCATTTATTTCCTATGTATTTTTTTAAAAAGAACTAATAGCCCTTTACAATGCTAGGCATCTGATTTTGGAGATTTATCTCGGGTTTGGCAAAGAAGATGATAACTGCTCCGCTAGGCTGTCCCATCACTCTTAGCTGCCTGATTTTATTGCTGTTTCCCTCTTAATTTTCTCCAGCTCAGGCACCTTTGCTCAAGGGAGACTTTCCTGGCTCGTGCCAGTCAAAATGCTATTATTTCTGAACAACTAAAACACAATCCACATCTCTTCTAATTGACCAACCTCAGTGATTATAATGAAAGGTTTGCCATTATTCTAAAACCAGAATGGCTCTGAGTGCTGGATACCAGATAGTCAATGAGAGATGGGTGTATGTCTTCACCCGACACAAAGCCTGAAAATAAAAGAACTAAAGCGAGTGAGATAGGTGGAGATAAAGGTGAATGTGTTTTTTATTACTTGGCAATCCATCATTTTAAAGAGGAAAGAGCCCCAAAGAACAATGGAACTATGCAGATAACAATGAATTTGGCTGAAGAAACAAATGTTACTGTACAATGAGGTTGTCAGTTGACATTATATATTTGTTGAACAAGACATAGAGCACTGTACAGGCATTAAACCAGGGCTTGACTTACAGACACTCTCTTCCCTGAAACTTGGAGAGAAGGGAAACAAGGAAGAGATGATTGTTTCCTCCTTTTCCTTAAAGTTCATACTATAGCCAATTACATTTCTACTGCAATGACTTCACACTATGACAGTGTTTTCTTTTTATTTATTTTTAGCTAGAGAAAGAGAAAGACGGACAGGGACAGATAGTAAGGGAGAGAGATGACAAGCATCAATTTTTTCTTGCAGCACATTAGTAGTTTCTCTTATGTGCCTTGACAGGGGACTCTAGCTGAGCCAATGAGCCCTTGTTCAAGCCAGTGACCTTTGGGCTCAAACCAGTGACCATAGGGGGTCATGTCTATGATCCCACGCTCAAGCCAGCGACACTGCACTCAAGCTGGTGAGCCCACGCTCAAGCTGGATGATCCTGAGCTCAAGCTGGCAACCTCGGGCTTTGAACCTGGGTCCTCTGCATCACAGGCTGATGCTCTATTCACTGCGCCAACACCTGGTCAGGCAACAGTGTTTTCTTAACACTGATATTCTGTTAAAGAAAAAGGACTCTCTCCCTTGATTAGCATATTAATATTTTTATAAATTGCTGTTATTACACAGGATGAAACAAGACAAAATCACACTTTGTTTATACTTGAGACAAATATGTTTTTTCAAGGTTTTTTATGTCCCTTTAAATATAGGGCATTTCCTGCTTTCCCCTTTCACTTTCTCAGCCCCTATCCCACAGGCCCTCATCCCTACTCACTCTTCTGCCCTTCCTCATTCAATTAACCAGAGTTTCTTTGGTATAACTAGGTCCTGTGTGGGGATACAGAGCACCTGTTAAGACTGCTAAGTCTTTTACTTATTTTCATATAGTATTAATATAAGCAAATCAACAACCTGCCTGAGGGCACAGATGCTTTGATGTTGGTGCAGAAGAGAGGTAGAGCAGGAGCAGGACCAGAAGTAAGTTCAAGAGAGGGCGCCGGAACTCCACACATGTCAGCCCTTCCCTTCTATACTTGCTCCCCATAACGTCTATCTTTCTGTGCACTTCCGATTCCAGCATCCTCCCGCAGTGTTGGGAGCTCCCAAGCATTATGATAGTATATTGCTAAGGCCTGAATTGTATCCTCTCCAAATTCAAAGAGCCCTGACTCCCAGTAGCTCTGGAAAACTGGCACATGACATGTATAACGGAGCCCTGGACAACAAAAGGCTATCATTTCTCTGGAGTATTTATTGAATTGTCCACCCACTTATATTGTGCTCCTACTTTCTGAGCATTCAACATGTGTTAAATACGGTGCCAAGCACTTGCTGTGTTTCAGCTCATTTAACTGTTAAGCCAAATTCTCTGAAGCCCTTTGGAAGTCTGCCTTATCTATGAAACTTAATGTTGTAGTGAAGCTGCTTTAAAGAAAAGTTGAAAATAATTTCTTTATCTTATCATCTGTTATATTCTGTCACATTTTAAAATAGTTCCAATCTAAGGACTGCCAAAAATTTAATTTACCCAAATCATTAAACCAAAAACATCTTTAGCAGTGATGTTTGAACAGGGACAGCTCTTTCAATGCCATCTTTAGGGAGGAAAACAGAGTAGAAAACATATCTATAAACAAGAATTAACTACTATAAATTATTTTGAAAGGGAAAAATGCCACGTTGATAAAATACTGACCCTTGGATTTACAACTAGATTATTATTTAGTACCTGGTTTATTTCTTAAAGAACAAGCACACTTCTCATTTTTTTTCTCCTATTACATTGTATGTACATGATGTTTCAATAATCAACCAGAAAAGATACATGTAACATCTCAGTCTTTTTGTCTAATTAAAAACTTTTTATGCATGGCAATTTGACCATTTTGCATTATCACCAGAACTCATTTCTCATGAAAAAAAATTAGCATCAGTTTAAAAGAATATTTCTTTAATCACCAGTTCTGATTGTCAGTAGGACCATTTTGTAGATAGTTTTTAGCTGACTAACAAATCTTTTATTTTATTGGCTGTCTCATTTTGCTCTCTTTCATATTTCACATTTATGGTCTATTCAGACATTCTCCTGTTTTGTTAAGTAGGAATCTGTGTGGTCTTTGATGTAAGACATAATTTATTTGACAAGGAAATATGAGTCTGTGCCCTGAATCTACATTTAACTGATGGATTGAGAAATTTAAAAATCGCAGCAAGATAGACTCTCCTCCAGATTACCATACTACCAGCACTTTGCTAATCTCTCTGGCAGTGAATTTACATATCTGTGTCTATGTGTGAATATATATTCACGCAGTCCTGCAACGGCAGCTAAGTGTTTTCATTAATAGAAAAAAACAATCTCATTTTATTAGTTGTTGATAGTTCCTGTGGAAACTTTTACAGAATTTTTTTTTCCTGAAATTAGAATCAAGACATTTATTTTATTTTATCTTTATGTAGATAGCTATAGCTTCATAAAATAATCCATAATGTCTACAAATCTATGCTCCTCAGTTCATGATTTATATATTTCTTACATTTTTGCAGGTCTGTGTCCTGGTTCTGGTAATTGGAAACTTACTTGTAGCTCATTCCCTCTGCTCCAACTGCTTGTCAATTAACCTTTGCAAAATGAAAATTTAAAAAAATAATAAAACTTTTATAGTTCAATCCGTGTTCATTTTTAATCATCTCAAAATGTAGAAATTAAAGAATGCCTGGGAGTCTGCAATGTTTTTTACATATCAGTTAAGGTGTGAAACCTCTTTGATGTTCAAATCTGACTACTACTTACATGCAATGGATGAAATAGTTTAAATTACTTGTGCTGGGATCTCCCTGCCTTGTCTGTAGGTATGAACAAAAGACTAAATATGGCAAAAGTGGCTTTTCCTTTTGACTGCTGTCTGGAACACAGTAGGCATGCCAAGCACTGGGGAAGAAAACAAGGGTTCTACTGGGATATCTGAAATTGACATTTGGATAAATTTAGATGAAGCTGTGGCCCATTCTGAACTGTTGACGCAAATGAGAGGGGGAAAAAAAATCTAACCACTGCTAGGAATAATAGGAGCGAGCCAAATGCTACAGGTGAAAGGACGGGAAAGTGTTCTCATTGGTAGGTTGAAAATAACTACACTGTTATTTTAAACTGCTAAATACACTATACTAAACTGCTAAATACACTATACTAAACTGCTGTTTTAGTAGAGGTTGAAGTTACTGTATCTCCTAGTTGTAGGTAAGTAGAGCAGAGGAAGCTCATCACTCAGCTCAGACATGTTTATTCCAGCCTACTGTTACACAAGGCATTGCGGTGTTACAGAGGTGAATCAGACCCTGATTTGTCCCACTTCAGCAGGCCCCCTCACCCACTCGCCCCAATTCTGGACTGCTTAATTGTTTGTTTTTGCAAATCCCTGTTTCTTCTTTGGTGTTTATTTTAACTTGTTTTACTAATCTGGGAGAGAGGAGTATACTTCACCATAAACATTACAACCCTAATATTCATCCCTGCAGAGAATGGTAAAAACATGACCCCTGTCAGAGTGGAAGCCAATCCTGATTCTCTTGGGAACATCTCAACATAAACTTTTATGTCATTTACCTGCCTTCTAACCTCCTTGATCTCAGATTCCCTTAAAAACAATAGTTTTCACTTTTAGAATGTACTCTTCTTTACTTAGGAAATCAACCCTGTTATACTTGAACCTCATTTAATAACCACTTTTACCTTTTGGGAAAATTTCCAAACTTTGCCTAGTTTTCTCAGAGCTAATTTAATCCTGGACCTGCGAGGAGAGTGCACACACATGCAGTCTCTTCCACTCTTACATTTTTCTTATTGTGTCCCCCTTTTCATTCATCATTGAATGTTAGTGGAATGAAAATGCAATGATCATTTCTTAGTCTGACAATATGTGAAGTAACATGGTTTTTCAGACTCTAGAACTAGATCTGACTTGGCGTTACGACAGTGTGCCTTTGGGCAGGTTCAGTTCTCCTCCGTAAGCCTCAGTTTCCCCACCTGTAAAACCCACCTTGCAGACTGTACAAGCAGAAATAAAACATTTAGCATGCCCAATAAGTGCTATTTTCATAAGAGCAGTATAGGACAGAGGGTAAGGACATAGACTCTGAAGCCAGATGTCCTGAGTGCACGGTTCCAGCTTCATCCCTGATGTGCATGTGACATAGGCAAACAACTTAACCTCTTGATGTGATAAGAATGATTTACTTCCTAGGGTTTTTGTGAAGATGAAATAAGTTAATATACCCAAAGTGCTCAGAATAGTGCCTGGCATCTGGTATGTACTGTTTAAATATGAGGTACTGTTTATTTTCTTCTTTCTCCAATATATGACCCTGATCTGATGTGTATAATTATTGTTTGGAACCAAATTGGGGTGGGGCCGGTTGGTAAAAAACCCCCAAAACACCAGCTTTCCTTGGCTGATCTTTCAAGCAATGCTCTCATGATAGCATGTTAACTTTTCCTGAGAGAAGGAAAACATGGAGGGAACATTCTATCTACTATGAGATTTGAATTAGAGAGATGGTGCCCCTTGCTAGGACTCTGGGTAGATTGGTTGACTATAGTTCACAATCATTCTTATTCTATGGGAATCCAGGAAACAAAGCTGAGGCTAAGGAAAAGAAAGCCAAGAGTGAATCTCTGAGCACTAAATTCTACATCTTACCAGTCAGAAATACGAAAGGGGAGATTGCTAATTATTTCAGCAATAAAATAGTGAACTTCATTCATTTATGTAGGCTAGAATTGAGTGTGAAATGAAATCCTAGTGGAAACTCAGTTGAAAAAAAACATTCAAGATCAATTTTCTTTTACTATAAATAAAAAAGAGACCATTTAAAAATGTAACAGTTATGCCTGCATCTGAGATTGAGATGAAGGTCCGAGAATTCACCAGTCAGCTTCTGGATCTGGTAATACATAAATTACACAGAACCTTATAAATACAAATTAAAGTTAAAGTTAATGCATACAACATAGAGCTTTGGATTTCTAACCTGTCATTCTCATTATATCTTGCCTGAGAATCAGTGTAATTAAAGCAATTGACTTTTATCATTTCATCTTTTTATCCTTCATCAGTAGCTTCTTATAATCTTTATTCATTGCTATAAACAAAGGCAATGCCTTGACTTCATAAAACCCTTTTTGCCTTCATTTTATTTTAGACCTAGTTTTGGTCCATCATAAATTGCTGAATGGTTGATTTCCTCACACTCCTTTTTGCTAACCTTTCTTGACAGCTTCTGGATTACTCTACCTAGTAATTTGCTCCATAATAATGGCTACTGTGAAATGTCTCCTATTTCCTTTATTTTTAACAAGGATTCTTAACACCCTCTGTAGGTGACAATATGCAATTACAGATATAAAGTGTCCCCCAGAGGGTGGCCGCTCACAAATGCCACCAGGATTTTTGCAGTGCAACTGTTAAACGTAATGAATACAAAGAATCAGATTCTCCAAACATCCAGATCAAATAACATTTTAATTAAAAGTTATGAAGGTGTTTTATTGATTAACAATCTCAGTAATTAAAAAATGTGGTTGGCATTTTTTTCTGGTTGGATTTGTTCTTCCTTTGAGATCTCTAATTGTTGTATGGTTGTACATTTATTGATAACTCTGTTTGATGAATGCAGATGCCACCTTTTACAGCCGTCTTTGACAGAGTAATCATATTGTGAGAAACACCAGGCTTATGTAGTAACAGCTGTTGCAGTTATCCATGCTGACATCCATCGGGGAAATGTGTTTGCTGCTATCATGGGCACACGATAAATGGAAGGTGCAATAAAACACAAGCTAACATTTTGAATATCCTTACAACTCTAGAAACTTTATTGCATATTACAAGCACTTTGATCTCTGTCCAGTACTTAAGTCTTAATTATCAGACTAATTGCACAGACTATGTTCATTTTCAGTGGTAATCCTTTTGTGATTAGCTTAGGCGTTCAATAACTGACTTATCCTTTAATTAAAAGGACTATTAACCTTAAGGATGCTGCTGTGTCTTGGGATGAACCCATACAGAGTTAATGTTTAATATCATTGTAAAAGCTTTTGCTGAAAGGTGTAATATAAAAATGCGTAGAGGGAAACCCGTGAGGTACATCCCACTTTTCTGGTGTGCAGAAAAGCTCTGGTAAAGGTGAGGGTTTTAACAAAGCCTCTTTGTAGATTAAATTTCCTAAGCCTATCTAACTGGACAGCCACTGTATTAACCCTTTGAACTCTGTACTCATTTACAGGAAGAGAGCACTTATTTTAGAATAAGTCAGAGTTTTCTCTTGATTTTTCAAAATCATTATATGTGGACGTTCTTATACAGGGTTCTTAGCTGCCGGTGGTCCAAAATAGATAATTTCCTTTTTTCTCTTTCTTTTTTTTTTTTTACTGCTACAATAGAAAGTTTATGATATTGATTTCTTCGAAAAGGTTTGCAGCAGCTTGAAAACAGACATAGCAGTGTCACATTTATCCAAGTTCCAAGCAGTGTGTGGTCAAAGTGGGTAAAACTTAGTTCACAGGCAAGTAGCGAGGAGATGAAGAATCAGTACCACAGCATGGAAAGCCAGCCAGAAAGCCAGATGCAGCTGACAGAGGTGCTCTATTTCTTCTCCACTTTGGCATCTGTGTCCTGCAATGAACATTTTTCCCCAGTGATCCCATAGCACAGGGTCTACTGCAGCCCAGTCACTTAGGATGAGGAAGAGAAATGGTTTCTATGATTTTTCCCCTCTCGCTCGTATCCTTGCCTCCCAAGGGAAGCAGCTCTTCATTGATTTTTCACCCCTCGTGTCTTCACATGTAAAATGCAGGCTGCTGGGACGCAGGAGCTGTGGGAATGCCCCCATTCCAAGGCTCCTGGGCCAGCAGGCAACCCTGTGAATGCCGTTCTGTCTCATCTTCTGAATTTTACTTCTTTTGTTAGTGATGTGAAAACTAGCCAGACAAAAATTTTTCTTCAATGGTACATGTTTTTCAGGAATTCAGCAATCACATGAAATATTTACCAAATTAATGTTACCATCTGCTGGGGGATTCTGTGGGAAACGAGGAGAGATTGACGTCCTGAATCTCGGAGCCTAGCTAGTGGAACTGTAACTCCTCCCAGGCCGCCATGCTCGTGGCTGGTGGTGGTAACATAGCGAGGGGATATTCTACCCCAGCGAGGTGGCATTCTTTCAGGTTTATAATTCACTGCATATTTTGTTTTTAATAATGAATAGGGAGCTGGCACGAGATGAGTGGAGCCGATAAAACTTTACCAATTTAGTGAGAAGGGCGTGGGCCCCGTGGTTCAGAGCATCAGCTGTGAATCTAGAAAGATACTGGGGCAATCCCAGTTCCACAGATTACCAGCTGTATGACTGTGGACAGTTACTTCCTTTCTGAATCATGGTTTCCTCAACTCTAAAATGGGGATAAAATGCTCGTAGTGCTGCAAGGAATAAATGGGATGGCACATTTAGCAATTACCTGGTGTACAGGGTTTAATAAATGGTGGCTGCAGTTCTCCAGATTTAAGTTGCTGTGTCTTGAGAGACTGTCCAGTAGCTACGAAAGTAGGGGAAATATATTACAGACACAGTTATAATGATAATAATTTCTTCTAATTCTGGCCTGTCGTCACTCCTTTGATCCTTACAGGAACACTACGAAGTAAGCTACTACTCTACTGATGACCACACCAAGGTCTGGGGTAGGGATGTGACTTGCTCAGGCTTACATGTTGTAAACGCAGGACTTAACAATCAGACCATCCCCTCTGTGCCCTGCGCTCCATGGCTAGCCATGCTGTCAGGGTAGAGGGAGCCATATGAGTCAGAAGGCTTCAATTTTTTCATGTTTTCCTATAAACTCTCAACTCAGTCACTTATCTCCTTTTCCTTCAAAGCATCAAACTTTTTCAACATAGAGTATCTTAAGTTCACCTATTAATTAAATACTCAATATATCAAAATCATGGTAATTTTCATAATACAGGATTCATTTATATTAGTAAAATTAAAAAGAATCTATGCTGCTGCCAATTTCAAAATATATTTCAAAAGAGCTTACAAAGTGTGTCCGTGTTTAGTAGATAAAAAATCTAATTATGCATTTACTATGGACAGCAAATCCACATTAATTATATAAGATTAATTTACATCAATTATGGTTTATTAAATCTCAAAATGCGAGAGAGAGAAGATGGCAGCGGAGTAGGCGGATGCACAGACACCCAGCTCTCAACACCAAACTGGAACACAAATCAATTTAGAAAAAATCAGCATGAAAAACCAACACTGAACTGCAAGAACAGCTCTCAAAAACCAAGGAGCAAAGAGGAAGCCACAATAATCCTGGTAAGGAGTGCCTGAATCTCCTCTGCTTACAGGAAGGGAAGGAGGGGGGTGAGGCTGAGAGCCCAGAGAGGATTTCACAGAGGAAAAAGAGCAGAAACTACTGCTCACAGCCACTTACCTGGCGACCAGGGAGCAAGGTGGGTTGAAAAGACCAGCTTATCTCCCAAGTGGAAAAGACAGGGAGAGGGACAGACTGTGAGGGGCTAAGGTATGCAAGAAACAAAATAAAAAAGCTGACTCATTCGTGCTGGAGGCGGCCATAGCTGGGGGAGGGACTGAACCTTTCACAAAACAGAGCTGAAGTGCTTCCGGATCAGAGATCTCCGGACATCTATCCAGCTCCAATCAGCACAACAAGACACAGCTGAAAACAAGAAGTGGGGAGGAGGGGCAGTAACTCAGGTCTCCATGGAGATCTGAGATACACCTCCCCCTACTGAAGCTGAGAGAAAAAACCCTGCCCCCAGTGAGATTAGTTGGAGGAAGAGACCTTCAGCGTCTCAGGTTACACCCACAGCATTCCTGGATACAGTTTCAAGGAAGCCCCCTGCTGAGATCACTTAACAAGACTATCACCTGTTAAGAAAACAAACAAATCAAGACTTCAAAGCTGCCCAAATCCTAAAGTGGATTACAAATAATAGCTGATACCAACCCACGAAGACCTAAAAATAACACAACTGAAAACTGGAGGCAGACAACACCAAGCCTAGACTCAATCAACTCTACAAATAAAAAAAAAAAAGAAGAAGAAGATGAGAAAACAAAGGAGTGCAATCCAAATGAAACCACAAGAGACACTTTCGAGAGATGAACTGAGTGATATGGAAATAATCAAACTTCCAGATGCGGAGTTCAAAATAATAATTGTAAGGATGCTTAGGGATCTTAGAACAACAATGGAGGGGGAGTTTGAAAACCTAAACAAAGAAATAGCAAGTATAAAAAAGACTCAGTTGGAGACGACAAATACAATATCAGAAATAAAGACCACAATGGAAGGAATTAAAAACAGGATAGATAGAGCAGAGGATCGAATCAGCGAGTTAGAAGACAACTGGAATGAAGGCATGAAAGCAGAGAAGAAAAGAGAAAAAAGACTCAAAAAGTCAGAGGAAACTCTTAGAGAGCTCTGTGACAACATGAAGAGAAATAACATCTGCATCATAGGGGTTCCTGAAGAAGAAGAAAAAGAACAAGGGATAGAGACTTTGTTCAATCATATCATAGCTGAAAACTTCCCTAAATTAATGCAAGAGAAACTCTCACAAATCCAAGAAGCACAGAGGACTCCATTAAAGAGAAACCCAAAGAAACCTACACCAAGACACATCATAATTAAAATACCAAAGCTAAGCGATAAAGAGAAAATATTAAAAGCTGCAAGAGAAAAAAAAGTTATCACCTACAAAGGAGCCCCCATAAGGATGACATCTGACTTCTCAACAGAAACACTTGAGGCCAGAAGGGAATGGCAAGAAATATTCAAAGTAATGCAGAACAAGAACCCACAACCAAGACTACTTTATCCAGCAAGGCTATCGTTTAAAATTGAAGGAGAAATAAAAAGCTTCCCAGACAAAAAACAACTCAAGGAATTCATTACAACCAAACCAATGCTGCAGGAAATATTAAGGGGCCTGGTGTAAACAGATAAAGTGGGAAAAGAATACAGAAAAAAAAAAAGAAAAAGGAATACACCTTTAAAGAAGAAAATGGCAATAAACAACTACATATCAATAATAACCTTAAATGTAAATGGATTAAATGATCCAATCAAAAGACATAGGGTAGCTGCGTGGATAAGAAAACAGGACCCATACATATGTTGTCTACAAGAGACACACCTTAGAACAAAAGACACACACAGATTGAAGGTAAAAGGATGGAAAAAAATGTTTCATGCAAACGGAAATGAAAAAAAAGCTGGGGTAGCAATACTTATATCAGACAAATTGGACTTTAAAACAAAGGATATAGTAAGAGATAAAGAAGGCCACTACATAATGATAAAGGGAGTAATCCAACAGGAAGATATAACTATTATAAATATCTATGCACCTAATATAGGAGCACCCAAATATATAAAACAGACTTTGATGGATTTAAAGGGCGAGATCAACAGCAATACTATAATAGTAGGGGATTTCAATACCCCACTAACATCACTAGATAGATCCTCAAGAAAGAAAATTAACAAAGAAACAGCAGACTTATTGGAAACACTAGATCAACTCGATTTAATAGATATCTTCAGAACCTTTCACCCTAAAGCAGCAGAATATACATTCTTTTCAAGTGCTCATGGTACATTCTCTAGGATAGACCACATGTTAGGGCACAAAAGTGCTCTCAACAAATTTAAGAAGACTGAAATCATATCAAGCACTTTCTCCGATCACAACGGCATGAAACTAGAAATGAATCACAGCAGAAAAGCTCAAAAATTCTCAAACACATGGAAACTAAATAGCAGGGTGTTAAATAATGAATGGATTAAGAATGAGATCAAAGAAGAAATAAAGAAATTCCTAGAAACGAATGACAATGAGCATACAACAACTCAAAATTTATGGGACACAGCGAAAGCAGTGCTGAGAGGGAAGTTCATAGCACTACAGGCACACTTTCAGAAGCTAGAAAAAGCTCAAATAAACAACTTAACCCTGCATCTAAAAGAATTAGAAAAAGAACAGCAAGTAAAGCCCAAATGTAGTAGAAGGAAGGAAATAATAAAGATCAGAGCAGAAATAAATGACATAGAGGCTAAAGAAACAATACAGAGGATCAATGAAACTAGGAGCTGGTTCTTTGAAAAGGTAAACAAGATTGATGCACCTTTAAGTAGACTCACCAAGAAAAAGAGAGAGAGGACTCAAATAAATAAAATTAGAAATGAGAGAGGAGAAATAACAACTGACACAACAGAAATACAAAATATTGTAAGAAAATACTATGAAGAACTGTATGCCAAAAAACTAGACAACCTAGATGAAATGGACAAATTCCTTGAAACGTACAATCTTCCAAAAATCAATCTGGAAGAATCAGAAAACTTAAACAGACCAATTACACCAAAGGAGATCGAAACAGTTATCAAAAAACTCCCAACAAAGAAAAGTCCGGGGCCCGATGGCTTCACAACGGAATTCTACCAAATATTCAAAGAAGAACTAACTCCTATCCTTCTCAAACTATTTCAAAAAATTTAAGAGGAAGGAAGACTTCCAAACTCCTTTTATGAGGCGAGCATAATTCTGATTCCAAAACCAGGCAAAGACCATACAAAGAAAGAAAATTATAGGCCAATATCTCTGATGAATATAGATGCTAAAATCCTCAACAAAATATTAGCAAACCAGATCCAACAATATATGGAAAAAATCATACACCATGATCAAGTGGGATTTATTCTGGGGAGGCAAGGCTGGTACAATATTCGTAAATCAATCAATGTGATTCATCACATAAACAAAAAGGAGAAAAACCATATGATAATTTCAATAGATGCAGAAAAAGCATTTGATAAAATCCAGCACCCATTCATGATCAAAACTCTCAGCAAAGTGGGAATACAGGGAACATACCTCAACATGATAAAAGCCATCTATGAGAAACCCACAGCCAACATCATACTCAATGGGCAAAAATTAAAAGCAATCCCCTTAAGATCAGGAACAAGGCAGGGGTGCCCCCTTTCACCACTCTTATTTAACATAGTCCTGGAAGTCCTAGCCACAGCAATCAGACAAGAAGAAGAAATAAAAGGCATTCAAGTTGGAAAAGAAGAAGTAAAACTATCATTATTTGCAGATGATATGATATTGTATATAGAAAACCCTAAAGTCTCAGTCAAAAAACTACTGGACCTGATAAATAAATTCAGCAAAGTGGCAGGATATAAAATCAATACTCAGAAATCAGAAGCATTTTTATACACCAACAATGAACAGTCAGAAAGAGAAATTAAGGAAACAATCCCCTTCACAATTACAACCAAAAAAATAAAGTACCTAGGAGTAAACTTAACCAAGGAGACTAAAGACTTGTACTCGGAAAATTACAAAACATTGATAAAAGAAATCAAGGAAGATACTAACAAGTGGAAGCATATACCGTGCTCATGGTTAGGAAGAATAAACATCATTAAAATGTCTATATTACCCAAAGCAATTTATAAATTCAATGCAATACCAATTAAAATACCAATGACATACTTCAAAGATATAGAACACATATTCCAAAAATTTATATGGAACCAAAAAAGGACACGAATAGCCTCAGCAATCTTAAAAAAGAAGAATAAAGTGGGAGGTATCACACTTCCTGATATCAAGTTATACCACAAGGCCATTGTACTCAAAACAGCCTGGTACTGGCATAAGAACAGGCATATAGATCAATGGAACAGAACAGAGAACCCAGAAATAAACCCACAGTTCTATGGACAACTGATATTTGACAAAGGAGGTAAGGAAATACAATGGAGTAAAGACAGCCTCTTTAACAAATGGTGTTGGGAAAATTGGACAGCTACCTGCAAAAAAATGAAACTAGATCACCAGCTTACACCACTCACAAAAATAAACTCAAAATGGATAAAAGACTTGAATGTAGGCCGTGAAACCATAAGCATCTTAGAAGAAAACATAGGCAGTAAGCTCTCCGACATCTCTCGGAGCAATATATTTGCTGATTTATATCCACGGGGAAGTGAAATAAAAGACAGGATAAACAAATGGGACTATATCAAACTAAAAAGCTTTTGCACAGCTAAAGACAACAAGAACAGAATAAAAAGACAAACTACACAATGGGAGAACATATTTGACAATACGTCTGATAAGGGGTTAATAACCAAAATTTATAAAGAACTTGTAAAACTCAACACCAGGAAGACAAACAACCCAATCCAAAAATGGGCAAAAGAGATGAATAGACACTTCTCCAAAGAGGACATACAGATGGCCAATAGGCATATGAAAAAATGCTCAACATCACTAATCATTAGAGAAATGCAAATTAAAACCACAATGAGATATCACCTTACACCAGTCAGAATGGCGCTTATCAACAAAACAACACAGAATAAGTGCTGGCGAGGATGTGGAGAAAAGGGGACCCTCCTGCACTGCTGGTGGGAATGCAGACTGGTGCAGCCACTGTGGAAAACAGTATGGAGATTCCTCAAAAAACTGAAAATCGAACCGCCTTTTGACCCAGCTATCCCACTTTTAGGAATATACCCCAAGGACACCATAGAACGGCTCGAAAAGGAGAAATGCACCCACATGTTTGTGGCAGCATTGTTCACAATAGCGAAGATCTGGAAACAGCCCAAGTGTCCGTCAGAGGACGAGTGGATTAAAAAACTTTGGTACATATATACTATGGAATACTACTCAGCCATAAGAAATGATGACATCGGATCATTTACAATAACATGGGATGGACCTTGATAACATTATACGGAGTGAAATAAGTAAATCAGAACAAAAACTGAGATGAATCCATACATAGAAGGGACATAAAAATGAGACTCAGAGACATGAACAAGAATGTGATGGCAACAGGGGCGGGGGGGTTGGGGGAGGGGGGAGGGGGTGAAGAAGGAGAGAGGGGTTAGGGGAGGGGAGGGGCACAAAGAAAACCAGATAGAAGGTGACAGAAGACAATTTAACTTTGCGGGAGGGGTATACAGCACAATCAAATGTCAAAATAATCTAGAGATATTTTCTCTCAACATATGTACCCTGATTTATCAATGTCACTGCATTAAATTTAATAAAAAAATATTAATATTAAAAAAAAAAACTAAAAAAAAAATAATAAAATAAAATAAATCTCAAAATGCCTTGGAAGGAAACAACAAATGAAAAATCATGTTATAATGCATGTTAAAATAGAGCCAGTGCTATTATCCACATTCTCTTGTTAAAGGGCTCGTGTGAAGGAGGGTTATCAAACTGCTGCACATATTTGTAAAAGAAAAACAGGACAGCAAAACACTAGGTAGAATTAGACATGCCTAAGACAGCATCATAAGATAATTTATTGGCCCTAACAATTTTGAGGTTGGGGATGAAAAGATGGAATGTATTGAGATACATGTATGTAGGAAAATGGCTGGTAGTTTTAGGGGTAGGTTCTGTAAGCTAAATATATATGTATATACCTTAATTTCTATTGTCTTAAATATAGATGAAGATACTCTGTATATGTTTTTAAAATAAGTTGCAGGAGCAGTTTTCATGATAAGCAGTCTATCTCAAACAGTATAGGAAAGTAGACACAATTAGCCTCTTTAATTAACAAAAAGAAACCTGTATAAAATGACTATTAAATATAAAGGATTATTAAATAAAAGGCTGTATTTTTATGTCATTGAAAGACTTTTATTGTGTCTAGAGAGGAATCTCTATTATTTATGCTTTTTTATTGTTCAAATTATACATCTTATTTAAGCAGTATGTTTGAAGAATTCCAGCCCTGGCCAGTTGGCTTAGTGGTAGAGCGTCTGTCTGCCTGGGGTGTGGATGTCTTGGGCTCAGTTCCCGGTCAGGGCACACAGGAGAAGTGCCCATCTGCTTTTCTGCCCCTTCCCTTCTTGCATCTCTCTCCCTCTCTCTCTCTCTCTCTCTCTCTCTCTCTCTCTCTCTCTCTCTACTGCCCTCCTGCAGCTATGGCTTGGAGCAAGTTGGCCCTGGGTGCGGAGGATGGCTCTGTGGCCTCTGCCTCTGCCTCAGGTGCTAAGAAGAGCTCAGTTGTTGAGCAATGGAGCAATGCCCCAGATGGACAGAGCATCAATCGCCCCCTAGTGGTCTCTCCAGGTAGATTCCGGTCAGGGCACATGTGTGAGTCTGTCTCTGCCTCCCCTCCCCTCACTGAATTAAAAAAAAAAAAAAGGAATAAGAAGAATTTCAACTCATTGAGATATAACTGCTATCACAGAGCTCTGTTCCCCAATCAGTGCTATCATGGGCTTTATCTTCTTATTTCCTGCTTAGTGAGCTGCCTTGATAATAGCTCCCTCTGATTCTCAACCTTGTCAGTCACTTTAATTATTAAAAGGACCTCATTTTGGTTATTAAAATTTGGTTATTAAAAACCTTAATCTCCTATTTGATCTAAAGCATTCATCTTCCTTCAGTACAGGTTAGCCTTGGGACTTCAGCAGCTTGGAGAGAGAGAGAGAGAGAGAGAGAGAGAGAGAGAGAGTGTGTATTGCACAATTTGTTATTTATTTATTTTTTTGTTATTTTATTTATTTATTTATTTGTATTTCTCTGAAGCTGGAAACGGGAAGGCAGTCAGACAGACTCCCACATGCGCCCGACCGGGATCCACCCGGCATGCCCACCAGGGGGCGATGCTCTGCCCATCCGGGGTGTCGCTCTGTCGTGACCAGAGCCACTCTAGCGCCTGGGGCAGAGGCCAAGGAGCCATCCCCAGTGCCCGGGCCATCTTTGCTCCAATGGAGCCTTGGCTGCGGGAGGGGAAGAGAGAGACAGAGAGGAAGGAGAGGGGGAGGGGTGGAGAAGCAGATGGGCGCCTCTCCTGTGTGCCCTGGCCAGGGATCGAACCTGGGTCCTCCGCACGCTAGGCCGACGCTTTACCGCTGAGCCAACCGGCCAGGGCCTGTATTGCACAATTTGCATACACCTGTCTCTCTCTCCTGTTCTTGCTACTCTGGTGAAATGGCAAAGAGGAACAAAAGAACAAAACCATTTCCTTTTAATTCCAGTGTTCTGAGTCTTTGTTGGTTATAACAGCTGCTCCCATCCATGCACATCTCATGTCTGACCCCTTTCTTTTTTTTTTTTTTCTTAAGCTGGAAACAGGGGGAGACAGTCAGACAGACTCCCGCATGCGCCCGACCGGGATCCACCCGGCACGCCCACCAGGGGCGATGCTCTGCCCACCAGGGGGCGATGCTCTGCCCATCCTGGGCATCGCCATGTTGCGACCAGAGCCACTCTAGCGCCTGGGGCAGAGGCCACAGAGCCATCCCCAGCGCCCGGGCTATCTTTGCTCCAATGGAGCCTTGGCTGCGGGAGGGGAAGAGAGAGACAGAGAGGGAAAGCGTGGCGGAGGGGTGGAGAAGCAAATGGGCGCTTCTCCTGTGTGCCCTGGCCGGGAATTGAACCTGGGTCCTCCGCACGCTAGGCCGACGCTCTACCGCTGAGCCAACCGGTCAGGGCCCTGACCCCTTTCTTTCCATTGGTTTTTGTTTTCTCTCTGTGATGAATCAGTCATCCAAATGCTAGCTCTCTCGTGCGGGTGGTATGGGATGTTTGGTGAGTTCTTCTGAGTGCTGGGCTGACACTTCCACCTGAAGAGTTCCCTGTGAAAGTCTGAGAACCCTCTGAGTCTTGGCTTTCAAATGCTTTCTTCCTCAGCCCTCGTCTCAGACTGTTCCCCCAGTCACTGGGTGGATGGCCCTCTGTGGTGACTACAGCCTGGGAGCCTTTCAAGGTTGTCTCCCCTTTCCTTTCAGCACAGTGTCTGATGTCCCTGAGAACATCCTGAGCGTTTAAGGATGACTGGCAAAAACAGGATGTGTCAAGCATGTTCTGATTTTCTCCTGTCCTAGAATAGAGGATCACCTTCCCTGAAGGGAGCTCTGGTTCAGCGTAGTAAAGAACAATGTTAGAGACTAAAGTCTGAGTACCCTGGGTGTACATGAGCCTCAGCGTTGGTGGAGGGCAAAAGTGCTGCTTAGTGAGACAGGTGGGAAAACGTTTCCTTTTAAGATCATGTATTATATTCTTTTTTCTGAAGTAACTCAAACTTATTTTAAAAATTTATTTTACACGAAGACATATTTATTTTTCCTATCATATCCTTACTTAAAATCTTTACCTTAAAAAAAAAATCTTAGCCTGACCTGTGGTGGCGCAGTGGATAAAGCGTCGACCTGGAAATGCTGAGGTCACCGGTTCGAAACCCTGGGCTTGCCTGGTCAAGGCACATATGGGAGTTGATGCTTCCAGCTCCTCCCCCCTGTCTCTCTCTCCTCTCTGTCTCTCTCTGTCTCTCCTCTCTAAAAAATGAATAAAAAAAAATCTTTACCTTTTAATTAAACTGTGATTCTGGTTCTTAAAAAAAGCAATTGTTGGCCCTGGCCGGTTGGCTCAGCGGTAGAGCGTCGGCCTGGCGTGCGGGGGACCCGGGTTCGATTCCCGGCCGGGCACATAGGAGAAGCGCCTATTTGCTTCTCCACCCCCACCCCCTCCTTCCTCTCTGTCTCTCTCTTCCCCTCCCGCAGCCAAGGCTCCATTGGAGCAAAGATGGCCCGGGCGCTGGGGATGGCTCCTTGGCTTCTGCCTCAGGCGCTAGAGTGGCTCTGGTCGCGGCAGAGCAACGCCCCGAGGGGCAGAGCATCGCCCCCTGGTGGGCAGAGCGTTGCCCCTGGTGGGTGTGCCGGGTGGATCCCGGTCGGGCACATGCGGGAGTCTGTCTGACTGTCTCTCCCCGTTTCCAGCTTCAGAAAAAGAAAAAAAAAGCAAAAAAAAAAGCAATTGTTAGATTCTCAACACAAGGTTCTGTAATCATTTTATTGATGTAATGAAGGATATTTAAAAATTTTTTATAAGAGGGAATAATATAGTAATATATAGCAAATGTATACTATATGATACATGTATAAGTATATAATAAATATTTTATGACAAACAGTTTATGGATCAAATTAACATTAGTGATTTAAATATGATTAAATCCCAGCTGTGACATCATTTATATGTTATCCTAGCCTAGGATTTCTGAACTTTGTGGTAATAAATGAACACATGGTTATTTCCCAGCAAATTCAATGGGGTTTGCTTTAGGGCAGAGAGGTCCTGAGTAGACGTTGGCTGTGCCTCAGGCGGAGGAAGTGTCTGGCGGGGTCCCTGCGATCCTGGGGGAATTTCTGCTCTGCGGTGGGGATTCCACAGTTAAGACCAAGGATGGGAATGGGAAATACTTTCTCCAACCTGTGGTTGGTGAATCTGCAGATGTGAAACCTGCAAACACAAAGGGCCTGCCATATTTACTGAAAAAGTCCTCGAATAAGTGGAGCAGAGCACTTCATACCTGTGTTGTTGAATGGTCAGCTGTATACGCAGGGTTCTTGAGGCGGAAGGACTGACGTACTTACTTCAAGGAAGCCACTGACAGCTCGGTAGTGTGGTAAAAGCACAGTAGTGGAGGTAGATGGGTGAGGTGAATATGAATTATGTCTCTGCCACTTACTTGAATACTTATCCTCTTTGGGCTTCAATTTTATCATTTCTATTATGGAAATAGGCAAGAGTTTTTTAACTTTTTTTTTTTTTAATAAATTTTTATTAATGGTAATGGGATGACATTAATAAATCAGGGTACATATATTCAAAGAAAACATGTCTAGGTTATTTTGTCATTAAATTATGTTGCGTACCCCTCGCCCAAAGTCAGATTGTCCTCCGCCACCCTCTATCTAGTTCTCTGTGCCCCTCCCCCTCCCCCTAACTCTCTCCCTCCCTCCCTCCCATGTCCTCCCTCCCCCCACCCCTGGTAACCACCACACTCTTGTCCATGTCTCTTAGTCTCATTTTTATGTTCCACCAATGTATGGAATCATGTAGTTCTTGTTTTTTTCTGATTTACTTATTTCACTCCTTATAATGTTATCAAGATCCCACCATTTTGCTGTAAATGATCTGATGTCATCATTTCTTATGGCTGAGTAGTATTCCATAGTGTATATATGCCACATCTTCTTTATCCAGTCTTCTATTGAAGGGCTTTTTGGTTGTTTCCATGTCTTGGCCACTGTGAACAGTGTTGCAATGAACATGGGGCTACATGTGTCTTCACGTATCAATGTTTCTGAGGTTTTGGGGTATATACCCAGTAGAGGGATTGCTGGGTCATAAAGTAGTTCTATTTGCAGTTTTTTGAGGAACCACCATACTTTCCTCCATAATGGTTGTACTACTTTACAGTCCCACTAACAGTGAATGAGGGTTCCTTTTTCTCCACAGCCTCTCCAACATTTGCTATTACCCGTCTTGTTGATAATAGCTAATCTAACAGGGGTGAGGTGGTATCTCATTGTAGTTTTGATTTGCATTTCTCTAATAACTAATGAAGCTGAGCATCTTTTCATATATCTGTTGGCCATTTGTATCTCTTCCTGGGAGAAGTGTCTGTTCATGTCCTCTTCCCATTTTTTTATGGGATTGTTTGTTTGTTTGTTGTTGAATTTTATGAGTTCTTTGTAAATTTTGGATATTAGGCCCTTATCTGAGCTGTTGTTTGTAAATATCATTTCCCATTTAGTTGGCTGTCTGTTTATTTTTATATCAGTTTCTCTTGCTGAGCAAAAACTTTTAATTCTGATGTAGTCCCATTCATTTATCTTTGCCTTCACTTCTCTTGCCATTGGAGTCAAGTTCATAAAATGTTCTTTAAAACCCAGGTCCATGATTTTAGTACCTATGTCTTCTTCTATGTACTTTATTGTTTCAGGTCTTATATTTAGGTCTTTGATCCATTTTGAATTAATTTTAGTACACGGGGACAGGCTATAGTCGAGTTTCATTCTTTTGCATGTGGCTTTCCAGTTTTCCCAACACCATTTGTTGAAGAGGCTTTCTTTTCTCCATTGTGTGTTGTTGGCCCCTTTATCAAAGATTATTTGACCATATATATGTGGTTTTATTTCTGGGCTTTCTATTCTGTTCCATTGGTCTGAGTGTCTATTTTTCTGCCAATACCATGCTGTTTTGATTATCGTGGCCCTATAATATAGTTTAAAGTCAGGTATTGTAATGCCCCCAGCTTCATTCTTTTTCCTTAGGATTGTTTTGGCTATTCGGGGTTTTTTATAGTTCCATATAAATCTGATTATTTTTTGTTCCATTTCTTTTTTTTTTTTTTTTTTTTAATTATTTATTTATTTATTCATTTTTAGAGAGGAGAAAGAGAGAGAGAGAGGAGAGAGAGACAGTGAGAGAGAAGGGGGAGGAGCTGGAAGCATCAACTCCCATATGTGCCTTGACCAGGCAAGCCCAGGGTTTCGAACCGGCGACCTTAGCATTTCCAGGTCGATGCTTTATCCACTGCACCACCAAAGGTCAGGCACTGTTCCATTTCTTTAAAAAATCTCATAGGGATTTTGATGGGAATTGCATTAAATTTGTATATTGCTTTGGGTAATATGGCCATTTTGATTATATTTATTCTTCCTATCCAAGAACAAGGAATATTTTTCCATCTCATTGTATCTTTTTCGATTTCCCTTAACAATGCTTTGTAATTTTCATTATATAGGTCCTTTACATTCTTTGTTATGTTTATTCCTAGGTATTTTATTTTTTTTGTTGCAATCGTGAAGGGGATTATTTTTTTGAGTTCGTTTTCTAATATTTCATTGTTGGCATATAGAAAGGCTATGGACTTTTGTATGTTAATTTTGTATCCTGCGACCTTACTGTATTGGTTTATTGTTTCTAATAATCTTTCTGTGGAGTCCTTCGGGTTTTCGATGTATAGGATCATATCATCAGCAAAAGTGATAGCTTTACTTCTTCTTTTCCGATATGGATGCCTTTTATTTCTTTGTCTTGTCTGATTGCTCTGGCCAGAACTTCTAGCACCACGTTAAATAAGAGTGGAGAGAGTGGACAACCCTGTCTTGTTCCTGATTTAAGGTAGAAAGTCCTCAGTTTTATGCTGTTTAATAGGATGTTGGCTGATGGTTTATCATATATGGCCTTTATCATGTTGAGATATTTTCCTTCTATACCCATTTTGTTGAAAGTCTTAAACATAAAATTGTGTTGTATTTTATCAAAAGCCTTTTCTGCATCTATTGATAAGATCATGTGGTTTTTGTTCTTTGTTTTGTTGATATGGTGTATTACGTTAACCGTTTTGCGTATGTTGAACCATCCTTGAGATTCTGGGATGAATCCCACTTGATCATGATGTATTTTTTTTTAATATGTTGTTGTATTTGGTTTGCCAGTATTTTGTTTAGTATTTTAGCATCTGTATTCATTAGAGATATTGGTCTGTAGTTTTCTTTCTTTGTGCCATCCTTGCCAGGTTTTGGTATGAGGGTTATGTTGGCCTCATAAAATGTGTTTGGAAGTATTGCTTCTTCTTCAATTTTTTGGAAGACTTTGAGTAGAATAGGAACCAAGTCTTCTTTGAATGTTTGATAGAATTCACTAGTATAACCGTCTGGGCCTGGACTTTTATTTTTGGGAGGTTTTTAATAGTTTTTTCTATTTCCTCCCTGCTGATTGGTCTGTTTAGGCTTTCTGCTTCTTCATGAGTCAGTCTAGGAAGGTTGTATTGTTCTAGGAATTTATCCATTTCTTCTAGATTGTTGTATTTGGTGGCATATAATTTTTCATAGTATTCTACAATAATTCTTTGTATATCTATGATGTCTGTGGTGATCTCTCCTCTTTCATTTTGGATTTTATTTATTTGAGTCCTGTGCCTTTTTTCCTTGGTGAGTCTTGCCAAGGGTTTGTCAATTTTGTTGATCTTTTCAAAGAACCAGCTCCTTGTTTTATTGACTTTTTCTATAGTTTTTCTGTTCTCTATTTCATTTATTTCTGCTCTGATTTTTATTATCTCCTTTCTTCAGCTGGTTTTGGGTTGTCTTTGTTCTTCTTTTTCTAGTTCCTTAAGGTGTGAAGTTAAGTGGTTTACTTCGGCTCTCTCTTGTTTGTTCATATAGGCCTGAAGTGATATGAACTTTCCTCTTATTACTGCTTTTGCTGCATCCCAGAGATTCTGATATGTCGTATTTTCATTTTCATTTGTCTGTATATATCTTTTGATCTCTGCACTTATTTCTTCTTTGACCCATTCATTTTTTAGAAGTATGTTGTTTAGTTTCCACATTTTTGTGGGGTTTCCCCCCTCTTTTTTGCAGTTGAATTCTAGTTTCAAGGCTTTATGATCAGAAAATATGCTTGGTACAATTTCAATTTTTCTAAATTTGCTGATATTGTCTTTGTGGCCCAACATATGATCAATTCTTGAGAATGTTCCATGTACACTAGAGAAAAATGTATACTCTGTCGCTTTGGGATGAAGTGTCCTGTAGATGTCTATCATATCCAGGTGTTCTAGTATTTCGTTTAAGGCCACTATATCTTTATTGATTCTCTGTTTGGATGACTGATCTAGAGCCGTCAGCGGTGTATTGAGGTCTCCAAGTATGATTGTATTTTTGTTAGTTTTTGTTTTAAGGTCAATAAGTAGCTGTCTTATATATTTTGGTGCTCCTTGGTTTGGTGCATATATATTAAGGATTGTTATGTCTTCTTGATTCAACTTCCCCTTAATCATTATGAATGACCATTTTTGTCTCTGAGTACTTTTTCTGTCTTGTAGTCAGCATTATTAGATATGAGTATTGCTACACCTGCTTTTTTTTGGGTGTTGTTTGCTTGGAGTATTGTTTTCCAGCCTTTCACTTTGAATTTGTTTTTATCTTTGTTGCTTAGATGTGTTTCTTGTAGGCAGCATATAGTTGGATTTTCTTTTTTAATCCATTCTGCTACTCTGTGTCTTTTTATTGGTAAGTTTAATCCATTTACATTTAGTGTAATTATTGACACTTGTGGGTTCCCTACTGCCATTTTATAATTGCTTTCTGGTAGTTTTGTATCTAGTTTGATTCTTCTCTTTTGTTTTTCTATCATTGTTTTTGTTTGTTTGTGTTCCATACTTCTTTCCTCTGTTGCTACCTTTTTTAAGTCAAGTGTTTTTGTGGTGGTTTTTTTAAGGGTGGTTACCATTAAGTAATGAAAAGGGTACCTACCATATTCATTGTAGTACCCTATCTTATAAGTATTTCTGCACTTCATCGTCCTTTGCTACTGTTAATCTCCATCCTCTCCCCCCTTTTTTTCCTTTGTTGTCACAGTTTAAGTTTGGTTTTATTGTGTTCTTGGTGGAGCTGTTACTTGTGGTGTTGTTTTCTTTTGTTCTTTGAATGTGGTTGGAAAACCCCCTTTAGTATTTCCTGGAGTGGGGGCTTTCTGTTGATAAATTCTCTCATCTTTTCTGTATTTGTGAATGTTTTTATATCTCCTTCATACTTGAAGGATAGCTTTGATGGGTATAGTATTCTTGGCTGAAAGTTCCTCTCTTTCAGGGCTTTAAATATTGGGGTCCACTCTCTTCTAGCTTGTAGAGTTTCTGCTGAGAAGTCTGATGATAATCTAATAGGCCTTCCTTTATATGTTGTACTCTTCTTTTCCCTGGCTGCCTTGAGAATTTTTTCTTTGTCATTGGTTTGTGTCATCTTTATTATGATGTGCCTTGGAGTGAGTTTGTTGGGGTTAAGAAAACTCGGTGTTCTGTTTGCTTCTTGAATTTGAGGCTTTAGTTCTTTCCACAGGCTTGGGAAGTTCTCGTCTATTATTTGTTTGAGTATATTCTCCATTCCATTTTCTTTCTCTTCTCCCTCTGATATACCTATTATTCTTATGTTATTCTTTCTGATGGAGTCAGACAATTCCTGTAGGGCTTTCTCATTTTTTTATTATTTTTGAGTCTCTTTCTTCTTCTCTCTGTTGTGCCTCAAGTTGTTTGTCTTCTATTTCACTAATCCTATCCTCAATCTGGGCTGTTCTGTTAGCTAAGCTTGTTACCTCGTTTTTCAGCTCGTGAATTGAGTTTTTCATTTCTGTTTGATTTGTTTTAATAGTTTCAATTTCCTTGGTAATATATTCTTTGTGTTCATTGAGTTGTTTTCTGATCTCCCTATATTGCCTTTCTGTGTTTTCTTGTATATCTCTGAGTATTTTTAAGATTTCTATTTTAAATTCTCTGTCATTTAGCTCCAAGGCTTCCAATATGTTAAGTCTTTTCTCCATAGATTTTTCCACATCTATTTGTGTTACCTCTCTTTCTTTTGTATCCATAATATTCGATTTCCTCTTTCTTATTGGCATCTGAGGGTGGTCTTGTTGATAGCACTAATTAGAATTAATAAAGAGTAAAAAGTAAAAAAAAAAAAAAAAAGGTAAAACACCCCACAAAAAAAAACAGTAATCATTTATTATTTCCCCCTTTTTTTCTTTCTTCTCTTTCCCTCCTCTCCCCTCCTCAGGGAAATATCATGCCTATAATGGAGGGCCTGATTTGGGGTGAAGAGTTCAAGGGGCAAAAAAAGGGAGTAGGGACCTACTAAATGCAAAAAAAAAGAAAGAAAATTTTAGACAAGCATAAGATGATTTACTTGTAAGTGATGGTCAACTAAGAGATATAATGAGAGGGATAAGAGGGAACCAGAAAAAAGGACCAAAAAAAGAATAATAAAGAAGAAAAAATAAAAATAATAAGTAAAAATCTGTTGTATTAAGTGGAGCGAAGACTAAATACAATGGAGACCTTGGGTTGGGAGTACTCAAAATGCCACAAAAATAAACAAACAAGAAAAAAACAAAAACAAAAGCAAAAAAGAAAAATAAAGCCAAAAAAAGCCTTGAGTCCCAAATTAACTAATTTGTTCATGATTGAGGATTAAATGGGAGGAAAGTAAAACGAGAAAAGAAAAAACGAATAGAAAGGAAAAAATAAGAAAAAGAGAAAAACGAAGGAAGAAATAAAAAAGGAAGAGAAAAAAACAAAATAAAGCAAATCAAAAAAACAAAAACAAAAGAGGAGAGAGTGAGAGTTAAGTGTTTTGGAGTATAACCTTAAAGGAGGGTGAGGATGAAGAAGAGAAATAAAATGTAACAGTTATGGGTAGTGTAGTTCAAGAAAAGGGAAGCATAAGATGGGCAGAGAATAGAAGGACCGAGGTGGAGGAAATAAAGGCAATAAGATAGAAGAAACAAACAACAACAACAAAAAAATTAGTGGAACAAGTTGTAAAGTCTGTGGATTTTTCTTGATTTTGAGAGGTTAACTTCTTCCTTTTTCTTTTCTCTCCCTCTTCCTGGTCGGCGACTCTGTACCCCAGGCTCTGCCCCTGTGTCACACTTAGGTAGGGATTTGAAGTTGATGGGATTCTATGGCAATGTCATATAATTGGCTTTAGTCTTGCTGGTAGTCAAGGCTTGTTGGCGTTTGCAGGGTCCAACAATGAGAGAGTTTGCTTTCCTGGATTCTCTCTCCTAGTCCCCCCTTCCTGAATTAGCAGCCTGGTGATCCAGCTATAAGGCTGCAACTGCTTCTGCCTGGGGAGTAAGAGGCTCAAAGAGCTGGGAAATCCCCACTCTATCCCCACTCAGTGCAAGGCTTTGGGAAAGGCTCTGGCAGTCAGGGCCTCCAGTGTAATCAGGCGGGTGTGGGAGTCAATTGTTGTCAAGGTGACTGTTCAGCGCCTAGCATTCAGTTGGACCTCTCAACCCAGGCTTCCACACTTTGTAGCCTGTTTTGGCTGGGAAGAAGAGGCACTAGTCTCTGCTTGCGACTAGTGTAGATCTTATTATCTGCCAAGTCCCTCTTGTTAGCGTTTATCCCTGAATATGGAGGCTCTATCAATCAGAAGTTGCCCCCGCCCCTTTAGCGAGAGGCACTAAAAAATATCACGCCTCTTGTCTTGGGTCGCTGAACTGAGAGAGATCTTATCAATTAGAACCGAGGGTGCACAGATTTCATGGGTTAAGCTAATTTCAGTGATTGGGTCGCAGCTGTGCTCCCGAAGGTATTTTAGGCTGCCTGCGCACGCCCCTCCCCCAACGCTTGATTGTTAGCTTGAATGGCTGGGTGAGGTGCCCCGCCCACGGAGAGAATCTCCCAAGTAGAAGACCACCCTGGTGCCTCTCCCGCTCGCCCTGCCGCTGGCGGCTGAATCGCACCAGGCACAGGATAATGGGGCACCCTGGGTGTGCGGGCCAGTAAGGCGCTCTGGGCGCGTGGAATGCCCAGGGCACGCGCCCGAATGGGGTGCTCCGGGCACCGGTGGCTGGCGACTCTCACTCGCAGTGCGCCGGCCGCTGGGAACGTTAGCGGTGCTCGCTCTGCAACCGGACAGGGCGCGCGCCCACGGCTGCTCGCGGCTCCTGAGTGTGGGCTGACTCACCACAGGCGCACTCCCTCGCGGCTTGAATGAACGTCGCTGCCCTCGTCTCTCAGATTCAAGTGATAACAGTCCTTTCGCTTTCAGTTTGTGTGGAACTCCGTAATGCTCCGAGGATAAATTTTTCTGTTTCTAGTTGATAAATTTGTTGTGATTTAGGGGAGATCTGTCGGACGCGCTGCTCACGGCGCCATTTCCGTGAGTTTTTTAACTTTTTAAGGTTGTTGAAAGAGTTAGAGATAATACACATATGCAAAGCATCTAGTATTTATGCTGCATACTTGTTTTACATGACCCTGACACCCAATGACTCAAACTCCAGGTAACTTACTGAAAGGAAAAGTCCAGAAGCTGTCTTCTCAGTGGCTCAGGGCTATGCTCAGGTTTTGTCTCTTATCTTGTCTAAATCCCCTACATTCTGCCTCTTTTACGTTCTACCTGATTCTCTTTTTGCCAACTATCAACTATTCATTGGATACTCTCTGGAAAATATTATAGTGTTCCTAAGGATTCTTGCTGTGTTCTTAAGATACGCTTTTAAAATATATCTCCTCCCCTCACTAATCCCCAAACCATTTCTCTGCACACAGTCCCTGGACAAGGGATGTCTTACTCCTGTGCCAGAGCTCTGGAGTATCCATCTCTAGCCCATGACCAAGACCCTGGGCCACCAAATATCTTCTGTGGGACCAAGAAGAGAGAGAAAGTAAGTATCTAGTGCCATGTAATAGCTTTAATAAATGGTTTTGATTGCAACTCTTAATATGTATAAACCAGAATGTAAATTTATTATTACATTTGACCTTAGCCAAAAGGCTGAGAAGCAATCAATTTATTATTTTACAATGGGAGCTGACCTTCAAATGGTTTATTTTTGTGTCCATTATCCCATTATTAAAATATTTGAGAGCCTGACTAGGTGGTGGTGCAGTGGATAGAGCATTGGCTTGGGATTCAGAGAACCCAGGTTTGAAACCCTGAGGTTGCTGGCTTGAATGTGGGCTCATCTGGCTTGAGTGCAGGGTCAGCAGCTTGAGTGTGGGATCACAGACATGACCCCATGGTCACTGGCTTGAGCCCAAAGGTCACTGGCTTGAGCAAGGGGGTCACTGGTTCATCTGGAGCCCCCCAGTCAAGGTTCACGTGAGAAGGCAATCAATGAACAACTAAGGTGCTGCAATGAAGAATTGATGTTTCTCATCTCTCTCCCTTCCTTCTTGTCTGTCCCTGTCTGTCCTCTCATTCTCTTGCAAGAAAAGATATTTGAGAAACTTGAAATTGTAATCAAAATACTCAGTCTCTGTAAGCTCCTTTGCTATTCTCAATATTAGCTCAAGGCTGGGAACCCAGTAGGCATTTGTTAAGGGTTCAGTAGATGGCCTGTTCCTCTTTGAAAGTTTAGCCCACACAAAGTCAGCATGCAACCGTTCACAGTGCAACCCAGGTGGCTGCAGCTGGAGGGATCCTTGATGGTGTGACATATGAAGTGTTCCAGTCAGTCAATGGCTTTCTGCACAGTGGGGGAGACTTTATCTTTTATACATAGCTTGGTAGCCTGTCAAAAAGCCAGGGTGGTCCATATAATCTCTCTCACCAGTGGAACACAAAGGAGAGTTGATGGAGTACAGAAAGGGAATGCAAAGAGAAAGGAATCTCTTTTGGATTAAGGGTGGCAAGCACCTTTGGCAGCAGCATACAGAGAAAGGGAGCCTGCTTGAGTGGCAGCATGCACGGTTATAGGGCAAAGTGGAAACAGCAGTAACAAGAATAATAGCAGGACTGCATCTTTGATAGCTCGTTTCTCTCTTCTCAATGTTTGGGCCTTTGTGTCCTTTTACAAAATACGCTTTGCTAACCCCCAATGAGGCTCAATCTAATCATGTCAACTGTGCTTCTGCATCCCAAACTGCTGAAGTGCTCATGTAGCTGTGCGAATTGGGGTCACTGTAAATGTGTGATTTCCCACTTGAATGGGCAGCTCTGAAACATGGGATAATATTTTTACCCTCCCAGACCTACTCTCTTTCTCATTCCCCCCAGCATGGGTGACCCTCTCCTGCAGCTCTATGGTTCTATCAGTCTTACTTACTTGCTTGGAGCTTCTCATGAAGAGGGAGCCCTTCTTCTTTTCAAGATGGATCCCTTGCTCTTGCTCCCTTTCCATTGTTTCTTTTAAGTTGATCTTTCTCTCTATTATCCATCTATCAATCTATTGATCTACCATTTATTTTTTAAAGAAAACCCCCTGGCATATTCCTCATAGACCGTAAATAAACTTAAGTCTTTAATCTGAAAAACAAAACAAACAGTAAAAGCCTTTGTTCATTTTGCTTTCTCCCACTTGCTTCTGCCAATTTTCTATCACAACTGAGTTTTAGAAAGAGCAGCTACCACAGTTTTCTTTTTCTAGCTCTCCAGCCCACTGCAATGGGCCCTTGCTTTCATTATTTCATGAAAATTTACATTTCAAAGTCTCCAAAAACTTCCTTTTTTCTAAAGTCAGTGGTATTTTTCTTCTTTTATTCTTCTTTGACTTATGGAAACATCTAAAACTATGACTATAACTTTTGGAACTCCTTGATTTTCATAGAGGGAGGAATAGAAAGGGGGTAATGGCGGCAACAGGGTGGCTGAGACCTGATTGTGTTGCCTATCATCATTATGTATTCATTAATGGCAGGGGGACTGGAATTGTCTTTCCAGAAAGTTGTGAGCCCACTGTGGATGACCCTTGAGGTTTTCCCAACACTACCTTCTCTTGTTGCATTCCGTACTCCTTGAATGGTGGCTTTTCCCTAGCTGGCCGCCTCAGTGTGGTCCTCCTCAACTTTTGCTTTTCGCCCTGTTTTCCCTTTACATGCCCCCAAAGGTCTCCTTCACTCCTAATGGCTTCACCATTAACCATATACTCTCAGTTTCCAAGTCTACATTTGAGCTCCCATCTCTCCTGAGCTCTAGGCCTAAATATTTAGTTATTAGATCTTTCCTCACAAAAGTCCCACTGGCATCTTAAACTCAATATGCTCTAACCTCAACTTATCTGCCTCACTTGTCTCAAAATCATCTTAATGCTGCATCTACAAGGTTGGAAATTTGGGAATAATTCTTGACTTTTCCCTCTCTTTCAACCGAAGTCCTCCACTCAGTCAGAATCTGACCCCTCCCCCTTGCCTTGTTTCTATAGCTACGTTACTACTAAATTCAGTTCAGGCCTTTGTCCTTGAGAATGTCTGACAAAATCCCAGAGAAGGAGCGTGTGCATAGTATTTATTATTTTAATTATGAATATAGATTATAAATATTATGACCACATTTATTACATATATTGCTTTAAAGACCGAAAGTGCCAGCTTTTCCACAGGGCTTTTGATTAGCACAGTGATTACTGGAACATATCATAAGTAGGGTTCTTAACCAAGGAGATTTATGACCAAATTTTGATGATCTTGGTTGTGAGGCCAAGGAAAACACAAGGGACAGGAATAGTGAAATAATGCTAAAGCTTAATGTTAGGCAACAGCTTTAATCTTCTCTTCCTCTTAATATTTTAGCAGCACAGACAATGTGTGAGGAGGCTGTTATGGGCTTGAATTTCTGCCTTGTGCATCTATGAGCACTATGGTAGCTAAGTGACCACTCTTCCCAGTCAAGGTAAGAAGAGAAATCAAGAAACCCAAATAATTCACAAACCAGATAAGAATCTGTATATTCCAGTGAAAGAGAAGTCAAGACTTGAGACTGAGCTTTAAGTGGCACAGTGATGACTGACAGCCTTGGCTATGGCTCTAAGCTTTAAACTCCTCATTTGCAGGGGCTTTCCCTGTTACATTTGTATTTTGGTCATTTGTACAGTGAGGGGAAATGTCCCAACAGCTTAGAATCTTGCCTGAACATCAGGAACCTTAGGCAAGATGAGAAAAGGTTGGTTAGAAAAGGAAATAGCACCTATTATTAGACAAGGGCCAGACATGTCAATGGACAAATTGAATAAGACATAATGGTGGTGCAGAATCCCTCCGTTAGCTAATCTCATGCGAATACAGTACCTTGATTTCAAGTGCACGTAGAAACAGAGAGCAAAATGTAGCCATTTAGAGCTGTTTATCCATCATTATCTCAGAATTCCTGATGAGGCTGATCTGCATAGTATGGGCATTAAACCAGCCACTGTCATTTCTCTCCTGCCAACTTTCATGATTTTTTACAAGTTTAGTCCAATATTCTTTTTTTTTTAATTTTTAAAAATTTTATTTGTTCATTTTTTTTATTATTAGAGAGAGAGGAGAGAGAGAGAGAAAGAGAGAGAGAGAGACAGAGTGACAGAGAGAGAGACAGAGACAGGAAAGGGATAGGGAGAACAGAGGAGGAGCAGGAAGCATCAACTCCCATATGTTCCTTGACCAGGCAAACCTGGGGTTTCGAACCAGCGACCTCAGGGTTCCAGGGTTCCAGGTGACGCTTTATCCACTGCGCCACCACAGGTCAGGCTAGCCCAATATTCTTGGTAGGAGTTATCGCATTGTACTTTTTCTGTTATGCCACTGCTCACTGTGAATGTCTCTAGGTTTACTGATTCCCTCACACCCTTAAAATCAGATGAAAAATACTACATTTGAGACCTGTCTTTATTTAGTGTTTTGTTTGTTTATATTCTGGCAGAATATTCACACAAAGGGTTGCACAATGGGGGAGAAACTGCTGTATTGCATTTTGAATACATGGTATTGATTGCTAGAGAATCAGTTAAATTGCAGTGTGAATAATGATTGGCACTGGCCTTAACCCTTTTGGTTAAAATTGCTTATTTGTCATCCTGGCTCATGGAAGAGAAACACAATTGCTTGCTGATGATCTAGCGGATCAACTGTGAGTATCATTTGGCATGTCAGATGAGAGGTAATTTAATGAGCTTCGGTTCCTGCCAATTACCTGGGAACAAATCCCTCCACAAGCTATTCTGTATATCATCAAACTGTTTAACCAAATTCTCACTTGTGGCAGGTAAGATGATTGGGTGTTTGATTGGTCAACATGCTGTCGATATTATCTTGCTGCATTTGTCTTGTCTACTTATCCAATCACCTTCGTTTTTTAACAATGACAAATTGTAATATGTAGTCATCCAATTCTTTATTTTAAATTACTCTGCTCAGTGTGTATACTAACTGGGTGGGTTGAATTGCAGACCTGATTATTTGTGTGGTGTGTGATCTTGTCAGTTGGCTGGAATAGAAAAACGTGACTTTATTTATATGTCTTCTGAATGCCAATGAAGAAATTCTCTAACAAAAGCAGGAATCTGACTCTATAAATGGCTTCATATAAAAAGGGGGAATGTTTGGGAATGAAAGTTCTGTGAACTATCATTGATTCAGCAGGAGAAGGAGATAGGCAATGGGAGGAGAGAGGTTGAGGATAAGAAGTACAAGAGCAAGAAGAGGGAAGATGAGGTACAGACAGCATCCCTGTAAGGAAGGGACAAAATCATGGGTCACCCAGAAAGCCTGAAGGCTCTCTGGCTGTGGGAGCTTCATATATCTTTGGTTCAGTCACCTTTCCATCCCCCCTTTCTGTGAGTTTCAGAAAATGTCTATCCCCAGGAACATCCCTTTTTAGCTCTATCTTTCTATCTCTGGCTCTTGCATGTGAATGTGTTTGCTACTTCTGTTCCACTGCCTTGCTAATCTAGACAGGAAGCCCAGTTCATTAACAGTTAATCTCTCAAACCAATGTGCACAAAGCATTTGGTGACTTGGGTAAATTTACCTCCTACCATCCACCATGCCACTAACTCTGCTCTTCCTTCTCTTTCATCTTTCTTCAACCTCTCCTGAGCAACACATACCTCTTCTGCTTCCAGAACAAGCCTGAGCCCAGCAGCCTCTGTCTCAAGCAATCTTATCAGGAAATTAGCAACACCAGTGCTTCTGAAGAGGAATTCTATGGTTGTTGCTAAGAGGATAACAGTTTCACCATTTTCTTACATCCTCCCATGAGACAAACATTTCCATCCTTTCTAATTTACTATGTAAAATTTCTGAGTTATATGTAAGAAGACATCCTGAATTGGTTTTACTCACAACACTTGACACCAAATGTGTGGGGTTTTCCACATCAAGCAATTCTCTAATTCTCTGTGGACACCAACTGAGTATCCCTTTCAGTTTTTATACTACCTGGAGTTAGTGCAAAACCTCATGGGTTAAGGGATTAGAACCACAAGACTGCACTCCAGTCACAAGTCCCAGGTTGTCATCTATATGACTGACTGGGCAACTCTTTTTTTAGATTAGATAATTTTCTAGAACATCCCACAAAACTCAGAAAAGCGCTTTACTTACTGTTACCAATTCATTACAAAGTATATACTCGGAACAGGCAAATGGAAGAGATGCATTGGAAAAGGGATGTGGGAAGGGGTTCAGAGCTCCCATGCCTCTCTGAGCGTATCACCTCCCAGCACGTCTATGTGTTCACCAACCCTGTGGTTTAAAGGTTTCTGTATGGAAGTTTCATTAAGTAGGCACAATTTATTAAATCATTGGTCATTGGCAATTGAACTCAATTTCCAGCCCCTCTATTCTCTCTGCACTATGTCAGGGGCTAGACTGAACCTTTCAACTCTCTAATCATGCCTTGGGCTATCCGGTGACAGCCTGAAGCTCCCTAGGGGCACCAGTCATCTCATCAGCATACAAAAGTTTCCTAAGATGTTAGGAGCCAGGAACCAAGAACAAAGACCAAATATCCATTTCCGGTTGTGATATTGGTTCTAAAGGCCGGTTCTGATGTGGTTCATGCACAGCGTCATATAAAAAAGCATTTTCTAAAATCTGCACTTGGAGAAGCATGGTTGTTTGCAGCAAGATTTATTGGGAGTTGAAATAGAAGGTTGTTCACAGGTTCCCAATGTCTTATTCCAGTCTGTCACACCCATACACACAAAAAGTCTAGTCATATCTTCAGTAAGCCTAATATAAAAATCAAAGTCTAGATATTCTGCCCATGGTTTAACCCATATCAAAGCTCAGTCCAGTCCAGGCACTGCTCAAAGCTTGTACCTGGGAGATCATTTGGCTGCTAGCCCATATAGCATGGCTGCAAACTTGTCTACTAGCATGTTTCTCTCAGCAGGAAGGTTGAGAGAAGGGTTTAAAGGGCAAAAGGACTGGATTTCTGTTTAGCCCATGTTTATATTTTTGGATTAGATTTCTTTCCAGCTAACCAATCAGCTTCTTTAAAATTTCATGGGCTTGCAGTCTGATTCTTCCCAATAACAAATCAGATCCTTCTTCTAGGCTAGATTGACAAGCCTCTGTGATGGCCATTCTGGCTTCCACTGTGCGTGCTTAAAACGCAAGCATAGAAACAACCCCCTACCTGCCCCAGCACCTAACTGGCAGTACCTTGGGGAGATTTCTCCCAAACCTGAGTCTGAGGGCTGAGGCACAATGGACTCTGAGGACACAATAGATTCCTGAAATGTGCCATTGAGCCTATGAATATTTTTAGCCTTCTAGCAACTTCAGCTAAATGGGATGTTGCAGTTTCCGAACTGAAGCAGGCTTTCCAAGCTTTAATAAATATAATGTCCAATTCTCTTTGCTCTCTTTCCCCATCAATATCTGGCCACCTGCCTACACTAACATTTGTACCACAGAACTCTAGATTTATTGATAGCACCTATATTTCACTCATATTTTTTATTCCAAGGGATTGGGCAAGACTTTTTAAAATGGGAGACCCTTTTTGGGATATTCCTTCCTGGCTCTGCCTGGTCACTTCGGGTATTGGGAGAAACTCATTTTCCTTCCACTGTTCTGGTGGTACATACTGGGTTTCCTCCATCCCCCCATGCAGGCATGGGATTCCCTTCATCAGAAGTCTTCTCTGGTCCACAGAGGGCTAGGGTTTCTATACAGTGGTATTAGGGACTGGGACTCCTAACATAGATCCTTCCCCCTCAGGACCAAATAAAGCTTTCATATCACGCAGTCCTGGAAAGTCCTGTGTACAATGTATTCCTGGGTCCTGCTAAGTGTCACAGAATCTCATCTGTCTTGTGTGTGACCTGACCCAATACTGAAAGCAAATTAGTGGGTTTTGTCTGTATGTCTGACCCCCTGTCTGTTCTAGGGTGTGGTCTTAACCAGAGATGAATAATATATTAACTTCTTTCTCCCAGAACTCTGCTTTTACAGAATCTGACCACAGTGGGCAGGAGACCCCTGCAAATCAAAACCTCTGTCCTCAGTTCCAGCTTTGCTATTCTGATTTGCTCTCAAGGACAGCCGGTGACCTTGTCCCTTTTCCTCCTCCCAAATTAGCTTTCCTAAAAGTTAGGATTCAGGGCCCTCTCAGGTTACTTCAGCAGCCTGAGCTTCTTCAGTAATGGCTTGCAGTACCACCCCCCCCCCCCCCCCCGCAGTAATTTGTTGTAACAGGGTCTAATTCTCCAAACCATGACTACAGCCTTGTGCTTTTATAAAAGACTTATAGTATAAGGTTGTGTAATCAGAAACTTGACATCCAAGTTCAAGCACCCTTCATACGATAGCAAGCTGAATCCTCAAAGGTAAGTCTTCAGCTCTAGCAGCAACTGTATTGGTAGTTGTGACCGTTTTTAATTCCCACGCCAGGGTTCTTGCCAGCTTTCTGTTAATCTGCATGGCTTCTCCAGTGTGAGGTCTGCCACATGCAACCTTTCCTTCCTCTTCAGAGGAATGGTGTGGGAAGTGGCTTGACTTTCAGGCCCCACCTGAGCCATTATCTGGGCTGTGGGAGCTGCCCATTATTCCTCCTCTCTAGCTTAAACTCTCGCTGGGCAGGAACAAAGTGTCCTGTCATCTGTGGCCTCTAGGATAATATTTTGCCCCAAATACTTAATAAATATTTGTTGAGCTAAATTTGAATAAGCCCATAGCAGTAGGACACACTGCTTGATACTTGTAATCATCACCCATCACTCAAGAAAGGGCAACATCAAGGGGAGGTGGAGGCTTCTGTGCATCCCCAATGTGCTGTATACCCGGAAAGAAGGGTGCCCAACGAAGGAGCAAACCGGAAGTACTGATCAGATTCTCGCTCACAGAGTATTTTGCAAGTATCCCCATCCCCCTCTACTTTCCTCAAATGATTTAGTTCACCCTGATTATTTTCAACAAACTCATATTTTTTACAAATTACAAAGGGGAGAAGTATTGGCTTAGGTGTTATTGGGATACAGAGATGAATAAAATATCAACTCTGTGCTTGAAAAATCCACAGTCTAGTGGCTTCTTGTCTTCCTAGCTGTGTGACCTTAAGAAAATTATTTAACCTGTGTCTCAGTTTCCTTGTATATATAGTACCGGTATAGCAATAGTACCTAGCTCATGGAATTTTAATAGCGACTAAATAAATTAAAAGTGTAATGTGCTTAAAAGTACACAGAAGGCATTGAATAAATGTTTTCTATTTTAATTACTCAGGCCAACACCGCAGTTACTATAATCTGGCCTCTCCTCCCCCCAGCTCTGAATCTCCTTGGTTCTCTGACTCTTAGTGTGACAGTGATGCAATGATTGACCCTGTGGGTAGGGGGTTGTGTGCTGGCTGGAGCAAAACTAGAATTATGAACAGCCTGATGCAAAAGCAGACTACTACTTAATGTTCTGCATTTTTGTTCAGAGTGGGACTAGCTTAGCACAACAGGAGTTGGAAATGACAGTGTTAGGTAGGTGATACATGTTGCACTTCTCTAAAGTGTTTCCAACTAGAGGTTTGCAAAGCCTTAAGTTGGTTGTCAATATACTTATCTTGAGAAATTATATATTTGGAAATATTGTTTTGTAGGTTCTGCTCTAGTGCACCTTCTAGAATGTTCTTTATTTGTAGCATCCCCATGCAGTAGACCCACCTTAAGGATTAAATTGCCCTTTGACAAGGTTTTCTAATAAATCACCAATTACTCCCTTGGTGAGACTCTCAGTGCGACCTGTTTTTTTTTTTTTTATTTTTTTTATTTTTTTATGGAGGTCAGCTTCATGTTTCTAGGAGGATCAATTATATTACTGTTATTTGAAAACTCAAAAATCCTTTGCTGCCAAACATGCATAACT
This sequence comes from Saccopteryx bilineata, assembly GCF_036850765.1. Taxonomy (NCBI): domain Eukaryota; kingdom Metazoa; phylum Chordata; class Mammalia; order Chiroptera; family Emballonuridae; genus Saccopteryx; species Saccopteryx bilineata. Next base: position 61,022,172 of record NC_089494.1, on the reverse strand, counting down.
CTGGCACTGAAAATGCAGACAACTGCCCCAAATGATTGGATTATGGTTTCTGATCGTGTGATCAGACTGCAGTGTTCCCAGCATGGTCCCCAGCATGGTCCCCAGCATGGTTCCCAGCATGAGGAGGGCTGTGCAGGCACCAGCTCATCCCGTCCTGCGGGAGCACATCTAGGGGCACACTCAGTCCCTAAGCTTCCAGAATGGCTGTGATTTCCATTTCTATTGAGAGGCAGTGGTTTGTAAATATTGTGAGAAGCCCAGAATGAAAAGGTTAAACTAGTGCATTTTGGCTGGTTGAGAATTAATTAAGAAATGATTTGTGAGGACTATTATGTGTGTGCTAAATTTACTGACCTTTATTTTTCCCTGTATAGAATTAACTTCTGTGCTTGGTGCTCATTATCCTTAAATGTTTTCTTCTCTCTATATCATCACCTCAGTCATTTTATTTGGTAGTTTTAAAATGCACTAATTTGGAACGGTAGACTCCATTCGTTCTTGGGAATAGAGCATCCAGTAGGCCTTAGAGAAACTCCTTATGATCATTGGGGACTCTCTGGCACTAAGATTGGATTCCAATCTTGGAAGGATCCCAACCGATACCCTTCATTGCTCTGTGGGCAGCAGCCATGTCTGAAGGCCTGGCAAACAAGTTGCAAAACCAGGCTTAAGTACTTCTTTGCTATTTCTTGCCTATTTAGGGACAATGATCTATTTTGTTGATCAGTACTTTCTCATCTATTTCTGTTTTCTTTGTCAGCCTCTAGACCAATTGTTGCTTCTTTGTATTGTTGTCCAAGGGCAGACTGGCAGCAGATTTCAAGGTGAGGCCTGGGCATTCTGAGAGTGCCTCACTCCACTTTGTCGGAGCTCCCTGCAAAATGCGGGAGGCTCTCCTAAGTGCCCCTCAGGGCACCAAGATGGCAGACAGGAGCAGAGGAGCAGGTTCAGGTGAGGACCTGGAGCTTCGGGAGAGGCAGGCTGGCCAGGCAGTTCTGCTGGTTCTAGCCTGAGGCTGTTGGTAGAAGAAATGAGTATGAAAAAAGGAGGCTTATCTTTGGTTACCATGTAGTCATGTGCCCCAAGCTGTGGAGAGTCCAGGTCATGGGAAGATAAGGATAAGGGTGATGGAAAGGCCAAAGCACAGTTTAATCTTTTCCTCCTGAGATCTTACGTTCATGCTTAGTTCTTCTACTCACAATCTTTCTGTTCCTTGGCCTCTGTAATCTAGTAATTTGCAAAAGGAAGTTTGAATTCAGAGAGAGAAAACAGCATTTTTTTTTTTGACAGAAACAGAGAGAGAGAGTCAGAGAGAGGGGGAGAGAGGGACAGATAGACAGGGAGGGAGAAAGACAAGAAGCATCAAATCTTTGTTGCGGCACCTTAGTTGATCATTGATTGCTTTCTCATATGTGCCTTGACTGGTAAGGGGGGGGGGGCTATAGCAGAGCAAGTGACCCTTTGCCCAAGCCAGCAACTTTGGGCTCAAGCCATTGATTTTGGTCTTCAAGCCAGCGACCTTTGGGCTCAAGCCAGCAACCCCCGCGCTAAAGCTGGTGAGCCTGTGCTCAAGCCAGATGAGCCCGTGCTCAAGCAGGCGACCTCAGGATTTCAAACCTGGGTCCTCCGTGTTCCAGTCCAATGCTCTATCCACTGTGCTACTGCCTGGTCGGGCAGCATTCTTTTGACTATTGGATATCTTTCCTCTGTTTGGTCTCACTAGAAATTCTGGTTAAAAAATATGAGAGGACTAAAGAAGATAGAAATAAAGATATATGAAAATCTGTGGTTTTACTTGGGTTTAATTGATCACAGTCTCCCTATCTATTTTTCTTTAAGCAAACCTTGATTTAAATATACATATCTTGATTTTAAAAAAGAGATGACTTTAAGGATTAAGGTAAGACTTATATAAAATCATTTTTTATCTTTTAGGATAGAATCCCATTGGTGTGTTACAAATATGAATTATCAAGGAAACAATTTACATGCAGCTTCTCAATAGCATGTCTAATTGTGGGAAGTGAGCTACCTTGAGAGAATGAGGGGTGGGTTGCTCTGAATGTTTGCCTAGGTCCTTCATGTGTAGATGTTCAGTAACTACTGAATCCACAATCAGGATATGTGGACTCTTTGGACTGATCTGCATTGCTGAATTTTAAATTGCTACTTGCTAGCAAGGCAAAGTTGAAGGTAAGGGACAAGCCTCAGTATCAGCAGTAGCTAGATGAGCTTTAATGGGACTAAGAAAGAATTTCCAGGGCTTTGACATTTCATTCTCTTGTTATATAGCAGCTATAAAAAAGTCACTAGCATTTTCTTGTCTTTCTTACTGATACATACAAGCAGCAGGAAACATGAAGGTTCCAGTCTCATGTCTAATTTGGTAGCTTAACTGGTGAGAGAAGCTTTGAGATGTCTGGAGCAATAGGGCTCATGTCAGCAGGTTCACCCAAGCAGAAGTTCCCTGTGGAAGTGATTGAGATGGGGAAATGTTTTATGTGAAGTCCCTTTCCTGAAAAACCCAGTGTGAACGATTACCGAAGGCCATTTCTAAAGTTATTTCTATCATGTGCATTTGCTGAAAATGGAAGAAAATGAAAGATGCTAATGTTTAAATTTTATGAAGTTCGATGTTGTACACATCAGGACATTTCACATTTAACTTAATGAGTCACCCAGGTGTTCACTCACCAGTTGCTTTCTTAAACTTGGAGACTAATTTTTTCTTATGCATTGGTCTGCTCTATACATGGCTTTAAAAAAATGTGGGATATTACAGCACTGAAAATATTACTGATGCAGATTTTATTCCCGGACCATTGACTCTATTTAGATATGTCATGCTCATAAAAGCTCATGTTTATTGAAGAGGGTTTTTAAATTTACTGTAAGATTTCATAAAGACCCTTTTAGGTGAAAAACACAGGTAGAATGGTTTGAGTGAATGCTTTATAAACCTTTTATGAGCTGAAAAAAAGTTCTAAATGTAAATGTCTTATGTGAAAAGTAAAAGCAATTTGTTTTTCTCATTAGGTACCAGACAGTCAGCTAACGTGAAGATGACAGATTTTGAGATCTATGAAATCAGCCAGTTTTCTTTAACAGAGGACTGCTAGCTTCTTACCTTCTCTATCAAAATGAGCATTCATTTCAAGGTTAGGTACAGACATATAAATGTCTGCCTGGTTTGGGAATGACTCTATTTGAACCCTAGATAAGTTGAGAGGCTTGTAATATATTTAGTTCAAAACACAGGCACGCACGCGCGCGCGCACACACACACACACTTACAGAATACAGTGTAATTAAAGATATTCATCACTCTGTTCATTCAAACTTGTACAATAAGAGTATCTCACACTGTTTTTCTTCATTACTATGCAAGGCCAGAGCTTATATTTCTTGATTTGGAATGATGCCAGAGAGTCATTTCAGTATTTGAGCTTTATACATTATTATTAATCATGATGATGATACACTTTTCAATATTCATGGTACTTTGCAACAATTTTTATTAGCTGTTTCTCTTAATAGTTGAATCAGGCCAAGGATAGTAACTGTTCTATTGCAGGTGAAGAAATAGGCACAGAGAAATGAATGACTTCCAGTTCACCTTGTGTATTACTAGCATAGTAAGTATGAAAACTCACAATCATACATTTTTATACTGACAATGAGGCCATTCTCACAGATTCTCTTTTTTGAGAATAAATTTTCATAATAAAACCTTCATATATATTAGGAAGCCAAAAAAATACTATTGCATAATACAGGGTTGGGCTCATAATAGGTTTTCAATAAATATTAGCTGAAGAAATGTATACGTATCAGTTGGAGGTGTTAAGCATAAGATTGTTAAAAATGCTTTGTTTGTGTAAAAGTAACATATTTTGAGTTAATTAATGGTAATTGGAATAGGTCACCAGTTTGTGGGTAAGTTAGATGTATCGTATGTTTCAGAGTTAAGTGATAAATCACTGCAGGATAATAACAAGAGCATATGTCTCCAACAGCTCCTCAGAAAAGGTGTGTTGTTCTAAACATAAACTAGTGGACCAAAGAGAAGTGAAGATTTATTTCCTATCTGTTGGCAGAAATAGATTTTTTCCTTAGCCTATTAATGATGATGCATTAAAAATGTTTATACAATAACCTTAGTTAAAATTACAAAACAAATGTACTATAATTAGAATGCCTACAACCCCCTAAAGGCTATATCAGCCTTAATATGGTTGAGACAGATTGTATTCCAGGAACCTAGCTGTTCCCTCTATGTGGGAGAGATTGAATGCCATACAGCTTGTGGCTACTGACAAAACAAGCACATCATTCCATCAGTTAATCTGTACACATCTGTGTTTTTGTGTTTCACTACTATATTGCTTTTGAAATGTCTGGATCTGGTATCTTGATAAATTCTAATTTAGGTGGTTTAAATATAGCTTAGTCAGTTTTTAGTGAATAAGGATAAAACATTCTAATTTTATTATCTTCAAAATTATGTTGTGTAGTTACATCGCCATTTGAAGAAAATGTCCAACCCACAGGGAAGAACACTGAGTTCTGTGATATATATGGACAATCTGCTCATTGCTTCCCTCTCCAATGATGTGGTAGGTTGGATGGGGCCCATGTCATCAAAGAATGTCTCTGTTTTTAGACTATCAAATCACTCATCGTGGGGCTCAGTTTTTCAGATTTCTTGGATTTTGAATAATTTAGTAAAATAAAACAAGGCAATTATTTTCTTCTTTTCCAAGTGAGAGGAGAGGAGATAGAGAGAGACTCCCATATGTGCCCCAACTGGGATCCACCCAGCAACCTCCATCTGGGGCCGTGCTTGCAACCAAGCTATTTTTAGTGCCTGAGGTGGAGGCTCCACAGAGCATTCCTTTGCACCCAGAGCTGATGTACTCAAATCAATAAAACCATGGCTGTGGGAGGAGATAGAGAGATAGAGATAGATAGATAGAGAGAGAGAGAGAGAGAGAGAGAGTAGGAGAAAAGGGAGGGATAGAGAAGCATATTGTCATTTCTCCTGTGTGCCCTGACCAGGAATGAAACCTGGGACATTCACACACTGGGCCAATACTCTACCACTGAGCCAACCAGCCAGGGCCAAAACAAGCTTATTTTAAGATTTTTTTGAAGGTGTTATCATAGGCAGTGCTGTGAGTCAGAATTCTAAGTTTGACACAGACTGTGTTTATGCAATGAAAATGTTTTCTAACTAGACTTTATTGTTTAGACCCAATTTTTACCCTTTGCTCCATCTGAATCACCTTTGGCTGTGGAAGAAGCAGTTAAGGGAGGGACTTGAACAAACAATGCAGCCTTGTTATGCCTGAAGGTGTGGCAGATGCAGGGCATTTGGGATTTTCCTGTGTTTATGGGGGAAATATTATGCTACATCCATGTGATGAATTTGGGGATTCATTTAACAAATGCTTATTGAACACCTGTTGTGTGACAAGCACAGAGCTGCATTTGCTAAGACCTCAGAATAGACTCTTCACAAATAACCTGCTGTACTCTCATCAATTAAATAGGTTGACTTGAGGTTGGGATGGTCTGAACTTAAACTCCTGGAGGGGAGATCCCATTGTAAGGATGCTGGCAGTTTGGGAGGAGCCACCTGGAATAAGGCAGTACGGGTCACCCATATAACAGCATAACAACATTCTGTTTATCCCATTCAGTAAAGTATGGGCAAAAGAATATATGTAGGCATGTATGACAGCAGAGTATACTTGTCCCCATCACCATATCACCTGCTTTGTCAGCAATACATTTCCAAAGACTGAGCACATTATGCAGGGTAGGTAGAATTACAATGTTTATAGGAATCTTTAATGGTCTCCTACCTTGTGAATGGTTTCTTTAGGTAAATACTGATTTCAAATAATGTGCTTCGTAGATAATTAAGGTGCAATCAGATTAAATGGATCTAAAACTTAATTTTTTGCAATTTGTTTAATCACTATATCTCCCTCTCTTGGCCCCCACCACCCTATCTCAAAAAGAAAGAAAATCACTTTGACACACAAAAAAAGAAAGAAAACAAAGCCAAACTCCCCAAATGGTTTGGGTCACCTGTTCTTGCAAAGACTTGTGCAAAGACTTCCAATTCCCAAATTTGGAATTAATACTGATTAAGGGAAGTTTTACAACTTCCCCTCCCTCCCATTGACTATTGATATTTTGTAAATAACATCATAATATCAGTTAGACAATCGGAGTAAAAATGCTCTTCCAATTTTCAAAATCTATAAATCCTACAGAGGGCTCTTTGTTGTTGCTAATGTAGCATTGTACACATTGAATGAATATTAGCAACAACAATGATAGCTAATAGGCAATGATTATGTGCAGTGTGTTACTATCTTAAGCGCTTTTGTTTTCACTCATTTAATATAGTTAACTATGAAGTAGGTATGATGTTGTACCCATTTTGTAGATGAAGAGACTGAGATACAGAATGGCTTAATGACTGTCCAAGATCACATAGATAGTAAGTGACAGAGCTACACTATGGGCTCAATCAAGTGCTTCACTATTGTTCAAATTTTACTAATCCAGTAGTTGACAATGGAAAACATATCTGTACATACATTGCTTTTTGAGGTTTTAATCTTTCTTGCTTAAAAAGTTTTCCTTTGAATACATACATGCACATGGTAAAAAATTAAAACTGTGCCAAAGAAGACAGTGAAAAGTAAGTCCCTCACCCATTTCTGTTGCTTTCACTTTTCCAAAGCAGAGGCAAACCCTGTCCCCAATTGTTTGTGTGTCCTCCTAGAGATATTCTGTGCACATACAAGCTTATTCTTCAAACTACCTGTGAAAATTTGTTGAACTCTCTACATAGACAGTTTTGTCCGTCAATCTACTTGAATCAGTGACACCAAATGTATCTTGGAAAACCAAGATACCCAGACGCTTAGAGATAATCATATTCAGTTGGGTATTTTTGCTAGGACAGACACTCAAGCGTAGGCTGTCCTCCAGCTTGTGGGAAACACAGCTTGGAGGGTTATAAATGTGACATGTTTAGTCTACTGGGGCCCAGGTAGACACTGTCTGTGCTCAGAGCCCTGGGCCATTTGCTGCTTGCAGCACCACGGGGTAGTGCCTGCGGAGCCGGCTTCACAGTCTGCCCCAGAAGCATACACACTATTCCAGTGGGAACATCAAATTCTAGTTAAGATGAGGAGGTATCTATGTGCACAGAAATGTGGGAAGTTAAAAATAGCCTCATTTTTTTCTTTTGAGGAATTTTCTCATTGATTTAGCAAGTACCCTTTTAGAAAAATACCCAAAGACATAGGTGTTCATGACAACCAATTGGGAAGAAAACTAAATAACTAACAATACAGGCTTGGTTAAATAAATTACATTAATTGAGTACAAAATCATCTAGTCATTAAGAAGATGACAAAGAATATTAAATGATACAGAAAGATGTTTAAGTGAAAAATGCAATATTTGGAGAGAAGAATGTATACAGACAAACATTATTGTATATGACGAATATAATAAGAGATTATGGGTGAGAACTAGCGGAATATTAAAACAAATATTAACCCTTGTTCCTAAGTGGTAATAGCCAATTTTTTATGAAGACTTTTCACTGCTTATTTAAAATCTAAAAAAAATTTAACAGGGAATGCTTTTTTCTATTGTATATTAAAAATAAAATAAAAAGATTTATTTTTTAAACATAAAAGTATCTGATTAACTCTTGAAGCAACCAGTTGCAGATTAGTTACTAACCAGTTAGTTAAATAGCTTTTTCTTGGGTACACAATCTAATATTTTTAAAACATCTGCTAGCTTGTCTCCCCTCTTACCTTTGAAATTGAACCCATCCATGATCCACTGTTTAAAATAACATGTGACCCCTTTACAATGTTTTTAGATTATGATCTGGAAGGCAATTATTGTTTTTAATTTAGATGTGTTGCCTGAGCTCTGCTAAGCCAGTGGTCCCTAACGTTTTTTGGGCCACAGACCGGTTTAATGTCAGAAAATATTTTCACGGACCAGCCTTTAGGGTAGGACGGATAAATGTATCATATGACTGAGACAAGTGTCAAGAGTGAGTCTTAGACAGATATAACAGAGGGAATCTGGTCATTTTTTAAAAATAAAACATCGTTCAGACTTAAATATAAATAAAATGGAAATAATGTAAGTTATTTATTCTTTCTCTGCGGACCAGTACCAAATGGCTCACAGAGCGGTACCAGTCCGTGGCCCGGGGTTTGGGGACCACTGTGCTAAGCAGTCCTCAGACTCTTTTATACTCAATGATAATAATAGTAATAGCTAACATTGATTGGGCTTCTACCTGTACCAGGCATTGGGTGAAGTCCTTTGCCGGTGGGATCTGACTAAATCCCTAAAGATCATGGACTACTACTATTTTCTTTTTACAGATGGGGAAACTGAGGCTTTGAGGAGGTTAAAGAACATGCCCAAGGTTACAGAGCTGGTAAAGTGAATGAACCAGTGTTTCACAACTTGGGCTCTTCATCAGTATAAAAAGCTATGTTGCCATCTATGAGACTGTTGCATCTCAAATATGATGATTGGAGGTTTTTAAAAGCATATTTTAAATTTCATTTTGTAGACAATGAAATTGAGCCTGGAAATGAGTGATGTGTGCATGCTCAGAAAGGTAACCCATAGAGAAGGAGACACTATCCAGCATCTCCTGGGTCTTTTCTCCCCGTTTAGCACTAATCCAGTTTTCAGGAGAACGTAACTAACCAGTGTCCTGCATGGCCCTATGATGAAATAGTGAGAAGGTGATCTTTGAGCCTCTCAGTAATGTAGGAGATGGAAATCTTCCCACGTCATCTTGCTTCTTGCTAATTGTGCAAACAACACTTGCCCATCAAGATCATTTTCAAAAGATGATTACTTCAGTGTGCCCAGGCCTGCAGGACATAAGTACATGGGCAATGGTGGTAAAAGCTATAATTATTCTTAATGGGAAAATATGCAGGTAATAACGTGGATGATCATGTGTTTGTAATGTACGTGTTCCAAAGCCCAATGAAGTAATTAAGCAATCTGCAAACATGCAGGTGGAAAAAGCTTGAAAGGAAAAAGAAACAGAAAATGTCGCTTTTGAATAAATGGCAACTTGCTTAAGGAAGAATCATAAAAAGAAGAGCTCTTTCTAATCTAGTTATCCATCCATCCATCCATCCATCCATTTTGCTTGCTGGTCTTACAAGCAAATATTTCTTATCTTAGAGTACTAAGTATTTGTTGAGAGCCAGTTTTCCTAAATTACCAGCTGAGAGGCAAGTATTTATTGTTCATGAAATGTAAGTTTGCTTATACTTTTGTGCTGAGTGCATTCACATATGAATCCATCTCATGCGCAAGAGAAGAGTTCCCAGCAAGGATTGGAAGTTCTGCATGTGAAATTTATTTTTTCTATTTACTCCATGGTTGACCTTGGTAACCACTTATTCTCTTTTTAGCGTGACGATTCTCACCTCATGGGCAGAAAATGCTTCATCATGACAGAGCTCTGCACCTACTAAGTACAGACATCAGTATCACAGCTCTCTTGCGGAGCAGGTTTCTTTTCCTGCTGTTTACACGAAGGGTCCAAGGCACAGAGATTTGTCCGAGGGCATAAAACTAACTGGAGGCAGAGAACTCAGATTTTATGCTTGTTGTTGAATACAAGGTAATGTGTTCTTTAAAAGAAGGAAAAGGAAGAGGGTTTGGTGGTTGATCTTGGTGACTCTGTGATAAACCTGGAGTTGTTCAGAGCATCAATAATAAGAAGATTTTTTTAAAACTAGGCTCTTTCAAAGAATGGGTATAGAGAAACTATTTTTAAACATGTAAACCAATTGAATCAAAAGGGCGCTTTTCAGGACTACTAAACCAATATATTAGTCTTCTGAAGGATTTATGGAGTAAAAGGCAGGGAGGAAATGGCTAGATTAGGGCTGTCCAGGGAGCAATTAGCAGCACTTACCAACTATTAAAGCACTTTGTCCTTAGAAAACAACAGAAATTCAGAGAGAAAGGTTTCTTTTCCCCTTTGAATATGCAGGTTCACTAATGCTGGAAGAGAAAATGTGCTCTGAAGTTTGCAAGAGGTTGTCATATGAATAATGCATACTTCAGCTTTTAGATTTCTGTATGACAGTGCCTTGAGTTGTAATTTTGTCACTGTTACTAACAAAGCAGTTTGAGGACAAATTGAGATTTTAAAGAGACCTCATAAGGCTGACAAAACACGTTGAGGGATGTTAGTGGTGGCCAGTAGGTGGCAGCCCGCCCTCTGAGTTGGTGCCTTGCTGTTTGTTAGCAGGAGGTTTGGGGGTGAAGGGAGGGAGCGCTCTGGCTTTATTTACTTGTTAGAATAATTCTTTCCATTTCTGAGGTACGTTGGGAAAAATGGCAAGTAAGAAAGATCTTACATTAAACCTTTTTTTTTGTCTTTCCTATTCAAATTGGATAATTATCAGCTGGCTTTTATATACAGGGTGGGGCAAAAGTAGGTTTACAGTTGTTCGTATGGAAAATAATACAATAATAAATAATAATACAAGAATAAAGTCTATGTTTCATGTACTTACAACTGTAAACCTGCTTTTGCCTCACTCTGTACATTTCAAGTGCTTCTTATTTACGGTTGTTTTGTGTGATTCTGGGCCAAGCGGATGCCGCATCTTTTTCACTGTTGGATATTCTTATTGTCACCAGTGGAAATGGTTTCTTGTGATGTCATGAGAAAAGCATGTTGGGGACCCACATATGGGAGGATGAGGTGTAGGTGTAAGATTTATTAAAGCTGGATCAAACACAAGGGACTGTCCTCAGTGCCCTGAGTCTGTGTCTCACCCATGGCTGGTGGTTCAGCTCCATCCTGCTGTGGAAAAAGCCCACCTTTGTCTTCATCAAGTCCAGAAGAAGGGCTAGGGTTCAGAAACCTTGTACGGTTAGTTCAGTCCATGCCAATACTTAGTCCAGTTTAGTCTCTGTCCCTATTACATGAACTTTTCTCTGTTCCCAGATGTGCTCTGGCAAGTGTTGCATTGCTGTACTGAGGCCTGTGATCAGAGCCATGTTTGGAGCCATGTGGCTGCTAGGTCCACAGGGCTGCTATGAAAAGAGAATGCATGCTATTGGGGAGGCCTTTGTTAAGCTTTGATTATATTATCTCAGGCTTGGTGTAATGCCAGTGTCTGCGGCCACCACAAAGTTGCCTGGCCAATGCAGGTTCGCATTTGATTCAGATAGACGGTAAGGAATTGACAGAGCCAAAAAGTGGTGGGCCATTTTCTTTTAATCCTAGCTCGCACTCAGCAGGTGAGAAAATACACACAGCAGGAAACACTTCCCTTTCCATTCTGGGCCCTCAAAGTCACTGACTCATCTGAGTTTTCCTACAATCAAAGGCTTCCACCTCACCAGTCTTATTCACCTCTGTTCCCCATCTCCTTCTCCTGCATAAACTGGCTTTTACTTCACCATTCCGCCATTTTGATTGCCTCCTCTACATGGCTTCCCTGCCCTGCTACAACATGGGCTCTTCCTCTCCACAAGAATGTGATCACTCTCCCCCAAAGTGGCCTCCTAGCTCCACCTTTTAAAATCTTTTGGCACAAAAAGCCCTCCTCTAATACACATTAGCATAATCACGCCCTTTCCCAAGCAAGAAGGCAATCAGCCGCCCCACTTGGGCAGCGGCCATCTTTAACAGGGTGAGCAAATATACTTATTTGCCTGACACTTGGGAAGAAGCTGGCTGGCTTTCAACTTTACCAATGTCTTTCACAATCCTTCTGGAATTATCTTGCATCTTCCTCCTTCTTAGCCTTTACTGTGCGTGCCTCATAGTAGAATGACCTCCCCCTGTGCCATCTTGGTTTCTACCACACATGTGTCTAGCAAAGGAATTACCCCTGCTGTTTTTATTCCTCTCTGGGTAATTCTGGCTAATGACTGGTAACCATCCTTCCTGCTTAGTGCAGGGAATCAGAATCGATCCTAAGGGTGGAAGATGTGGTGGTCCTCCATGGAGCTTGTGAATATTATAGCTTCTTAGTAAATGAGGTTTAATGTCTGATTCAGCTCCTTAGTTTATTAGGCATAATGACTGATTCCCTTTGCTCCTTTCCTTTATTTATAACTAGTTATCCACATGTATGGCCAGCAGTTGCCGCTGTAGTGGCCATTCACATTGGATTCAGGCAGACAGTAAAGAGACAGTAGAACCAAAAAATGGTGGGCCATTCCTTTATTCAAGTCTTGTACTGGCCGATGAGCAAACATACAGGGAAAAACACTTCCCTTTCACTCAGAGCTCACAAAACTACTGATACATTCTCCAGTTCCGCAACCAGGAGAATCTTCTCCAGTTTTTCCTAGAATCAAAGGTCCCACCAGTCTCAGCGGAGCTTGCAAAAGCTCCTCACTTCTGGTTCCCCATCTGCCAACATGGCTTCTTACTCTGCAAAATTGGCTTCTCTCTCTCTCCCTACCATCTTGGCTTCTCCCTTTGCCAAACTGGCTTCTCTCTTAGCACTCTGCATCCTCTCTGCTCTCACTTTGCAAAAATGGCTTCTCTTCCTCCTCCTTCTTCTTTCTTTTAAAAATTTTCTGGTGCAAAAACCTCTCCTCCAGTGACATTATCATAACAATGGCCCTACTCAAGCAGGAAGGTAATTAGCAATTTCACAGATCACATGCCTGGTGCTGCCCAGTGCCATTTTTAACAATAAAAGTGAGCAAACTCGAAAAACACAAATTTCATAAACCCATTTGCCCAACACTACACTAACGTTATTTTGCTTTTATTTTGTAAAAGATACTGGCTTTCTTTGGATAAGAAGGCAAATAGATATATTACATGTACAGGCATACACTCTTTACTTTTTTTAGAAAAAAAATCTATTAGTGCTTCTTTCCATTTGAGTGCAAATAAATAAATAAATAAATAAATCTTGACTCACCTTGGCTTCCCTACCAAGGTCCTGTGAACACTGACCATGGTTTGTGGTTGCAGCCACTCCTTATGAAGCCTTAACATTTGCTCACATTCTCAGTCAACCCATAGGAGAACACTTGCTCTACTCCCCATTGTTACAGGGCGAGGGTGAGCTAGCTTATCTGCTGCACCTGAGGTTGTAGGTCCAGGCTCTCCCACTAATCTGCACATTTCTATATTTCTTGGATAAGGATAAGGAAGAAAGCTGAGCAGGTAGGGGAAGGAGAAGAGCTAACACTTATTGATTCATTTTGTACCAGACACTGTACTAGTTACATATATTATCTCATGTAATTCTCACACAAAAGTGAGGAGATTGTTGCTGATGGGGTTGATATTGTCTTCATTATAGGGATGCAAAAATAAAAGATCAAAGAGATTAAATAATCCTTATCAAAATACCAATGGCATTTTTCACAGAAATAGGACAAATAAGCCTAAAATTTATATAGAACCACAAAAGACCCCAAATAGCCAAAGCAATCTTGAGAAAGAATAAGCTGGAGGTATCACACTATATGATATAAAACTATATTATAAAACTACAGTAATTTTACAGTATAAAACTTACTGGTATAAGACAAGCACAATGGGATAGAATAGAAAGTCCAGAAATAAACTGTCACTTACAAAGGAGGCAAGAATATACTATGGGGTAAAGATAGTCTCTCAATAAATGGTTTTAAGAAAACTAGACAGCCCTGGCCTGTTGGCTCAGTGGTAGAGCGTCAGCCTGGCGTGCAGGAGTCCCGGGTTCGATTCCCGGCCAGGGCACACAGGAGAAGTGCCCATCTGCTTCTCCACCCCTCCCCCTTTCCTTCCTCTCTGCCTCTCTCTTCCCCTCCCGCAGTCAAGGCTCCATTGGAGCAAAGTTGCCCAGGCGCTGAGGATGGCTCTATGGCCTCTGCCTCAGGCGCTAGAATGGCTCTGGATGCAACAGAACAACACCCCAGATGGGCAGAGCATCGCCCCCTGGTGGGCATGCCGGGTGGATCCCGGTCGGGCGCATGCAGGAGTCTGACTGCCTCCCCGTTTCCAACTTCAGAAAAATACAATAAATAAATAAATAAATAAATAAATAAATAAATAAATAGAAAACTAGACAGATACAGGCAAAATAGTAAAGTTAGACCACTTTATTACATCATCATGAAAATTAACTCAAAATGATTGAAGACTTAAATCTAAGACATGAAACCTATACAACTCCAAGAAGAAAACATAAGAGCTTTGACATTGATCTTAGCAATATTTTTTTTGTATATGTCTTCTTGGGCAAAAGCAACAAAAACAAAAATAAACAAATGAGACTACATCAAACTAAATAGCTTTTGCACAGTGAAGTAATTATGCACAAGACAAAAAGCAACCTACTAAATGAGAGAAGATATTTGCAAATGACATATCTGATAAGGGGCTAATATCCAAAATATAGAAAGACCTCATACAACTCAATATCAAAATAATCAAACAGTCCTATTAAAAACTAGACAGAGGAGTTGAATAGTGTTCAACTTTACTAATCATCAGAGAAACACAAATCAAAACCAGAATGATCTATCAGCTGTCAGAATGGCTATTATCAAAAAGACAACAAAGAATAAGTGGATAAAAAGAAACTCTTGTGTAGTCTTGATGAGATCGTAAGTTTGTACAGCCAATATGGAAAACAGTATGGAGGTTTCTCAAAAAGTTAAAAATAAGGTTAGTAGATGACCCAGCAATACCACTTCTGGGTATTTATATGAAGAAATAAAAAACACTAATTAGAAAAGATATTTGCACTCTTATGTCCATTGCAGCATTATTTACAATAACCAAGATATGGAAGCAACCTAGGTGTCCATTGATAGATGACTAGATAAATAAAATATCTTACATTTATACAAAGAAATACTTTTCAGCAATAGAAAAGAATAAAATCTTTCCACTTGGGACAGCATCGATGGACCTTGAGGGTATTATTCTAAGTGAAATAAGTCAGACAGAAAAGGAATTAAATACTATATGATTTCACTTATATGTAAAATCAAAAAAATAAAACAAAACAAAAACAAGCTCATAGATATAGAGAGCAAAATGATGGTTTCCAGAGGGGAGGCACATGGATGGATAGGTTAAAAAGGTGACTAAGACTAAGAAGTACAAATTTCCAATTACAGAATATATTACTGGATATAATCTATAGCATATGGATATAGTCTATAATATAAATATAATAACTATGTATGGTGATGAATAGTTACTAGACTTATGATGGTGATCATTTAGTAAGATACATAAATGTCTAATTACTGTATTACATACCTAAAAGTAATATAATATTGTATGTCAACTATAACTTTAAAAAATGAGATTAAATAACTTGCCCAAGGTCACTCAGCTGGTAAGAGCCAGGATATGAAACAAAAGATTTACATCAGGGATGTTTAAATTTATTTCTATTTCTCCCATCCCTTTTTGAATACATATTGGCATTTAACCATGGGCTATGTAAAACAACCATTTTGCCACAAAAATATACCTATTGTGAAATCTTTTACCTTAGTATGATTCGTGCATCTATCTTCTTCAAACTAAAAACCCTTAAGAACCAAAAATATGCAGTGCTGACTCTCGGCTTGAACCAAAGCCACACTGACCCTAGAATTCAGACGACTTGTGTGGATGTCTCTAGAGGACCTGGTGATGAATCTTCAAGGGTTCACTGCATAAGAGAAGCCCAATTTGGACAACGACATGCCTAGTGATTAGAGGGGGATGGTAAGCAATGTCTGTTTCTTAGGTTTCCTCCAGCCCCCTCTGAATGGTGAAAATCAAGTACTGAAAATAAAATCTGAAAGAGTTGTTTGAAAATTCAGTAAGACATGGGAGTGTAATATATTGGGGGGAGTGTAATATATTGGGGGCTCAAGTTATAAACAATGTCAGAAAGGTACAGAGGAGAAATGTTTCCTTGTTTCAGCACTATCCAAATCTACAGCATTGGCCATATGAATTTTGATTTGGATTTTTTAGAGTGTTGTTAGTAAATGAGAATGGGTGGTCTTAGCTTGGTCAATGGGCTGAAAAGAAGCCTAAATCTGGTGGTGCATCAGGGGAACTCAGTTATACAAAGAAGAAATAGTGGCCAAATGCTTTGTGTTGGGTTTGGAATTTTGAGGCAGAGGGCTCTAGTATAGTCTTAAATTATACCATGAGGGCAGTCCTTACTTGATTTATTAAAAAAGCAACTCTGGTTCTCACCCATTTAATGGATCCCTGGAGGTGAGATTCATTAAGAGGTAATGAGCAGACAAGAAATCTTACTTAATTAGGTCTTTGGTTGATATTAACATGATCTGTATTCCCCTATATTCTCCCTTCCTGCCATCTAACCCATTTCTGAAGGGCAGAGTAATTAGTAGAAAAAAATGGCTAGATCTCACCCAGGCTTGAAAAGGGAATATGGGTAATGTTTTTCCAAAAGTAACTTCCAGAGAGAGGAGGACATGATTGCTACTGCCTTTAAGTAGTTGAAAATCTATTCTGTGGAAGAGGCATTATATTGTTTTATATTCCTCAAGAGGTAGAACTTGGGCCACTGAGTAAAAGTTACAGGGAGAAACACTTCAGCTCAAGGTAAGGGGGACCTTAAAGACTGTCACAGCCAGGCAGAGCTAGAAAGGGCTGCTTGGGCTGCTTTGGGAGACAGTGACTTCCCCGACACAGGAGATGGCCAAGCAGAGGTCGGAAGTCACCTGGTGGGATTGCCCTAGAAAGAGGAAATAGGAAGGGTTAGAGTAGGTCACCTTTAATGTTCTTTCTAACTCTGAGATCCTAATAGTCTATGATCATATCATTAGACTGCCTCAATTTTATTGAATGAAGTGAATGTAACTTTTTAAAAAGTAAACAAACTTTTCCTTTGACTATAAGAAGTGGTCCAATAGCCCAAACAAAACAAGAAACCTTAGACTTCTTTAACTCTTGAATTCAATGTAGAAGAGCCTTATTTCCTATTTAATGAGCTGAAGATTTTGTAAGCCCGCCCAAGATTTCTACTACTTCCCAATGCTATTGCGATCCTGGTTTTGGGAGCAACCTCATTGCCTCTTTTTTATTCCTGCATCATCCCGGTGTAAAGATTAGTCACTTTACTGATAATCCAGCCATAACATACATTTTGTGATTCTGGTAGTATTAATTTAAGATTTGAAGTTATAAGGTGGGGTTCCATTATATAACTCACAGCTTCTCTTTGTTTCCTGCCTATATTACTGTCTATCTTTCTTTCCTTTTCTTACAACAAGAACCAAATTCTTCATTTTGAGTTCTGTGAACACCTAGGCTTTTCAAAATCTAGCCTTCTAATATGTATTAGTCAGGATAGGGAAGATAAAGTTTCCATAAGAAATTAACTCTAAAATTTTAGAGCCTACCCACAAAAAAGTTTATTTTCTACTCTAGGTAGATGTCCAAAATGGGTCATCAAGGAGCTCTATCCATAGGGCCCCTTGGGGACCTAATCTTACAGAGGCCCCATGTTTCAACACAGCAGGTACTCCTGTATGCTTCTACCTCAAAGCAACACATAATGTCACTTCTCATGGCCCACTGGCCAGAAGATGCCCCACATGACCCCACTAACTTTACAAGACTAGAAAATAGAGGGAAACCAAAGAACAGTTAATGAGCATTATTGTCTTTGCCCTTATCCAAAGTAGGAATTTTTGCAACAAAGAAGGCTCCCTCTTCAAAACCCAAAAGAAAATTTCATATTTCTTACTAAAAGAATATTTTCTCAGAGAATTCTCATTGGTAGAGATACAAATTGGTGTAGCCACTATGGAAAATAGTATGTAGGTTTCTTAAAACATTAAAAATGGAACTGTCTTATAACCCAGTAATTTTATTTCTAGCTATATACCTGAAGAAACTCAAAACACTAATTCAAAAAGATATATGCACCCCTATGATCATTGCAGCATTATTTACTATAGCCAAGATAGACGAGTGGATAAAGAAGTTGTAGTACATGTACACAGTGGATTATTACTTGGCCATAAAATTAAATTCTTACCACTTGCAATAACATGATGGATCTAAAGTATATTATATTAAGTGAAGTAAGTCAGACAGAGAAAGGAAAATATATGATTTTACTTATATGTGGAATCTAGAGAATAAAATAAATGAACAAACAAAATAGAAACATATTCATAGATGCAGACAAACTGATGATTGTCACAGGGGAGGGTTTAGGGAAATGGGTATAAAGACAAGGGGATTCAGTAGATATTGGAGGCCCTGGTTGGTTGGCTAAGTGATAGAGCATTGGCTTGACATATGGATGTCCCGGGTTTGATTCCCAGTCAGGACACACAGGAGAAGCGACCATCTGCTCCTCCATCCCTCCCCTTCTCCCTTCTCTATCTCTCTTCTCCTCCCACAGCCATGGGTTGGTCGGGGCAAGTTGGCCCCAGGACTGAGGATGGCTACATGGTCCTGCCTTAGGTGCTAAAATAGCTTAGTTGTTGAGCAGTGGAGCAACATCCCCAGATAGGCAGAGCAGCACTCAGTAGGGGGCTTGCCGGTGAATCCCAGTCAGGGCACATGTGAGTATCTGTCTCTCTGCCTCCGTGCTTCTCACTTAAGAAAAATTAAAAAAAAAAAAAGTGCCATCAGAGAAATGGTGGCATGGGAGATACTCCTGGTCTCGCTCCTTAAAATATCAACAAACTGAGCAACTATAATGCAGTGAAGGAATACCAACTGGTCTGGCAGCCACACCTGAAAGATCCATGCACCAAAGGGACTGAAGGTGGGATAGGGTTAAGGGGGGCGTGAAATATAATAAAATGCTTTTATGGTGGACTCTGGAAAGGAGAGAAGCTGGAGGACTGTTGTTGTTTTTTTTCCTTGCTGGACTAAGGAAGAGAGGCTTGTTTGGCTTGGGTTTTGTTTTGAACCAGAAGAGGCAGAGAGATTGAGGGACAGAGGGGGAGAAGCTGAACTAAGGCAGGTGCAACCAAGCACAGGGTCACAGCCCAGGTTCCCGTGGTTTGCTGGTGTCACTTGGCTTGCAATTGGCCAGCACTGGGTGCATACACAGCCTACAGTGCTAGCTCCATGTGTGTGTGCTTGACCCCCAGAGTTCAGCCCACATGGTGCTCAGGCTCACTTAATCAGCATGCACTTAACCAACAGAGTTTGGACTGCATGGTGCTCAAGCACACTCAGCCTAGAGTGTGCAGCCCACGCTCTACCCACAGCCCACACTCTGCACAGTGAAGGAGAAGACCAAGATACGACCACCCTTTCCAGCTTCCCAGATCTCACCTCCCTCCCCATGTGGTATGGTAGCAGTGGCGGAACCCCCACAGCTGACTCTCTGGGGCCACATTCTTCCCTGAGAGGCTGAGGCAATTGGCATCTGATCCCCTGGTCTGTTGAGACGTGGGTAGGAGTGCCCATAGACCTGAAACCACCATTGCTAGAACCATAAAACTGCAAAGCTCTATAGCTAAAACTGTAAAGCCTTCACAACATGCCCCACCCTCCAATGCACCTGCAGCCCTGCCTACATCATTGTGAGAGCAACTTCTCAGCAGAGTTATGCCCAAGAATTTCACAGAGCCAAAATTTGTATACAGCAATACCTACTGGAAAAGAAAAAAAATAACCTCTCAAAACTGAAAAAAATATTTTTTCTTTTTCTTGTTTTTTCTTCTTTCCTTTTTCTTCTTTCTCTTTTTCACCTTTGAATTTTAGTATACTTAACCTTTATATTTTTTATTCTTATTTTTTGTGAGTGTTTTATTTTTGATACTTTTACATTTTTCTTTCTTCCCTTTTCTTCTTTTTCTTTTTTCATATGAACTTCATTTTTCATCAAATTTTTATATTTTTTACTCATTTTTTGTGGTGTTTTGGTTTTATTTTTTCCTTTTTTCTCAGTTCTTGCTCTTTGTTTTCTGTAGTTTTTATTTTCTACTTATTATTAGTTTTAGACTATTGTTTTTCACTGTATTTTTTCAATTTTTAGTTTTCATTTTTTAGTTGTTTCTTGTTAAAGATCTTAACAACAACACTTTCAAATGCCATCAAGGAATAAGAAATCAAATACCATGAATACACAAGATAGAGACATAGTTCAGATAGATAATAAAACATTTCCAGAAAAAAACTCAATTACATGGAAACCTTGGAGTTAAATGACAGAGAACCCAAAATCAGAGTTCTAAAAAGACTCAATGAGATGTGAGGAAATACTGATAGGCAATTTAATAAGCTCAAAAAAAACCCTCCCAAATTAATAAAAGTAGTAATTCCCAAAGGAAATTGAAACTTTAAAAAAGAACTAGAGATTAAGAACTCAATATATGAACAAAATATGAGGCAGCAAGGTTAGCTAATAGAACAAGACAGGTAGAGGAGAGAATCAGTGACATTGAATACAGGCAACTAGAGATACTACAGAGAGAAGAAGAGAGAGATTCATGAATTAAAAAAATGAGAGAGCTCTACAAGAATTGTCTGACACCATCAGAAGGAGCAATATAAGAATAATGGGTATATCAGGAGAAGAAGAGAGGAAAAAGAGAATGAAGAGCTTATTCAAACAAATAATTGATGAGAATTTCCCAAGCCTGTGGAAAGAATTAGAGCAGGGGTCCCCAAACTATGGCCCGTGGGCCACATGTGGCCCCCTGAGGCCATTTATCTGGCCCCCGCTGCACTTCCTAAATGGGCACCTCTTTCATTGGTGGTCAGTGAGAGGAGCACAGGATTCCATGCCACACACTTGCATCACTTGTTACGGCTAGCAGTGACAAATATGGAACCGAACATTGACCATTAGCCAAAAGCAGGCCCATAGTTCCCATAGAAATACTGGTCAGTTTGTTGATTTAAATTTACTTGTTCTTTGTTTTAAATATTGTATTTGTTCCTGTTTTGTTTTTTTTCACTTTAAAATAAGAGGTGTGCAGTGTGCATAGGGATTTGTTCATAGTTGTTGTTTTTTTATAGTCCAGCCCTCCAACGGTCTGAGGGACAGTGAACTGGCCCCTTGTGTAAAAAGTTTGGGGAACCCTGAATTAGAGCCTCAAATCCAGAAAGCAGACAAATCACTGAGTTACCTCAACCTAAACAAACCTACTTCAAGGCACATAGTAATGAAATTGTCACAAATCAAGGACAAAGAAAAAATCATCAAGGCAGCTAGGGAAAAGAAGAATATAATATATAAAAGAAAGCCCACTAGGTTATCATCAGATTTCTCAGCAGAAACCCTACAAGCCAGAAGAGAGTAGACCTAAACACTTAAAGTATTGAGAGGAATTACCAGCCAAAAATACTATACCTATCAAAGCTATCCTTCAAATATGAAGGAAAAATAAAAAAACTTTTATAGACATACAGAAGCTGAGGGAATTTATTACCAGAAAACACCCACTGCAGGAAATACTAAGGAGGTTATTTGAACAGATACAAAGGACAAAACAAAACAAAACTACAAGTAAAAGCTCCAGCAAGATCACAATAAAAACAAGGATAATCTGCAATATCAATAACATAAAAGGGGAGAGCATAAAGATCTGCTGTAGCAAAGAAGGATGAAGTGCAGAAGCACCCATAAGATAATAAACTCTTGTAAATATGACAATTTATTTTCTAATAACCTAATGGAAACCACCCACAAAAATGCCACTACTGAAACAAGTAGCTTAAAAAAAGAAGAAACAGGAAAGAAGTATGGAATACCACAAAATAAAAACAACTGACCGATTCGCCTGCAAACTACCACCTTCTTTATTAGACCTAGCTAATAACACTGTTCTGTCTTTTTTCCAAATAGCTCCAGATATATGGAAAAGATTTATATAGGCAGATGGGGATCCTCAAACCCCTCAGCGAGATCTTCTGAGAATGGCTTTTAAGATACCTAGAGGCAGAAAAAGCCCAATAGAGATCAGGGGAACTACCAGCTTTTAGGATACACCCTTAAAGGCTCCAACACCCCAAAGGGGTCTCATAGGATGCCATCTGGGTCCTGCTTCAATAGTGGAAAGGAAGGTCATTGAGCTAAAGCCTGTTTCCTTTATCCCTCCTACCTCAATGCCTCACTTATATTTCAGGCTGGGACCTACTCCTAATTTAGAGCTCTCTTTCCTCCTTTTGCCAACTTGTATTATGAATTTACCTTTGCCACCCAGCTTAGTGTATCCCAAGGCCCTCTTTTCCAGGCCACAGTCGCAGTGATCCAGGGAAAAGCAACCTGGTCTCAACTCTCCACGCAGAGGAGAACAGAAGCTCCATATCCATGCATGCTGCAAACGGCTTTTGCCAGTCTACCTGAATCATTACCAGCTAGAAGCAGCGGTCATTGGGACTTGGAGATGAGCTGCAAAGTATAGAATGGTGACAACAATTCCAGTGCCATGCGGACTTTTCCTGTGGGGAAATTTCCTGGACTCCTGCTCCCTGTGACAGCTCCTAACAGACTGAACTGTGGTTGGGTTGCATTTTTCAGGGATTTGGCATGGTGATGGGGCCAACTTGGACTTGGGGAACATGCTAAGGACACTACTCTTTTAGGGATTCTTGCTGTATTGGCCAAGAGTTTGCTTAAAGGCTTTTAATCACTGTAAAAAAATAGAGGACTGGATGAAGAAGATGGGGCACATATACACCATGGTATATTATTCAGCTAGGAGAAATGGTGACATTGGATCACTTATAGTGGAATGGTGGAGTCTTGGTAGCATTGTGCGGGGTGAAATAACCGAATCAGAAAAAAACAGGAACTGCAGGATTCCATACATTGGTGGGACATAAAAGCGAGACTAAGAGGCATGGACAGGAGTGTGGTGGCTATGGGGGTGGGGGGAGGGAAGGAGGGAGAGGGGGAGGGGGAGGGGTACAGAGAGAACTGGATGGAGGGTGGCGGAGGATGATCTCTCTTCGGGTGATGGGTATGCAACAGAACTAAATGACAAGATAACCTGGAAATGTTTTCTTTGAATGTATGTACCCTGATTTATTGATGTCACCCCATTAAAATAAAAATTTATTTATCAAAAAACAAACAACAACAACAAAAAAAACAACTGACCTAAAAACAAAAGAGAATAACAAAACAAGACACAGAGCTATCAGAAAGTAATATATAAAATGGCTATAGAAAATCCTCAAGTGTCGATAATCCATGCTCTTTGCACTCTTTTTTAAGTCTTGTGTCCTGGGTGAGTTTCCTTTAGGACCTTGACCATAGGCTCTGTCTCTGACACTGTCACTCTTTCTCTCAGCATATAAACCTGAGTAACCAGGTCCTATGAATTTGTCAATAAAAGAACATCCAAACTTATAGAAAAGTTTTATAAGAATTTGAGCCTTGGGGTGGCAAGATGGCGATGACGTAGGTGAAACTTCCACCTCCCAGAACCAAAGTGGATAACAACTTAATTTTAAGACTCATCATCTGGAAAAACCAACTTTTGACTAAACTAAGAGGTGTCTTTAACCAAAGAACACTGAAGAAGCCACACTGAGACTGGTAGGAAAAGCAGAAATGCGGAGAGGGCTGCACAACTCCTGGGTGTGAACGGCAGCCTGGAGGGATAGTTGCGTGGTGGGAAGTGAGTTTAGTGGAGAGGGGAGGGTCCTGGGCCCCAGGAACAAAGCCCCAACCTGCAGCCCCAGAGACTAGAAGAAAAGTATGGACAGTATTTAGCTGCATAACAAGCCAGGATATTGTTTGTGAGAAAGAGAGAGATTTCTCAGACCCAGGATTCTTCTTAAAGGGACCGTGCAGAAAACCTCTTTCACAACCACTCAACTGAGACTCTGGGGGATGGAGAAACAGGAAAGGACTGGAGTAGCAGGAAGAGAGAGTAATCTAGGAGGCACAGGGAGAAACACTTTAAGGGACAGCCACCCTAGCTCCTAGGTTGAGTCACTTCCCAAATCTAAAGTGAATATTTCCCCTGGAACCAGCAATACTAGCAAAGGGAAGCAGGACACCAGCCAAACAAGCTCTTCTGTGGCAGTCAGAGCAGAGTCACTTAGAAGAAGGGAGCCATCAGGGATACAGTATTGAGTGCTAGGGTCTGAGCTGCAGCGCTCCCACCCACACTGCTGAGGGCTTGCCAGAGGGCAGGTGGCAGTGGGTTGGGGAAGTGTGGTCCCATCAGCGAGGGCTTGGCAGGGGTGGAAGCTGGGCCGGCCATGATTGAGGCCCAGTGTGAGCTCAGTCCTGCCCAGCAGGGGGAAAAGAAGTGCATGAAAGAGGTTCAACCCGGCTGTGGGCTGGGTGAGCAAGAGTGGTCCTGCTTGCAATCCCGCCTGCAAGGGCAAGGTGAAAGTTGGAGAACAGGCGGAGACCTGTGGCTGAGCATGGGCACACAGTCCCGCCCTTGGAGCCGGGTCTTACCGCCATTGCGAGCACAGCCCTGCCAGCTGGGGTGGGATGAAAGCCAGGAACGGGGGAGACCTGTGGCTGAGCATAGGTGTGTGGCCCCATCTGCAGTGCCAAGGCTTGCAGCCCCAGCACAGAGCACAGCCCCACCTGAGGGAGCGGGACAAAGGTCTAGACCTGCCAGGGCTTGTAGCCCAGGCACGTGAACACAGCCCTGCCCATAGAGGAGAGGCAGAAACTGCAGTGACTGCTGCAGTGGGCCGACACCTGCAACACTCATACACCAACGCCTGTGGCAGCAGCAGAGGGGGTGGCAGGCCTGCAGACAGACCACACCTACAGAACACAGAGGCCACACTCATTGGACTCCTGTGGCCACACCCTTCTTATACACAGACAAAATGGGAAGGGAGAGATGTGCAACCCAAATGAATCAAGAGAAATCCCCAGAAAAGGACTTGAATGAGTCAGATATAAAAAAATTACCAGATGCAGAGTTTAAAATAATGCTCAAAGATCTTAGAACAGCTATAGATGGACATACAAGCACCTAAATAAAGAGATAGAAAATATAAAAAAGGACATTGAAATAATAACAAAAAATCAGTCAGAAACGACAAAATAACTATCAGAAATGAAGACCACAATGGAAGAAATTTAAAGCAGGATGGATGAAGCTGAGGACTGAATCAGTGAGTTAGAGGACAAGATAAATGAAGGCATGGAAGCAGAGCAGCAAAAAGAAAAGAGAATAAAAAATTCTGAGGAAACTCTAAGAGCTCTTTGACAACATGAAGAGAAATAACATCCATATCATAGGGGTTCCTGAAGAAGAGGAGAAATAACAAGGGATAGAAACCTGGTTCAATCAAATCATAGCTGAAAACTTTCCTAAATTGATGCAGGAAAAAGTCACACAGTTCAAGAAGCCCAGAGAATTCCATTAAAGAGAAACCCAAAGAAATCCACACCAAGATACATTATAATTAAAATACCAAAGCTAAGAGATAAAGAGAAAATATTAAAAGCTGCTAGAGAAAAAAAGACAATCATCTACAAAGGAGCCCCCATAAGGATGACATCTGACTTCTCAACAGAAACACTTGAGGCCAGAAGGGAATGGCAAGAAATATTCAAAGTAATGCAGAACAAGGGCCTACAACCAAACCTACTTTATCCAGCAAGGCTATCATTTAAAATTGAAGGAGAAATAAAAAGCTTCCCAAACAAACAAAAAAAAAAACTCAAGGAATTCATTACAATCAAACCAATGCTGCAAGAAATGTTAAGGGGCCTGTTATAAACAGAACAAATGTTAAGGGGCCTGTTGTAAACAGAAAAGAATATAGTAAAAAAGGAAGATAGCTTTAAAGAATAAAATGGCAATAAACAACTACATATCAATAATAACCCTAAATGTAAATGGATTAAATGATCCAATCAAAAGACATAGGGTAGCTGCATGAAAAAGAAAACAGGACCCATACATATGCTGTCTACAAGAGACACATCTCAAAACAAAAGATACACATAGACTAAAAGTAAAAAAGTGGAAAAAATATTTCATGCAAATGGAAATAAAAAGAAAGCTGGGATAGCAATACTTATATCAGACAAAATGGACTTTAAAACAAAGGCTATAGTAAGAGATAAAGAAGGTCACTACATAATGATAAAGGGAGCGATCCAACAGGAAGATATAACTGTTATAAATACCTATGCACCTAATATAGGAGCACCTATATATATAGGGCTGACTTTGATGGATATAAAGGGTGAGATCAACAGCAATACTATAATAATAGGGGATTTCAATACCCCACTAACATCACTAGCTAGATCCTCAAGAAAGAAAATTAACAAAGAAACAGCAGACTTAAAGGACACGCTTGATCAACTGGATTTAATAGATATCTTCAGAACCTTTCACCTTAAAGCAGCACATTCTTTTTAAGTGCTCATGGCACATTCTCTAGGATAGACCACATGTTAGGGCACAAAAGAGGTCTCAAAAAATTTAAGAAGACAAACCATATCAAGCATTTTCTCTGATCACAATGGCATGAAACTAAAAATCAACCACAACAGAAAAACTGAAAAATACTCAAACACACGGAAACTAAATAGCATGATATTAAATAATGAAAGGGTTAATAATGAGATCAAAGAAGAAATTAAGAAATTTCTAGAAATGAATAACAAGCATACAATAACTCAAAATTTATGGGACACAGCAAATGCAGTACTGAGTGGAAAGTTAATAGCACTACAGGCATACCTTAAAAAGCTAGAAAAAGCTCAACTAAACAACCTAACCCTGCATCTAAAAGAACTAGAAAAAGAACAGCAAGTAAAGACCAGAGGTAGTAGAAGGAAGGAAATAATAAAGATTAGAGCAGAAATAAATGACATAGAGGTTAAAGAAATAATACAGAGGATCAATGAAACCAAGAGCTGGTTCTTTGAAAAGGTAAACAAGATTGATGAATCTTTAACCCAGGGGTTGGGAACCTATGGCTTGTGAGCCAGATGTGGCTCTTTTGATGGCTGCATCTGGCTCACAGACAAATCTTTAATAAAAATAATAACATTAAAAATATAAAACATTCTCATATATTACAATCCATTCATTTCCTACTGCTCATGTTCATGGTTATGGGTGGCTGGAGCCAATCACAGCTATCCTCCAGGACAACACCAAATATTTATTGGATAATGTGTAATGTACATGGGTTGTTGTGAGGTAAGGAAGTAAACTTCCCTCCTTTTAATCAAGTAGTCAGCTAGCTAATTGCAGAAACCCTTTTGACGAAGAAGATGGCTGAAAAAAAAAAAAGATGAGGAGTATCGTACTTTTCAGCAGGAATGGACAGGGAAATTTGCCTTTGTCAAGAGAGCAGGTTCTGCAGTGTGTCTAATATGCAATGGTAAAATTGCATCAATGAAACAGTCAAATATAAAGCGGCACTTCGACACACGCCATACTACATTTGCATCGAAATATCCAGCGGGGGACAACATGTCAAGGAAGAAAGCATATCAAGAGCTACTGTGCAGAGTGCAAGCTAGTGAGCAGCAACTCCGTGTTTGGACCCAACAAGATGACTACAATTTCACTAGCTTTGCTGGTGCTTTAGCAATTGTGAGAATGGAAAGCCATTCATGAATGGGGAGTATGCCAAAACATGCTTGATGTTGCCAATGAACTTTTCGACGACTTTTCGGATAAGGACAAGTTAATCAAACGAATGAAAGACATGTTCTGTCAGCAAGAACTGTTCATGATCCTACCATCATTATGGTAAATCAAATTGAGGCAACACAAGTGAAGAACATAAATGCAGCACCATTCTTTTCTCTCGCTTTGGATGAGTCAACAGACGTAAGCCATTTATCCCAGTTCAGCAGGATTGCAAGGTATGCTGTCGGTGACACACTACTTGAGGAAAGTCTTGCTGTTTTGCCTATGAAAGAAACAACAAGAGGGAGGATTTATTCAAGTCTTTCACTGAGTTTGCTAAAGAAAAAATCTACCGATGAATAAACTTATTTCGGTGTGTACTGATGGTGCTCCGTGCATGGTGGGGAAAAACAGAGGATTCGTAGCGCTTCTTCATGAACACGAAAAGAGAACCATCCTAAGTTTTCACTGCATCCTACATTAAGAAGCACTTTGTGCTCAGATGTGTGGTGAGCAGCTTGGTGAGGTGATGTCGCTGGTCATTCGGGTGGTCAACTTTATTGTTGCCTGAGCTTTAAATGGTCGCCAGTTTAAAACATTGCTGGATGAAGTTGGGAATAATTATCTTGGTCTGCTTCTGCACAGCAATGTGCATTGATTGTCAAGAGGGATGGTGCTCAGCCATTTCTCGGCTTGTCTGAGCAAAATTCAGACTTTTCTTGAAATGAAAAATGTTGAGCATCCTGAGTTAGCTAACACTGAGTGGCTCCTGAAGTTCTAGTATCTTGTGGACATGACTGAACAACTGAACCAGCTCAATGTAAAAATGCAAGGCTTTGGAAATACAGTCTTATCCCTTCAACAAGCAGTGTTTGCATTTGAAAACAAGCTGGAACTCTTCATCGCTGACATTGAAACAGGTCGTTTAAAGTGATCCTGCTCAACATCCTGATCTCCAGCATCTAGCGGGCTTCACATCTAATCTCTTGCAGTCATTCAAAGCACACTTTGGAGAATTTTATGAGTGAACTCGTCTTTTTAAGTTCATCACCCATCCACATGAGTGTGCAGTGGACAGCGCCCACCTCAGTTACATCCTCGGTGTCTCCGTCAGTGATTTTGAGCTACAAGCTGCTGAACTGAAGGCCTCAGATATGTGGATAAATAAGTTCAAGTCACTGAATGAAGATTTGGAAAGACTTGCATGACAGCAAGCAAAGTTGGTGAGCAAACACAAGTGGGGAGAAATGAAAAAACTTCAACCCACGGACCAGCTGATTGTCAAAACTTGGAATGCGTTTCACGTCACATACCACATAATGCAGCGTGTGAGTATTGCTTTACTGACAATGTTTGGCTCTACATATGCATGTGAGCAGTCTTTCTCACATCTAAATAATGTTAAGACCAACCTATGATCACGTTTAATGGATAGAAGTCTCAACACCTGCATGAAGCTTAACTTCACCATATACTAACCAGACTACAAAGCCATCAGCAAAACCATACAACACCAGAAGTCGCATTAATGGTAAAAAGTACTTTATTCATCATTGGTTAGCAACAGCATAAAAACGTTATTAAAAAGGGCCCTGGCTAGTTGGCTCAGTGGTAGAGCTATGGCCTGGCGTGAAGGAGTCCCAGGTTCGAGTCCCAGGTTTGATTCCCGGCCAGGGCTCACAGGAGAAGAGCCCATCTGCATCTCCACCCCTCCCCCTCTCCTTCCTCTCTGTCTCTCTCTTCCCCTCCCGCAGCCAAGGCTCCACTGGAGCAAAGTTTGCCTGGGTGCTGAGGATGGCTCTGTGGCCTCTGCCTCAGGTGCTAGAATGGCTCTGATTGTGGCAGAGTGATGCCCCAAGATGGGCAGAGCATCGCCCCTTGGTGGGCATGCCGGGTGGATCTCGGTCAAGCGCATACAAGAGTCTGTCTGACTGCCTCCCTGTTTCCAACTTCAGAAAAAAAAAAAAAAGAAAAAAAACGTTATTAAAAAAATTCAGAGGCTTATTGTACTTTAAAAGTGTTGGTCTTACATAAAGTGCACACATTTATTTTGTATTTAGTGTTAAACATGTATGGCTCTCATGGAATTACATTTTAAAATATGTGGCATTCAAGGTTCTCTCAGTCAAAAAGGTTCCCGACACCTGCTTTAACTAGACTCACCAAGAAAAAAAGAGAGAGGACTCAAATAAATAAAATTAGAAATGAGAGTGGAGAAATAACAACTGACACAACAGAAATATACAACATTGTAAGAAAATACTATGAAGAACTGTATGCCAAAAAAATTAAACAACCTAGATGAAATGAACAAATTCCTTGAACCATATAATCTTTCAAAAATTAATCTGGGTGATCACATCCACTCCCGTGAAGGAGAGGTGGAAACCACAGCAACAGCCCCAGTGGGCAGGCACTAGCAACGCCCATACCCAAATGCCCTAGGCAGCAACAGCAGAGGGGGTGGCAGGCCTGCAGACAGACCATACCTAGGGAACAGAGGCCACACCCAGGGGACTCCAGGGGCCAAAACCTTCCTTTACAAAGAGAAAATGAGAAGGCAGAGAAATGCAACAAAAATGAATCAAGAGAAATCCCTAGAAAAGGACCTGAATGAATCAGATATAACCAAATTACCAGATCCATAGTTTAAAATAATGATTGTTAGGATGCTCAAAGATATTAGAACAACAATAGATGGTCATTACGAACACCTAAATAAAGAGATAGCATATATAAAAAAGGACATTGAAATAATAAAAAAGAATCAGTCAGAAATGACAAATACAATATCAGAAATGAAGAACACAATGGAAGGAATTAAAAGCAGAATGGATGAAGCTGAGAATTGAATCAGCGAAGTTAGAGTCCATGATATAAAGGCATGGAAGCAGAGCAGAAAAAAGAAAAGAGACTCAAAAAGTCTGAGGAAACTCTAAGAGAGCTCTGTGACAACATGAAAAGAAATAACATCCACATCATAGGGGTTCCTGAAGAAGAAGAGAAAGAACAAGGGATAGAGAGTTTGCTCAAGCATATCATAGCTGAAAACTTCCCTCAATTAAGGCAGGAAAACATATCACATGTTCAAGAAGCACAGAGAACTCCATTAAAGAGAAACCCAAAGAAATCAACACCAAGACACATAATTAAAATACCAAAGCTAAGTGATAAAGAAAAAATATTAAAAGCTGCTAGAGAAAAAAAGACAACCACCTACAAAAGAGCCCCCATTAGGATGAATTCCAACTTCTCAACAAAAACACTTGAGGCCAGAAGGGAATGGCAAGAAATATTCAAAGTAATTCGGAACAAGAATCTACAACCAAGACTACTCTATCCAGCAAAGCTATCATTTAAAATTGAAGGAGAAATAAAAAGCTTTCCAGACAAAAAACAACAACAACAACAACAACAAAAACTCAAGGAATTCACCACAACCAAACCAAGGCTGCAAGAAATGCTAAGGGGCCTGTTGTAAACAGATCAAAGGAGAAAAAGAATATAGCAAAAGAGGAATACAGTTTTAAAGAATAAAATGGCAATAAACAATTACATATCAATAATAACCTTAAATGTAAATGGATTAAATGTTCCGATCAAAAGACATAGGGTAGCTGCGTGGATAAGAAAACTGGACCCATACATTGTTGTCTACAAGAGACACACCTTAAAAAAAAGATGCACATAGATTGAAGATAAAAATATTTCATGCAAATGGAAATGAAAAAAAAGCTGGGGTAGCAATACTGATATCAGATAAAATGGACTTTAAAACAAAGACTACAGTTAGAGATAAAGAAGGTCACTACATAATGATAAAGGGAGCAATCCAACAGGAAGATATAATCGTTATAAATATCTATGCATCTAATATAGGAGCACCTAAATATATAAAGCAGACTTTGATGGATTTAAAGGGTGAGATCAACAGCAATACTATAATAATAGGGGATTTCAATACCCCACTAACATCACTAGATAGATCCTCAAGAAAGAAAATTAACAAAGAAACAGCAGACTTAAAGGACATACTAGATCAACTCGATTTAATAGATATCTTCAGAACCTTTCACCCTAAAACAGCAGAATATACATTCTTTTCAAGTGCTTATGGTACATCCTCTAGAATAGACCACATGTTAGTGCACAAAAGCAGTCTCAACAAATTTAAGAAGATTGAAATCATATCGAGCACTTTCTCTGATCACAATGGCATGAAACTAGAAATCAACCACAACAGAAAAACTGAAAAATACTCAAACACTTGGAAACTAAATAGCATTTTATTAAATAATGAATGAGTAAGCAATGAGATCAAAGAAGAAATTAAAAAATCATAGAAATGAACGATAATGAGCATACATCAACTTAAAATTTATGAGACACAGCAAAAGCAGTCCTGAGAGGGAAGTTCATAGCATTACAGGCATACCTCAAGAAGCTAGAAAAAGCTCAAATAAACAACTTGACCCTACACCTAAAAGAACTAGAAAAAGAACAGCAAATAAAGCCCAGAGGTAGTAGAAGGAAGGAAATAATAAAGATCAGAGCAGAAATAAATGACATAGAGGCTAAAGAAACAATACAGAGGATCAATGAAACCACGAGATTGTTCTTGAAAAGGTAAACAAGATTGATGAACCTTGAACCAGACTCACCAAGAAAGAAAAAAGAGAGAGGACTCAAACAAATAAAATTAGAAATGAGAGTGGAGAAATAACAACTAACACAACAGAAATACAAAATATTGTAAGAAAATACTATGAAGAACTGTATGCCAAAAAAATAGACAACTTAGATGAAATGGACAAATTCCTTGAAACATATAATCTTTCAAAAATTAATCTGGAAGATTCAGAAAACCTAAACAGACCAATTACAACAAATGAGATTGAAACAGTTATCAAAAGACTCCCCCCCCAAAAAAAGTCCTGGGCCTGATGGCTTCACAAGAGAATTCTAGCAAATATTCAAAGAAGAACTAACTCCTATGCTTCTCAAGCTATTTCAAAAAATTCAAGAGGAAGGAAGACTTCCAAGCTCCTTTTATGAGGCAAGCATAATTCTGATTCCAAAACCAGGCAAAGACAACACAAAGAAAAAAAAATTATAGGCCAATATCCCTGATGAATTTAGATGTTAAAATCCTCAACAAAATATTAGCAAACTGGATCCAGCAATATATGAAAAAACCCATAAACTATCATCAAGTGGGATTTATTATTATTTTTTTAATTAATTAATTAATTTATTTATTTTTAATGGGGTGACATCAGTAAATCAAGATACATATATTCAAAGGTAATATGTCCAGGTTATCTTAAAGTTCAATTATGTTGCATACCCATCACCCAAAGTCAGATTGTCCTGTCACCCTCTATCTAGTTCTCTTTGTGCCCCTCCCCCTCCCCCTTCCCTCTCCCTCTCCCCCCTCCCCCTGTAACCACCACACTCTTGTCAATGTCTCTTGGTCTCAGTTTTATGTCCCATCTACGTATGGAAAAATGCAGTTCCTGTTTTTTTCTGATTTACTTATTTCACTCCGTATAATGTTGTCAAGATCCCACCATTTCGCTATAAATGATCCGATGTCATCATTTCTTATGGCTGAGTAGTATTCCATAGTGTATATGTGCCACATCTTCTTTATCCAGTCATCTATTGATGGGATTTTTGGTTGTTTCCATGTCCTGGCCACTGTGAACAATGCTGCAATGAACATGGGGCTGCATGTGTCTTTACAAGTCAATGTTTCTGAGTTTTTGGGGTATATACCCAGTAGAGGGATTGCTGGGTCATAAGGTAGTTCTATTTTCAGTTTTTTGAGGAACCACCATACTTTCTTCCATAATGGTTGTACTACTTTACATTCCCACCAACAGTGGATGAGGGTTCCTTTTTCTCCACAACCTCTCCAACATTTGCTATTACCTGTCTTGTTAATAATAGCTAGTCTAACAGGTGTGAGGTGATATCTCATTGCAGTTTTGATTTGCATTTCTCTAATAACTAAAGAAGATGAGCATCTTTTCATATATCTGTTGGCCATTTGTATTTCTTCCTGGGAGAAGTGTCTGTTCATATCCTCTTCCCATTTTTTTATTGGATTGTTTGTTTGTTTGTCGTTGAGTTTTATGAGTTCTTTGTATATTTTGGATATTAGGCCCTTATCTGAGCAGGTGTTTAAAAATATCATTTCCCAATTAGTTGGCAGTCTGTTTATCTTGTTATCAATTTCTCTTGCTGAACAAAAACTTCTTAGTCTGATGTAGTCCCATTCATTAATTTTTGCTTTCACTTCTCTTGCCTGTGGTGTCAAATTCATAAAATGCTCTTTAAAGCCCAGGTCCATGAGTTTGGTGCCTATGTCTTCTTTTATGTACTTAATTGTTTCAGGTCTTATGTTTAGATCTTTGATCCATTTTGAGTTAATTTTAGTACAGGGGGACAAACTGTAGTCCAGCTTCATTCTTTTGCATGTGGCTTTCCAGTTTTCCCAGCACCATTTGTTGAAGAGGCTTTCTTTTCTCCATTGAGTGTTGTTGGCCCCTTTATCAAAAATTATTTGACTATATATATGTG
Source organism: Saccopteryx bilineata (assembly GCF_036850765.1). NCBI lineage: Eukaryota > Metazoa > Chordata > Mammalia > Chiroptera > Emballonuridae > Saccopteryx > Saccopteryx bilineata. The sequence goes on along the minus strand of NC_089494.1, from coordinate 60,987,975 downwards.
GTTTTATTTCTGGACTTTCTATTCTGTTCCATTGGTCTGAGTGTCTATTTTTCTGCGAATACCATGTTGTTTTGATTGTCGTGGCCCTATAATAGAGTTTGAAGTCAGGTATTGTAATGCCCCCAGCTTCATTCCTTTTCTTTAGGATTGCTTTGGCTATTTGGGGCTTTTTATAGTTCCATATAAATCTGATTATGTTTTGCTCCATTTCTTTAAAAAATGTCATTGGAATTTTGATGGGAATTGCATTAAATTTGTATATAGCTTTGGGTAATATGGCCATCTTGATTATATTTATTCTACCTAACCAAGAACAAGGAATATTCTTCCATCTCATAATGTCTTTTTCGATTTCCCTTAACAATGGTTTATAGTTTTCATTGTATAATTCCTTTACATTCTTTGTTATGTTTATTCCTAGGTATTTTATTTTTTTTGTTGCAATCGTGAAGGGGATTATTCTTTTGAGTTCATTCTCAAATGTTTCATTGTTGGCATATAGAAAGGCTATTGACTTCTGTATGTTAATTTTGTATCCTGCGACCTTACTGTATTGGCTTATTTTTTCTAGAAGTCTTTTTGTGGATTCTTTGGAGTTTTCGATGTATAGGATCATATCATCTGCAAAAAGTGATACCTTTACTTCTTCTTTTCCGATATGGATGCCTTTTATTTCTTTGTCTTGTCTGATTGCTGTGGCAAGAACCTCTAGTACCACATTAAATAAGAGTGGAGAGAGTGGACAACCCTGTCTTGTTCCTGATTTAAGGGGGAAAGCCTTCAGTTTTGTGCCATTTAGTATGATGTTAGCGGATGGTTTATCATATATGGCCTTTATCATGTTGAGATATTTTCCTTCTATACCCATTTTGTTGAGAGTCTTAAACATAAAATTGTGTTGTATTTTATCAAAAGCCTTTTCTGCATCTATTGATAATATCATGTGGTTCTTGTTCTTTGTTTTGTTGATATGGTGTATTACGTTAACCGTTTTATGTATGTTGAACCATCCTTGAGATTCTGGGATGAATCCCACTTGATCATGATGTATTATTTTTTTAATATGTTGTTGTATTCAATTTGCTAGTATTTTGTTTAGTATTTTAGCATCTGTATTCATTAGAGATATTGGTCTGTAGTTTTCTTTTTTTGTGCCATCCTTGCCTGGTTTTGGTATAAGGGTTATGTTTGCCTCATAAAATGTGTTTGGAAGTATTGCTTCTTCTTCAATTTTTTGGAAGACTCTCTGTAGAATAGGAACCAAGTCTTCTTTGAAGGTTTGATAAAATTCGCTGGTATAGCCGTCTGGGCCTGGACTTTTATTTTTGGGGAGGTTTTTAATGGTTTTTTCTATTTCTTCTCTACTAATAGGTCTGTTTAGGCTTTCTGCTTCTTCTTGACTCAGTCTAGGAAGGTTGTATTGTTCTAGGAATTTATCCATTTCTTCTAGGTTGTTGAATTTAGTGGCATAAAGTTTTTCATAGTATTCTACAATAATTCTTTGTATATCTATGGTGTCCGTGGTGATTTCTCCTCTTTCATTTTGGATTTTGTTTATATGAGTTCTTTCTCTTTTTTCCTTGGTAAGTCTTGCCAAGGGTTTGTCAATTTTGTTGATTTTTTCAAAGAACCAGCTCCTTGTTTTATTAATTTTTTCTATAGTTTTTCTGTTCTCTATTTCATTTATTTCTGCTCTGATTTTTATTATCTCCTTTCTTCGGCTGGTTTTGGGTTGTCTTTGTTCTTCATTTTCTAGTTCCTTAAGGTGTGAAGTTAAGTGGTTCACTTGGGCTCTCTCTTGTTTGTTCATATATGCCTGAAGTGATATGAACTTCCCTCTTATCACTGCTTTTGCTGCATCCCATAGATTCTGATATGTCGTATTATCATTTTCATTTGTCTGTATATATCTTTTGATCTCTGCACTTATTTCTTCTTTGACCCATTCATTCTTTAAGTATGTTGTTTAGTTTCCACATTTTTGTGGGATTTTTCCCTCTTTTTTGCTGTTGAATTCTAGTTTCAAGGCTTTATGATCAGAAAATATGCTTGGTACAACTTCAATTTTTCTGAATTTGCTGATGTTGTTTTTGTGGCCCAGCATATGGTCAATTCTTGAGAATGATCCATGTACACTGGAGAAAAATGTATACTCAGTCACTTTGGGATGAAATGTCCTGTAGATGTCTATCATATCCAGGTGCTCTAGTGTTTTGTTTAAGGCCACTATGTCTTTGTTGATTCTCTGTTTGGATGACCAATCTAGAGCCGTCAGCGGTGTATTGAGGTCTCCAAGTATGATTGTATTTTTGTCAGTTTTTGTTTTAAGGTCAATAAGTAGCTGTCTTATATATTTTGGCGCTCCTTGGTTTGGTGCATATATATTAAGAATTGTTATGTCTTCTTGATTCAGTGTCCCCTTAGCCATTATGAAATGGCCATTTTTGTCTCTGAGTACTTTTCCTGTCTTGTAGTCAGCATTATCCGATATGAGTATTGCTACACCTGCTTTTTTTTGGATGTTATTTGCTTGGAGTATTGTTTTCCAGCCTTTCACTTTGAATTTGTTTTTATCCTTGTTACTTAGATGAGTTTCTTGTAGGCAGCATACAGTTGGATTTTCTTTTTTGATCCATTCGGCTACTCTGTGCCTTTTTATTGGTGAGTTTAATCCGTTTACATTTAGTGTAATTATTGACACTTGTGAGTTCCTCATTGCCATTTTATAGATTGCTTTCTGTTAGTTTTGTGCCTTGTTTGATTCTTCTCTTTCGTTTTTCTATCTTTTGTTTTTATTTGGTTGTGTTCCATACATCTTTCCTCTATTGCTATCTTTTTTAAATCATGTGCTTCTGTGGTGGTTTTTTCAATGGTGGTTACCATTAAGTAATGAAAAGGGTTCCTACCCTGTTCATTGTAGTGCACTATTTTGTGAGTACTTTTGCCCTCCATCGCCCTTTGCTACTGTTAATCTTCATCCTCTCCCCCCCTTTCTTATTGTTGTCACAGTTTAAAGTTGGTTTTGTTATGTTCTTCTTGGAGCTTTTACTTGTGGCTTTGTTGTTGTTGTTTTTTTATTCTTTGTATCTGATTGGAGAACCCCCTTTAGTATTTCCTGGAGTGGGTGTTTTCTGGTGATAAATTCTCTCATCTTTTCTGTATCTGTGAATGTTTTTATTTCTCCTTCATATTTGAAGGTTAGCTTTGATGGGTATAGTATTCGTGGCTGAAAGTTCCTCTCTTTCAAGACTTTAAATATTGGGGTCCACTCTCTTCTAGCTTGTAGAGTTTCTGTTGAGAAATCTGATGATAATCTAATGGGCCTTCCTTTATATGTTGTATTCTTCTTTTCCCTGGCTGCCTTGAGAATTTTTTCTTTGCAGTTGGTTTGTGCCAATTTTATTATAATGTGCCTTGAAGTAGGTTTGTTGGGGTTAAGAAAACTTGGAGTTCTGTTTGCTTCTAGAATTTGAGGTTTTAGTTCTTTCCAGAGGCTTGGGAAGTTCTCATCTATTATTTGTTTGAGTATGTTCTCCATTCCATTTTCTCTCTCTTCTTCCTCTGATATACCTATTATTCTTATGTTATTCTTTTTGATGGAGTCAGATAATTGCTGTAGGGCTATTTAATTTTTTTTAATTTTTGAATCTCTTTCTTTTTCTCTTTGTTGAGCCTCAAGTTGCTTGTCTTCTATTTCGCTGATCCTCTCTTCTATCTGGCCTGTTCTATTAGCTAAGCTTGTTACCTCGTTTTTCAGCTCATGAATTGAGTTTTTCATCTCTGTTTGATTTGTTTTTATAGTTTCAATTTCCTTGGAGATATACTCTTTGTGTTCATCGAGTTGTTTTCTGAGCTCCCTAAATTGCCTTTCTGTGTTTTCTTGTATATCTCTGAGTATTTTTAGAATTTCTATTTTAAATTCTCTGTTGTTTAACTCCAAGGTTTCCAATATCTTAAATTTTTTCTCCATAGATTTTTCCTCATCTCTATGTGTTACCTCTCTATCTTTTGTATCCATGATATTCGATTTTCTCTTCTTTAATGGCATCTTAGGGTGATTTTCTTTGGGTGTGTTGTGAAGCATCTGAAGACTCCAAGAATAGGTTTTTCTGTTTCTGGTTGAAGTACTTGTTGAGTTTATGGGGAGATTTTCGGTATCGCTTCCCACCGCGCCATCACTGTCGCAAAATTCCTGAATCTATATCAAGTGGGATTTATTCTTGGGGAAGCAAGGCTGGTAAAATATTTGCAAATCAATCAATGTGATTCATTACATAAACAAAAGAAAGGATAAAAACCACATGATAATTTCAATAGATGCAGAAAAAGCATTTGATAAAATCCAGCACCCATTCATGATTAAAACTCTCAGCAAAATGGGAATACAGGGAACATACCTCAACATGATAAAGGCCATCTATGACAAACCCACAGCCAACATTGTACTCAATGGGCAAAAATTAAAAGCGATCCCCTTAAGATCAAGAACAAGGCAGGGGTGTCCCCTTTCACCATTCTTATTCAACATAGTTCTGGAAGCCCTGTCCACAGCAATCAGACAAGAAAAAGAAATAAAGGCATCCAAATTGGAAAAGAAAAGTAAAACTATCAGTATTTGCAGATGATATGATATTGTATATAGAAAACCCTAAAGTTGCAGTAAAAAAACTACTAGACCTGATAAATGAATTCAGCAAGGTGGCAGGATATAAAATTAATACTCAGAAATCAGAGGCATTTTTATACACTAACAATGAACTGTCAGAAAGAGAAATTAAGGAATCAATCCCCTTTACCATTGCAACCAAAAAAATAAAGTACCTAGGAATAAATTTTACCAGGGAGATTAAAGACTTGTACTCGGAAAATTATAAAACATTGATAAAAGAAATCAGGGAAGATATAAACAAGTGGACGTATATACTGTGCTCATGGTTAGGAAGAATGAACATCATTAAAATGTCCATATTACCCAAAGCAATTTATAAATTCAATGCAATACCGATTAAAATACCAATGACTTACTTCAAAGATATAGAACACATATTCCAAAAATTTATATGGAACCAAAATAGAACACAAATAGCCTCAGCAATCTTGAAAAGGAAGAATAAAGTGCGAGGTATCACACTTCTGGATATCAAGTTATACCACAAGGCCACTGTACTCAAAACAGCCAGGTACTGGCATAAGAACCGGCATATGGATCAATGGAACAGAACTGAGAACCCAGAAATAAACCCACACTTTTTGGACAACTGATATTTGACAAAGGAGGTAAGAGCATACATTGCCTCTTCAACAAATGGTGTTGGGAAAATTGGACAGCTACCTGCAAAAAAGTGAAAGTAGAAGACCAACTTACACCATTCACAAAAATAAACTCAAAATGGATAAAAGACTTAAATGTAAACCGTAAAACTATAAGCATCTTAAAAGAAAACATAGGCAGTAAGCTCTCTGACATCTCTCGCAGCAATATATTTGCTGATTTGTCTCCACAGGCAAGTGAAATAAAAGACAGGATAAACAAATGGGACTTTATCAAACTAAAAAGCTTCTGCACAGCTAAAGACAATAAGAACAGAATGAAAAGACAAACTATACAATGGGAGAATATATTTGAAAATGCATCTGATAAGAAGTTAATAACCAAAATTTATAAAGAACTTGTAAAACTTAATACCAGGAAGACAAACAATCCAATCCAAAAATGGGCAAAAGAAATGAATAGACACTTCTCCAAAGAGGACATACATATGGCCAATGGGCATATGAAAAAATGCTCAAAATCACTAATCATTAGAGAAATGCAAATTAAAACCACAATGGGATATCACCTCACACCAGTCAGAATGGTGCTCATCAACAAAACAGCACAGAATAAGTGCTGGCGAGGATGTGGAGAAAAGAAAACCCTCCTGCACCACTGGTGGGAATGCATACTGGTGCAGCCACTGTGGAAAACAGTATGGAGATTCCTCAAGAGATTAAAAATTGTACTGCCTTTTGACCCAGCTATACCACTGTTAGGAATATACTCCAAGAACACCATAGCACTGTTTGAAAAGAGGAAGTGCACCCCCATGTTTATGGCAGCATTGTTCACAATAGCGAAGATCTGGAAACAGCCCAAGTGTCTCTCAGTGGACAAGTCGATTACAAAGCTTTGGTATATATATACTGTGGAATACTACTCAGCCATAAGAAATGATGACATCACAACAACTTGGATGGACCTTGATAACATTATACTGAGCGAAATAAGTAAATCAGAAAGAACTAAGAACTATATGATTCCATACATAGGTGGGACATTAAAATGAGACTCAGAGACATGGACAATAGTGTGGGGGTTACAAGGTGGGGGAGCAGAGAGGGAGGGGGTTGGGGGAGGTGTGGGGCACAAAGAAAATCAGTTAGAAGGTGATGGAAGACAATTGGACTTTGGGCGATGGGAATGCAGCATAATAAATGTCAAAATAACATAGAGATGTTTTCTCTGAACATTTGTACCCTGATTTACCAATGTCACTTCATTAAATTAATAAAAAAATTAATCTGGAAGAATCAGAAAACCTAAACAGACCTATTACAACAAATGAGATCAAAACAGTTATTTAAAAACTCCCAACAGACAAAAGCCCTGGGCCTGATGGCTTCACTGGTGAATTCTACCAAAGATTTAGAGAGGAACTAACTCCTATCATTCTTAAGCTATTTCAAAAAATTCAAGAGGAAGGAAGACTTCCAAGCTTCTTTTATGAGGCGAGCATAATTATGATTCCAAAACCAGGCAAAGACAACACAAAGGAAGAAAATTATAGGCCAATTTTCCTGATGAATTTAGATGCTAAAATGCTTAACAAAATATTAGCAAACCGAATCCAGCAATACATGAAAAAAATTATACATCATTATCAAGTGGGATTTATTCTGGGGAGGCAAGAATGGCACAATATTCATAAATCAATCAATGTAATTCATCACCTAAACAAAAGGAAGGAGAAAAACCACATGATAATTTCAATAGATGCAGGAAAAGCATTTGATAAAATTCAGCACCCATTTATGATAAAAACTCTCAGCAAAGTGGGAATACAGGGAACATATTTCAACACGATAAAGGCCATCTATGGAAAACCCACAGCCAACATCATAATTAATGGGCAAAAATTAAAACCAATCTCCCTAAGATCAGGAACAAGACAAGGTTGCCCCCTGTCACCACTCTTATTCACCATAGTCCTGGAAGTCCTAGCTACAGCAATCAGACAAGAAGAATAAATAAAAGGCATTCAAATTGGAAAAAAAGAAGCAAAACTATCATTATTTGCAGATGATATGATACTGTATATAGAAAACCCTAAAGTCTCAGTCAAAAAACTACTGGACCTGATAAATGAATTCAGCAAGGTAGCAAGGTATAAAATTTATACATAGAAATCAGAGGTGTTTTTATACAGAAACAATCAACTGTCAGAAAGAGAAATTAAGAAAACAACTCCCTTCACTATAGCAACCAAAAAAATAAATTATCTAGGAGTAAATTTAACCAAGGAGGTTAAAAACTTGTATTTGAAAAATTACAAAACATTGATAAAAGAAATCAAGGAAGATACAAACAAGTGGAAGCATATACTGTACTCATGGTTAGGAAGAATAAACATCATCAAAATGTCTATGCTACCCAAAGCAATTTTTTTTTAATAATTTTATTTTTTTAATGGGGTGACATCAATAAATCAGGATACATATATTCAAAGATAACAAGTCCAGGTTATCTTGTCGTTCAATTATGTTGCATACCCACCACCCAAAGTCAGATTGTCCTCTGTCACCTTCTATCTTGTTTTCTTTGTGCCCCTCCCCACCCCCTATCCCTCTCCCATTCCCCCTCCCCCCCGTAACCACCACACTCTTATCAATGTCTCTTAGTTTCACTATTATGTCCCACCTATGTATGGAATAATACAGTTCCTGTTTTTTTCTGATTTACTTATTTCACAAAGCAATTTTTAAATTCAATGCAATACCAATTAAAGTACCAATGACATATTTTAAAGACATAGACTACATATTCTAGAAATTTATATGAAACGAAAAAAGAACACAAATAGCCTCAGTAATTTTGAAAAAGAAATGCACCCCCATGTTTATGGCAACATTGTTCACAATAGCGAAGGTCTGGAAACACTTGGAAACAGACCAAGTGTCTGTCAGTGGATGAGTGGATTAAAAAGCAATGGTACATATATATACAATGGAATACTATGGAGCCATTAAAAAGAAGGAAATATTACCTTTTGCAACAACATGGATGGACCTGGAAACTATTATGTTAAGTGAAATAAGCCAGACAGAGAAAAAAAAAGAATATAGCCTCACTCATTTGAGAAATCCAAGGAACAATGTGAACTGAATAATGGAATTAAACCTGAAGGGAAGGGAGGAGGGAGATGTTGGGAGGGGGGCAAAAGATATGTTGAGGGGAATATGGGGGAGGGAGAATGCAATTGGGGCAACACTAGAATCTATGTAAACAACAAATTAAATTTAAAAAATTTTTGAGCCAAATTTTTGAGGAAATACCAGAAAGCAAAATCTCAGTGGATTGAGAAAATGCTCCAGACTGACCTGTAGCAGTGCAGTGGATAAAGTGTCGACCTGGAATGCTGAGGCCACCAGTTCAAAACCCTGCACTTGCCTGGTCAAGGCACATATGGGAGTTGATGCTTCCTGCTCTTGTCCTCTTCCCTCTCTATCTCTCTTTCTTCTCTCTAAAATGAATAAATTTTTAAAAAATATAAAAAAGAAAAATCTTCAAGTGTCAACAATTACCCTAAATGTAAACAGATTGAACTCACCAATAAAGAGACACAGAGTAACAGATTGGATCAAAAAGCAAAGCCCAATTGTATACTGCCTTTGAGAGATACTCTAAACTACAAGGACAAAAGTAGACTCAAAGTGAAAGGTTGGAAAATAATTCTCCAAGCAAATAATATCCAAAGAAAATCATACTTCTAAAAATTGACTGGGTCAAAGAAGAAATAAAAGTAGAGATCAAAAGATATATACTGACAAATGAAAATGAACACAATATACTAAAATTTCTGGGATGCAGTGAAAACAGTAGTAAGAGGGAAGTTTATATCATTACAGGCTTATATTAAGAAACAAAAGAGATCCCAAGTAAACAACCTAACATCACATCTTAAAGAACTAGAAAAAGAAGAACAAAGGTAACCTAAAGGCAGCAGAAGAAAGAAAATAGTAAAAATTAGAGCAGAACTAAATGAAATAGAGAACAAACTACAGAAAAAATTAATACAATAAGGAGCTGGTTCTTTGTAAAGGTCAATAAAGTTGACAAACCACTGGCTAGGTTCACTAAAGAAAAAAGAGGAAGGACTCATATAAACAAAATCCTAAATGAAAGAGGAGAAATTACCACAGACATCAAAGATATACCAAGGATCACAGTAATATACTCTAAAAAATCATATGCCTCCAAGTTCAACAACCTAGGGAAAATGAATAAATTCCTAGAACTACACAATTTTCCTAGACTGAATCAAAAAGAAGTGGAAAACCTAAATAGACCTATAAGGAGGGAAGGAGTAGAAACAACTATCACAGTGAATTCTACCAAACATTTAAAGATTTGATACCTATCTTTCTCAAAGTCTTCCAAAAAATAGAATAAGAAGCAGTACTCCTCAACACATTGTATGATGCCAACATAACCCTCATACCAAAACCTGACAAGGACAACACAAAAAAAGAAGACTACTGACCAATATCTCTAATGAATACAGATGCAAAAATCCTAAATAATATACTAGCAAATTGAATACAACAACAAATTAAATAATAATATATCACAATCAAGTGAGATTCGTTCCTGGAGCACAAGGATGGTTCAACATATGGAAATCAATCAATGTAATACACTACAACAAAATAAAGAACAAAAATCATACGATCTTATCAATAGATGCAGAAAAGGTATTCGATAAGATACAACATCCTTTATGTTTAAAACACTCAATAAAATCAGAATAGATGAAAAGTACAACATAATGAAGGCCATACAGTGGTACCTGGAGATATGAACAGACCAACATATGAATTTTTAAAGATATGAGCTGTGACTTGGTCCGTATTTTTGTTTGAGATTCGAGCGAAATTTCGAGATACGAGTCATGATTCCGGAAGCTGCCGCTAGTTGGCATGTTGGTACAGTATTGGCAGTTTGATATATGAGTTGACTGACTTACGAGCTTGGTTACAGAGCAAAATAAATTTGTATCTCAAAGTACCTCTGTATTTGACAAACCATCAGCTAATATCATACTAAATGGTAAAAAAATAAGGCTTTTCCTCTAAAATTAGAAACAAGATAAGGCTGCCCACTGTCTCCACTCTTATTCAATATAGTTCTGAAGTTTTAGCCAGAGCAATCAGACAAGAGAAAGATATAAAAGGCATCCATATTTGGAAAGAAGAATTAATGGTATCATTTTTTGTGGGTGACATGATCTTGTATATAGAAAACCTCAAAGACTCCACCAAAAAACTATTAGAAACAATCAATCAATACAGTAAAGTCACACATGATACAAAATCAGTATACAAAGTCTATTGCTTTCCTATAAGCCAACAATTAAACTTCAGAAAGTAAACTGAAAAAAACAATTCCTTTTACAATTGCAACAAAAAAACTTTAAATACCTAGGAATAAAGTTAACGAAGGATGTGAAGGCTCTATATACTGAATACTACAAAACATTATTGAAAGAAACTGGAAAAGACAAATGAAATGAAAAATAGTCCATGTTCATGGATTGGAAAAATCAACATAGTTAAAATAGCCATATTACCCAAAACAATATACAAGTTTAATGCAATCCCCATCAAAATCCCATTGTCATTTTTTAAAGAAATAGAACAAAAATTACCGGGTTTATACAGAACCATAAAAAACCCTGAATAGCCAAAGCAATCCTAGGGAAAAAGCATGAAGCCAGAGGTATCACACTACCTGACTTCAAATTATACTATATATATATAGCCTCGATAATCAAAACTGCATGATATTAGCAGAAAAACAGACAGACAGAACAATGGAGCAGGATTGAGAGCCCAGAAATAAAACCATACATATATGGCCAAATCATTTTGGACAAAGGAGCCAAAAACACACAATGGAGTAAAGAAAGCCTCTTTAATAAATGGTGCTGGGAAAACTAGAAAGCCACATGCAATAGAATGAAACTTGACTACAGTTTGTCCCCCTGCACAAAAATTAATTCAATATGTATCAAAGACCTAAATATGAGATCCAAAACAATAAATTAAATAGAAGAAAACATAGGTACTAAGCTCATGGACCTTGGCCATAGAGAACAATTTATAAATTTGACCCCCAAAACAAGGGAAGTAAAGATAAAATTAGATGAATGGATCTATATCAAACTAAAAAGCTTCTGCACAGCAAAAGAAACTGACAACAAAAGAAATAGGCAGCCAATTAAATGGGAGATAATATTTGCAAATAATAGCTCCAGTATGGGGTTAATATCCAAAATATATAAAGAGCTCACAAAGCTCATCAACAAACAAGCAAAAAATCCAATTAAGAAATGGGGAGAAGACCTAAACAGACACTTCTTCCAAGAGGACATACAAATGACCAACAGATATATGAAAAGATGCTCATCTTACTATTAGTGAAATGCAAATCAAAACTACAATGAGATACCACCTAACTGACACCTGTTAGATTGGCTTTTAACAACAAGACAGGTAATAACAAGTATTGGAGAGGCTGTGGAGAAAAAGGAACCCTCATTCACTGCTGGTGGGAATGCAAATTAGTACAATCATTATGAAAGAAAGTATGGTAGTGCCTCAAAAAAGTAAGAATAGAATTACCATATGACCCAGTAATCCCTCTACTGGATATCTACCCTAAAAACTCGAAAACATTGACATGTAAAGACACTTGCACCCCCATGTTCATCGCAGCATTATTCACAGTGGCCAAGACATGGAAACAACCAAAGTGTCCCTTGATAGAGGATTGGATAAAGAAGATGTGGTAAATATATGCAATGGAAGACTACTCAGCCATAAGAATGATGACATACAATGGAATACTATGGGGCCATGGAAGAGAAGGAAATCTTACCTTTTGCGACAACATGGATGGACCTGGAAACTATTATGTTAAGTGAAATAAGCCAGGCAGAGAAAGAAAAATATCATATGACTTCACTCATTTGAGGAATCCAATGAGCAATATGAACTGAGGAAAGGAATAGAGACATAGGTGGGATCAAAGGGTACAGAGGGAAAGCGGACAGAGTGAAAAGGGATGATAGGTTGTGATCAGAGAAGGAAAAGAGATTGGTGAAACTATATACACATAACACAGCGTTATAGAGAGCAGAAAAGCAAGTCCTGGAAGGAAGGGGGGAGGGTGTTGCAGGGAGGGGGGCAAGGAAGTTGTTGAGGGGAACACGGGGGGAGGGGGGATGCATTCGGGGGGACACTAGAATCTATGTAAACACAATAAATTAAAAAAAAGAATGATGATATAGTGACATTTACAACAACATGGATGGACTTTGAGAACATTATACTGAGTGAAATAAGTAAATCAGAAAAAGCTAAGAATGATATGATTTCATGAATAGGTGGGATATAAAACTGAGACTCACAGACATAGATAAGAGTGCAGTGGTTACCAGGGAAAGGGGGATGAGGGAGAGGAGGAGGGGAGAGGAGGAGGGGGTGAAGAAGGGTGTAAAGAGGGACAAATATACGTTGATGGAAAATGATTTGACTTTGGGCAATGGGTATACAACATAATCAACCGTTCAAATGATGTGGAGATGTTTAACTGAAATCTATGTACTCTTGTTGATCAATGTCACTCTGTTAAATTTAATTTTCTAAATTTTTAAAAAGAAGAAAGAATGTTTGCAAACTTTAGGATTGATATGGTTTCACTCCTGCAAATAACAAGGAGGTACAACACCAAAGGTAAAAAATGTAAACACTCATTGGCAAATTGTAGAAATGCAAAAATATAATGTAGTTTCTAAAATTGAAACAAATGAAATAAATACAAACTAATATTTTCCAATGGATAATAAAAAAAGAAGTAGAAATTGGTAGTTAAGGAATAGTCATGGGCATGTAAAGTTCAGAATAGGAAATATAGTCAGTAATGTTATAACTGTATATGGATCCAAGTGGGTACTTGAGTTGTCTAGGGGATTTTTGGGCAAATGAGTTTGTAAAATTTATACTTTTTGAGTTTGCTCACTTTTACTGTTAAAAAATGGCGCTGGGCAGCCATGTATGTGCTTGCCCTCAGAGCAGGGCAGTTGATAGCAAATCGTGGATTGCATTCCTGCTCGGGAAAGTCCATTGTTTTGCTAATGTTTGCTGGAAGAGAGGTCTTTCTGGGCCCAGACAGTTTTGGCAGGGAGAGTGGAGAGAATGCAGAGTGCTGAAGAAGAAGCCAGTTTTACAGAGAGAGAGAAGGTATGCAGATGGGGAACCAGAGCTGAGGGGTTTGTGAGCTGTGCTGAGACTGGTGGGGCCTTTGATTCTAGGAGGAACCAGAGAAGGTTCTCCTGGTTGTGGAACCGGAGAATGCATCAGGGCTTTAGCAGCCCTGAATGAAAGGGAAGTGTTTTCCCTGTGTTTGCTCATCAGCTGGTGCGAGACTTTATTAATAAAGGAATGGCCCACCATTTTTTGGCTCCACTCTTTCTTTACGGTCTGCCCGAATCCAATGAGAACCTGCATGGCCATGACAGCAGTGGCCACTGGCCATACAGGGATAATTTCATAAATTATATATATATATATTTGTCTAATCACTATGCTGTATACCTGAAACTAATATAGAATAATATTGAATGTCAACTGTAATTGAAAAATAAAAAAGAACATTTTATCCTTTGATTTACATTCCTATTCTCAATTTTGCCACAATTCAGCAATAACTTCTGAGATAAATTAGGAAGATAAAAACTCTGTTTGGCTGAGGTTATATTATGTTTGCTGTCCACTTAATAGGCACTATTTGAAAAGTTTAGAGGAAGCCACCGCTATCCAAATGTAATACATTAGACTAGCTTGGAGACACAAATTATTTGTCTTAGAAAGACAGTAATTATTGGGATACGGCTTTTATTCCTTTAGTTTTACTGTGACTGTATCTTTTGACTTTCTTAGCCCAATTTTTAATAGCATTTGTTTGCATGTCAATATTCCCAGTATTCAAACATGGATTATTTACCTGTAGTTAAAGATGCTTGAGGATTTTTATTACTTCTGACAAAACTGATGGTAGAAGAGAGATATTATAATTTACATTTTAATAGTTTTCCAAATTTGGTTTGTCTTTTCAGACACTGCAATTTATCTGAGACACTCAGATTTTAGATTTTGCTCTGTATCAGCAGTATGTTTATGGTTATTGTAGGCAGAAAAAGGGGCCAATACTAACCTGACAAGCTCAGGGGAGGCCTGCATGGCAGGCCTTACAAACCCAGAGACCTAAAGTAACCACATAGGACGGTCTGAAATGAAAACTTTCCAACTAAATGCAAGTCCTAGGCAGTTATCTTTCCTGACAAAGGTCAATTGTTACCTTAACTGAGCCTGCTTATTGTCTTTTTGCATCTAGGATAATATACCCTCAGGATTTCAGGGTAATTTCCTTTTTCCAGACCCCTCAGGGCAAAATCACCCCCCAGAGCAGGAGACCACCAGCGCCCCTCAATGTTACTGTTATCATGTTAATTGTTAACTGTTCCCTATGGGATGGCCACCTACATAAAAGCAGTGTGCCTATTCATTTTCTTCTTATCCAATCCCAGAGATTTCTGTCCCCTTTACTTCCCCCCTCCCTAATCTATCACCAATGAATTTCATGTAACCCTTAGGCCTCCTTTGATTCTAATTTATAAAATAAAGTGTAAAACTACCATTCTCTGGTGCATTTTCACAATCCATTGAGACTTTGCTTCCTGGCAACTGTCATCAGTTTGGCTCAAGTAAACTCATAAAAATTCTTACAGGTTTGTACGTTTCTTATATCAACATTATGGAATGTATTTTGTCCCTGAGCTTTTGATAACTGCCATTCCTGGTCCATGATGCCAGTGAGAGTGTTTTGTCAGTGAGACCCTTTACACTTCCTTCAATAAATAGCTGTCCTTCCCTTTGTCTACTGTTACTTACATTTTTAGCAAGCATTTCTGAAAGATAAACTTGTGCATGGGCAGGGTGCCTCAGGCAATTTCTATAAAGTAGTTAATGTCAACACAAGTGAGAAATATCTTAGAAACATATGCTATCTCAAAATGCCATATTCATGCCAAAAACAAACACATAGTTTACCAAAGTAATCAACCAGATAAAGTCAAAGCATGAATACTCATAAAATTTAAAATGCAGCAAAAGCATTTTTAATGTTTTAATCATCAATGTTGACAGTCTCTGATCCTAGCCCCTCTGCCAATGAGTGTGGGCTTAGACCCAGAGGGGAAGAGATTCATCTATGGTCACAGTGAGAATTCTAAGGGCCACATGTGGGTTTGTGTTGACTATGAAAACATGGTGCTCCAAAAACTCACAAGTGTGGAGTTGATGAGAAGGCTGAGAGACAAGAGCCCAAGTAGCCTGCTGTGTTATGCTTATTCATTCCTTCACTGAAAAATGTATGGAATTCTTACAATGTGCCAGATGCTGTGGTCAGGTGCTGGGGCAAGAACTGGGGACAAGACAAAATCTCAGTCCTCAGGGAGCTTGTTCTCTGTTTTTCTAACACTGAATCAAATTTCATCACTAAGCAGGACAGGCCTCCGATGAACAGACCTTCCTCTTTATAGGTTCTAGGCCAGGGGTCGGGAAACTTTTTGGCTGAGAGAGCCATGAACGCCACATATTTTAAAATGTAATTCCATGAGAGCCATACAACAACGCGTGTACATTAGGCATTATCCAATAAAAATTTGGTGCTGTCCTGGAGGACAAATGTGATTGACTCCAGCCACCCGCAACCATGAACATGAGCGGTAGGAAATGAATGGATTGTAATACATGAGAATGTTTTATATTTTTAACATTATTATTTTTTTAATTAAAGATTTGTCTGCGAGCCAGATGCAGCCATCAAAAGAGTCACATCTGGCTCATGAGCTGTAGGTTCCTGACCCCTGTTCTAGGCTCTATAGACAAAACTTCTTTCTGCTTTTCCCTGTAATGTTTACCACAATATTGATATTGCTGCATGATTGTACCACATGCCCTCTCTTAAACTTGGGAAAGCTTATCTTGGATAAAAATATAAGCTATCAATTTATTTATAAATTATTTGGCACAATGTCAGATCTAGAGCAGAAGGTACAAAGGCTGGGTAGTGTGGGTATAGGCAGGAGAGGGAAAAGAGCAGGAGGATGTAGGTGACCCGGGGGCTGCCAGGGTGGGTGGATGCATGGAGCTGCATCTGAGAAGAGAGGAGAATCTTAAAGGAGAGCTGGAGGACCCAGGGGAAAATAGAGCTTCAGTTAGATGATTCAAAAGATTTTTAATGAAAGGACTACATACATATGTGGGGTCGGGTTAAGGAAAGCAACCAAAGATGTGGAGGCTCACAGACACCAGCAGCAGCAGGAAGATATCATCATCTGTTATCATAGGAAGGACAGTGTTACAAAGAGCCCACTGAAAGTCAGAGCTGCAATAGAGAAATGCCCGGGCAGGAGCTATAATAATGTAGAGGGCACAGCTACTGCCAACTAAAAGGAGACAGGAGGGAGGGAAAAAAGAAATGCAGAGCTTTGCCCTTCTTATACACTTTGA
Organism: Saccopteryx bilineata; assembly: GCF_036850765.1. Classification (NCBI taxonomy): domain Eukaryota; kingdom Metazoa; phylum Chordata; class Mammalia; order Chiroptera; family Emballonuridae; genus Saccopteryx; species Saccopteryx bilineata. The sequence goes on along the minus strand of NC_089494.1, from coordinate 60,971,082 downwards.
CTTCCTGCAGGAACCTCAAGCTAGTCAGATTCAACTCTTGGTGGCAAAATGGCACCAGGTGTTAGACTGGTGGAGTCAGACTGGACCTTGCTTCAGCAACCTCAGTTCTTGAGTTCTGGCTAAGAAAGAATTCAGAGCCAACACTCAAAGTGTAAGAGAAAGTTTACTTAGAAAGTCACAGAGGTAGAAGCGAGCTGCAGAAGAAATAGGCTCAGGAAACAAGTTAAGAAGGGCCCTTGATGCCTAGGAGAAAGAGACAAGAAAAACGTGTCTGGGAGAAGGGGGTGGGGAAAGGCGGGGGCGTGCTTCACAGAGAGAGCTGCTCTGCGCCCTCTGTGTTGAGGGTATTTATCTGGAGTTCTCAATAGAGTATTCATCACCTTTCCAGGTGTGTCCTCTCAGGGTCATGGTCTCCCCTGATCAGTCACACTAGGGCAGCTGGTTTTCTTTTCTTTTCTTTTCTTTTCTTTTCTTTTCTTTCCTTTCCTTTTCTTTTTTAACAAGATACAGAGACAGACAGACAGGAATAGGTAGAAGGGAGAGAGATGAGAAGTATCAACTCGTAGTTGTAGCACTTAAGTTGTTCACTGATTGCTTTCTCAAATGTGCCTTGACTGGAGGGCTTCAGCTGAACCTGTGATTCCTTGCTGAAGCCAGTGACCTTTGGCTTCAAGCTAGCGACCTTTGGGCTCAAGCCAGCAACCATGGAGTCATAGCTATGATCCCATGCACAAGCCGGCAACTGCACTCAAACTGGATGAGCCTGTGCTCAAGCTGGTGACCTCGGGGTTTCGAACCTGGGACCTCAGAGTCCCAGGTTGATGCTCTCTTCACTGCACCACCACCTGATCAGGCTCAATATAGCTGGTTCTGCTATTAGCTGTGGCATTGCTTGTCTGGTTTTGCCGCTTTTCTGGGCCAGGAGCTGAAATACAACTGAGGCCTGGATGCTATCCTTAGGGGTTAGTGCTTAAGGGAGTGATCATGCAAGGGCCGGCATAGGCATTGCATGAGGCCACTCTTTGGCCCCTTTTCCTCCTCCAAGGGAGTCTCCCCCATGACTAATGACATACTAGGAGAGGAAAAGTCATATCACAACCAGTGATATGAAAGGTCAGGGGGTTTAAAGTACAGAGCCAGTGATATGAAAATTCAGGGGGGTCTAAACCAAACCACTAGTGATATGCTAGCAGAGGAAAGGTCACCTGGGGGCAAAGTCCTTGTTTTCCAAGGTTTTTCCATTGCTAGGCACCTGAGGTTTTCCACCCTGGTGACCATCCATAACTGGCCTACCGTCTTTGCTCTGCTCATGTCTGTCTAACTGCCTAGCACACAACCAGAAGACAACTAGCTAGAGAATCCAACTGATGCAGTCCAGAGAAACCAGCTTCCCAAAGCAGAGAACTGGGTGGAGGAGAGTGGATTTCAGTTAGGGCAAAGGGAATAACCAGTATAGCCACTTAGAAAGATGAAAAACAACTTCCAAACACACATGAAATACAAAATAGAGTAACAACTCTCATTTTACCTATAATCCAGCTTTAATAATTATCAGCACTTTATAGTTGGTGGATGGAATATATTTTATATTTCATTATTTGAAAGAATTGAATTTCCTATATTAAATCTCTTATGAATTGAATAACAGAACAGTTTCTATTTGCTGCATTAAACTTTACTGAAAGCCATGTCCATACTAGTTCTCTTTCTCCCACTTAAAAGTGTTAGAAATCTGAAAGCTCTACTTCTTAGATTGCACTGCAGCTAGGACTCTGCATATGAATTATGTTCTGCTTTTAAAATGCACTTACGTGCAACTGGAAGGCAGGAATTAGGTGGCAGCTATCTCCCTGCAGTGGAGGGATCAAGCTCTGCCACATGCAAGTGTTTCCAGTTGTTAAGACTCCATGCTCCACTGTGGAGCTGCCATCTTCCAGTGAGTGAGGAATTAGTACCAATGGCAGCAGCAGTCACAGAAACATCACTGTATCACAGAGACAGTGTTGGCATCTTGTATCTATTCTAGGAGATCTCTGACTTTTTACCTTTTGAAACTTTCCATTATTTGATACAACCCAATGCCCTGTATTAAATCTCTTATTGATTAAAAAAAATCAGAGCAGTTTCTTTTTGTTAAACTGGTTCCTGACCGTTTATACCAGCTCAGCCCAATCATGAGACTTAATTCAGTTCTGAAGAGTGATTTGAATTCTTAGAATATGAGGCCAGAAGGGAATGGCAAGAAATATTCAAAGTAATGTAGAACAAGAGCCTACAATCAAGACTACTTTTTCCAGCAAGGCTATCATTTAAAATTGAAGGAGAAATAAAAAGCTTTCCAGACAAAAAAACAACAACAACAACAACAAAAACTCAAGGAATTCACCACAACCAAACCAAGGCTGCAAGAAATGCTAAGGGGCCTGTTGTAAACAGATCAAAGGAGAAAAAGAATATAGCAAAAGAGGAATACAGTTTTAAAGAATAAAATGGCAATAAACAATTATATATCAATAATAACCTTAAATGTAAATGGATTAAATGATCCGATCAAAAGACATAGGGTAGCTGCGTGGATAAGAAAACAGGACCAATACATATGCTGTCTACAAGAGACACACCTTAAAACAAAAGGTGCACATAGACTGAAGATAAAAGGATGGAAAAAATATTTCACGCAAATGGAAATGAAAAAAAAAGCTGGGGTAGCAATACTGATATCAGATAAAATGGACTTTAAAACAAAGACTATAGTTAGAGATAAAGAAGGTCACTACATAATGATAAAGGGAGCAATCCAACAGGAAGATATAACCGTTATAAATATCTATGCATCTAATATAGGAGTACCTAAATATATAAAGCAGACTTTGATGGATTTAAAGGGCGAGATCAACAACAATACTATAATAGTAGGGGATTTCAATAACCCACTAACATCACTAGATAGATCCTCAAGAAAGAAAATTAACAAAGAAACAGCAGACTTAAAGGACATACTAGATCAACTCGATTTAATAGATATCTTCAGAACCTTTCACCCTAAAACAGCAGAATATACATTCTTTTCAAGTGCTCATGGTACATCCTCTAGAATAGACCACATGTTAGGGCACAAAAGCGGTCTCAACAAATTTAAGAAGATTGAAATCATATCGAGCACTTTCTCTGATCACAATGGCATGAAACTAGAAATCAACCACAACAGAAAAACTGAAAAATACTGAAACACTTGGAACTAAATAGCATGTTATTAAATAATGAATGGGTAAACAATGAGATCAAAGAAGAAATTTAAAAATTCCTAGAAATGAACGATAATGAGCATACATCAACTCAAAATTTATGAGACACAGCAAAAGCAGTCCTGAGAGGGAAGTTCATAGCATTACAGGCATACCTCAAGAAGCTAGAAAAAGCTCAAATGAACAACTTGACCCTACATCTGAAAGAACTAGAAAAAGAACAGCAAATAAAGCCCAGAGGTAGTAGAAGGAAGGAAATAATAAAGATCAGAGCAGAAATAAATGACATAGAGGCTTAAGAAACAATACAAAGGATCAATGAAACCAGGAGCTGGTTCTTTGAAAAGGAAAACAAGATCAATGAACCTTAACCAGACTCGCCAAGAAAAAAAGAGAGAGGACTCAAATAAATAAAATTAGAAACGAGAGTGGAGAAATAATAACTGACACAACAGAAACACAAAATATTGTAAGAAAATACTATGAAGAACTGTATGCCAAAAAACTAGACAACCTAGATGAAATGGATAAATTCCTTGAAACATATAATCTTTCAAAAATTAATATGGAAGAATCAAAAAACCTAAACAGACCGATTATAACAAATGAGATTGAAACAGTTATCAAAAACTCCAAAAAAAGAAAAGTCCTGGGCCTGATGGCTTCACAAGTGAATTCTACCAAATATTCAGAGAACTAACTCCTATGCTTCTCAAGCTATTTCAAAAAATTCAAGAGGAAGGAAAACTTCCAAGCTCCTTTTATGAGGCAAGCATAATTCTGATTCCAAAACCAGGTAAAAAAAGAAATTTATAGGCCAATATTCATGATGAACTTAGATGCTAAAATTGTCAACAAAATATTAGCAAACCGGATCCAGCAATATATGAAAAAAATCATACACCATGATCAAGTGGGATTTATTCTTGGGAAGCAAGGCTGGTACAATATTCACAAATCAATCAATATGATTCATCACATAAACAAAAGGAAGGAGAAAAACCACATGATAATTTCAATAGATGCAGAAAAAGCATTTGATAAAATCCAGCACCCATTCATGATCAAAACTCTCAGAAAAATGGGAATACAGGGAACATACCTCAATATGATAAAGGCTATCTATGAGAAACCCACAGCCAACATCATACTCAATGGGCAAAAATTAAAAGCAATCCCCTTAAGATCAGGAACAAAGCAGGGTGTTCCCATTGACCACTTTTATTCAACATAGTTCTGGAAGTCCTAGCCACAGCAATCAGACAAGAAAAAGAAATAAAAGGTATCCAAATTGGAAAAGAAGAAGTAAAATTATCATTATTTGCCTATGATATGATATTGTATATAGAAAACCCTAAAGTTGCAGTAAAAAAACTACTAGACCTGATAAATAAATTCAGCAAGGTGGCAGGATATAAAATTAATACTCAGAAATCAGGCATTTTTATACACTAAAAATGAACTGTCAGAAAGAGAAATTAAGGAATCAATCCCCTTTACCACTGGAACCAAAAAAATAAAGTACGTAGAAATAAATTTAACTGGGGAGATTAAAGACTTGTACTCGGAAAATTATAAAACATTGATAAAAGAAATCAAGGAAGATAAAAACAAGCGGAAGCATATACTATGCTCATAATTAGGAAGAATAAACATCATTAAAATGTCTATATTACCCAAAGCAATTTATAAATTCAATGCAATACCAATTAAAATACCAATGACTTACTTCAAAGATATAGAACACATATTCCAAAAATTTATATGGAACCAAAAGAGAACACAAATAGCCTCAGCAATCTTGAAAAGGAAGAATAAAGTGGGAGGTATCACACTTCTAGATATCAAATTATACCACAAGGCCATTGTACTCCAAATAGCCAGGTACTGGCATAAGAACAGGCATATAGATCAATAGAACAGAACTGAGAACCCAGAAATAAAACCACACTTTTTTGGACAACTGATACTTGACAAAGGAGGTAAGAGCATGCATTAGAGTAAAGATAGCCTCTTCAACAAACTGTGTTGGGAAAATTGCATAGCTACCTGAAAAAAAATGAAACTAGACCACCAACTTACACCATTCACAAAAATAAACTCAAAATGGATAAAAGACTTAAATGTAAGCCATAAAGCCATAAGCATCTTAGAAGAAAACAGGCAGTAAGCTCTCTGACATCTCTCGCAGCAATATATTTGCCGATTTGTCTCCATAGGCAAGTGAAATAAAAGACAGGATAAACAAATGGGACTTTATCAAACTTTTTAGTTCTGCACAGCTAAAGACAATAAGAACAGAATGAAAAGACAAACTATACAATGGGAGAGTATTTTTTTTTAATAATTTTATTTTTTTAATGGGGTGACATCAATAAATCAGGATACATATATTCAAAGATAACAAGTCCAGGTTATTTTGTCGTTCAACTATGTTGCACACCCACCACCCAAAGTCAGATTGTCCTCTGTCACCTTCTATCTTGTTTTCTTTGTGCTCCTCCCCACCCCCTTTCCCTCTCCCATTCCCTCCTCCCCCCCGTAACCACCACACTCTTATCAATGTCTCTTAGTTTCACTATTATGTCCCACCTACTTATGGAATAATACAGTTTCTGGTTTTTTCTGATTACTTATTTCGCTTCGTATCATGTTATCAAGATCCCACCATTTTGCTGTAAATGATCCGATGTCATCATTTCTTATGGCTGAGTAGTATTCCATAGTGTATATGTGCCACATCTTCTTTATCCAGTCATCTATTGATGGGCTTTTTGGTTGTTTCCATGTCCTGGCCACCGTGAACAATGCTGCAATAAACATGGGGCTGCATGTGTCTTTACGTATCAATTTTTCTGAGTTTTTGGGATATATATCCAGTAGAGGGATTGCTGGGTCATAAGGTAGTTCTATTTTCAGTTTTTTGAGGAACCACCATACTTTCTTCCATAATGGTTGTACTACTTTACATTCCCACCAACAGTGGATGAGGGTTCCTTTTTCTCCACAGCCTCTCCAACATTTGCTATTACCTGACTTGCTAATAACAGCTAATCGAACAGGTGTGAGGTGGTATCTCATTGCCGTTTTGATTTGCATTTCTCTAATAGCTAAAGAAGATGAGCATCTTTTCATATATCTGTTGGCCATTTGTACTTCCTCCTGGGAGAAGTGTCTGTTCATGTCCTCTTCCCATTTTTTTATTGGATTGTTTGTTTGTTTGTTGTTGAGTTTTATGAGTTCTTTGTATATTTTGGATATTAGGCCCTTATCTGAGCTGTTGTTTGAAAATATCATTTCCCATTTAGTTGGCGTTCTGTTTATTTTGTTATCAGTTTCTCTTGCTGAGCAAAAACTTCTTAGTCTGATGTAGTCCCATTCATTAATTTTTGCCTTCACTTCTCTTGCCTGTGGAGTCAAATTCATAAAATGCTCTTTAAAACCCAGGTCCATGAGTTGAGTACCTATGTCTTCTTCTATGTACTTAATTGTTTCAGGTCTTATGTTTAGATCTTTGATCCATTTTGAGTTAATTTTTGTACAGGGGGAGAGACTGTAGTCCAGTTTCATTCTTTTGCATGTGGCTTTCCAGTTTTCCCAGCACCATTTATTGAAGAGGCTTTCTTTTCTCCATTGTGTGTTTTTGGCCCCTTTATCAAAAATTATTTGACTATATATATGTGGTTTTATTTCTGGACTTTCTATTCTGTTCCATTGGTCTGAGTGTCTATTTTTCTGCCAATACCATGCTGTTTTGATTGTCGTGGCCCTATAATATAGTTTGAAGTCTGGTATTGTAATGCCTCCAGCTTCATTCTTTTTCTTTAGGATTGCTTTGGCTATTCGGGGTTTTTTATAGTTCCATATAAATCTGATGATTTTTTGCTCTATTTCTTTAAAAAACGTCATTGGAAGTTTGATGGGAATTGCATTAAATTTGTATATTGCTTTGGGTAATATAGCCATCTTGATTATATTTATTCTTCCTAGCCAAGAACAAGGTATATTCTTCCATCTCATTATATCTTTTTCGATTTCCCTTAACAATGGTTTATAGTTTTCATTATATAAGTCCTTTACATTCTTTGTTATGTTTATTCCTAAGTATTTTATTTGACAATGCATCTGATAAGGGGTTAATAACCAAAATTTATAAAGAACTTGTAAAACTTAATACCAGGAAGACAAACAATCCAATCCAAAAATGGGCAAAAGAAATGAATAGACACTCCTCCAAAGAGGACATACAGATGGCCAATAGGCATATGAAAAAATGCTCAACATCACTAATTATTAGAGAAATGCAAATTAAAACCTCAATGAGATATCACCTCACACCAGTCAGAATGGCGCTCATCAACAAAACAACACAGAATAAGTGCTGGCGAGGATGTGGAGAAAAAGGGAACCCTCCTGCACTGCTGGTGGGAATGCAGACTGGTGCAGCCACTGTGGAAAACAGTATGGAGATTCCTCAAGAGATTAAAAATCGAACTGCCTTTTGATCCAGCTATACCACTGTTAGCAATATACTCCAAGAACACCATAGCACTCTTTGAAAAGAAGAAGTGCACCCCCATGTTTGTGGCAGCATTGTTCACAAATGCGAAGATCTGGAAACAGCCCAAGTGTCCGTCAGTGGACGAGTCAATTGAAAAGCTTTGGTACATATATGCTATGGAATACTACTCAGCCATAAGAAATGATGACATCAGATCATTTACAACAACATGGATGGACCTTGATAACATTATACTGAGAGAAATAAGTAAATCAGAAAAAGCTAAGAGCTATATGATTCCATACATAAGTGGGACATAAAAATGAGACCCAGAGACATGGACAAGAGTGTGGGGGTTACAGGGTGGGGGGGGGGGAGGAGAGGGAGGGGGTTGGGGGAAGGGAGGGGCACAAAGAAAATCAGTTAGAAGGTGACGGAAGACAATTGAACTTTGGGCGATGGGAATGCAGCATAATCAAATGTCAAAATAACCTAGAGATGTTTTCTCTGAACATATGTACTCTGATTTACCAATGTCACCCCATTAAAATTAATTAAAAAAAAGAGTTTGTCTCACAGCTAATTCTGGCAGTTAGAAGAATAGTATAAGGATGCTAATTCTGCTTCTCAGGCCACATCCTGCAAAAGGGGCCCCCCCAAATTGGTGATTTGGCTCCTCTGATTTTTCCAATTTGATTTAAAAAAAAATAGGTCAGGAATGCCCTGAAATGGAACTAACATACATGGGTATAAATTTAAAGGACTTTTAGATACTGGAGCTGATGTATCTGTTATTGCTAAGCTACATTGGCCTCCTTCCTGGCCCACTCATGCAGCAGCCACAGAATTACAAGGTATAGGGCAGAGTAAATCCCCTCAACAAAGTTCTAGTTTTTTACATTGGGAAGATTAAGAAGGTCATTCTGGATTTTTTAAGCCTTATGTGCTCCCTGGATGGCCAGTTAATTTGTGGGGTAGAGATGTTTTGAAAAATACGGGAGCATTGCTTGTCAGTCCTAATGGTGTAGTTAGTACTCAGATGCTTGATCAGGGATTTTTGCCCACTAAGGGACTAGGGAAAGAACAGCGAGGAATTCTCACCCCCATAGAAGTGGCACCCAATACCAGAAGGTGTGGATTAGGATATCAAAATTTAGCATAGGGGCCTTGGTAGCTCCTGCTACCCCAATAATGCATTGTGCAGACCTAATTACTTGGAAATCAGATAATCTTGTATGGGTAGACCAATGGCCCCTTCCTCAGGAGAAACTTAGGGCAGCTGTTCAATTAGTATTATACAAGAGCAGCTACAGCTTGGGCACATTGAACCATCTAATAGCCCATGGAATACACTTCCATATTTTGATCTTGTCACCTCCTGGATTATCAAGGGGCATAGGCGACCCTTACAGCTTATAGGTTTTGAGCCTCAAAATTATTGTTGTTTCTTTTTTCAAAGGATCAACAACAATGGCTCAGGGAAACTTCCACTAAATGGCAAATCACTTTTGCAAATCAATGGACAACTTTATACTGAAACAATCAACTTAAACTCAGCTCAAAGACTAGAATTATATGCCATTATCTTGGCTTTTCAGCATTTGCCATATTCCTCCTTTAATCTATATACAGACAGCAAATATTTACTTATCGTTGTTTCCACTATAAAGACTGCTGTCTTAGGGACAACTGCTGATGAACTAGTTCAGCAGTTCCTCCTTCTTCAAAGACTTGTATGTCAACAGAGCTCCATGTTTTATAGGACATACTCAAGCTCACTCCATGCTCCCTGGAGCTTTAGCACAAGGGAATGCCCTTGTTGATCAAGCTACCCAAAAGAAAATTATTTGGAGCAACCATGACAGATCAAACAATTCAGTCTCATACTATTCATCACCAGAACGCTGCAGCCCTGTGTATAGTTTCAACTTTCTCGGGAAGCAGCATAGCAGATTGGTAAATCCCATCCAAGGGGTCCTATACTACAATCTGTCCCTTCATTTGGAGTTAACACTCAAGGACTCCTACCAGGACAACTTTGGCAAATGGATGTTACTCATATACCTTCATTTGGCAAACAGTCCTATGTCCACGTTACAGTTGATACCTATTCTGGATTTATAGTAACCTCTGTCAGAACAGGAGAGGCTGCTAAGCATGTTATAGCTCATTGTCTGTATGCATTTTTCTATTATTGGATTTCCTAAATTGGTTAAACTGACAATGCTCCTGCATATGTAGCAAAAGCATTTACTGTATTTTGTCAAACATTTCGAATTATGGGTATTTTTTACAATCATTAAAGTCAAGGTGTTATTAAAGTGTACCCAGCAAATGTTTTAAGGTAAATTTAAAAAAATTTAAAAGGGGGGAGTCATATCCTGTATCTCCTATGGGTCTACCATATCATGCTTTTTACTTAAAATTTTTTAAATTTCTTTTGAATGCTGATGAACAGGAGATGCCAAATGTTTTTCTTCTGCAAACTTCTACCTTCTTTTATTTGTTCCAGCTAATAACACTGTTTTGTCTTTTTCCAAATAGCTCCAGATATACAGAAAAGGTTTATATAGGCAGATGGGGATCCTCAAACCCCTCAGCGAGATCTTCTGAGCATGACTTTTAAGGTACCAAGAGGCAGAAAAAGCCCAATAGAGGTCAGGTGAACTACCAGCTTTTAGGATACACCCTTAAAGGCTCCAATGCCCCCAACGGGTCTCACAGGAGTCCATCTGGGTCCTGCTTTAATAGTGAATAGAAAGGTCATTGAGCTAAAGCCTGCCAGGCTTACACGCCTTTGCTGTGAGGAAAAAAAAAACACTGGAAGGTAGGCTTCCCCCTCATTGCTCTAAGGAAGGGTTCCATCTCTTCCAGCCCTGCTCCAGCCACCTATGACCTAACCTTGCCCAGAATGCTGGGGTTTGCCACGGAAGGCTGAAGGTGCCCAGGGCTGTCAGCCCCATCTACAACACTGTGGATGAGCCTAGGGTATTTCTTTGAAGAAGCAGGTAAACTGATCTCACTTGCACAAGGGCCACTTAACTATGTCTTGCCTGAATAGTCAGGTTTTTTATTCTTCCCTCGAAGATCTCTATTGTGGGTGTTGATAGTCCTATTTTCTGCTGCTTCGTTTAATATATAGTGTTTCCTTTATTCCTCCTACCTCAATGCCCCACTCATATTTCAGGCTGGGACCTACTCCTAATTTAGAGCTCTCTTTCCCCCTTTTGCCAACTTCTATTATAAATTTACCTTTGCCACCCAGCTTAGTGTATCCCAAGGTTCTCTTTACCACACCACAGTCGCAGAGCTCCAGGGAAAAGCAACCTGGCCTCATCTCTCCAGGCAGAGGAGAACAGAAGCTCCATCTCCACACATGCTGCAGATGGCTTTTCCAGTCTACCTGAATCATTACCAGCTAGAAGTAGCGGTCATTGGGACTTGGATGTGAGCTGCAAAGTATAGAATCATGACAACAACTCCAGTGCCATGTGGACTTTTCCTGGATGTGGACTTTTCCTGGATGTGGACTTTTCCTGGACTCCTGCTCCTGGTGATAGCTCCTAATGGACTGAACTGGGGTTGGGTTGCATTTGCAGGGATTTGAAATGGTGTTGTGGCCAACTTGGACTTGGTGAACATGTTAAGGACACTACTCTTTTATGGATTCTTGCTGTATTGGCCAAGAGTTTGCTTAAAGGCCTTAATCACTGTAAAAAAAAAAAGAATATACTTGGGTTTCAAGAAACATACCTGGAAATTTGTTGAAACCCAAGAAGCACAGTTTGGCTATTAGTGATATTGGGCATTGGCATTTAAAAGAAAAAGGTGATGGGAGAATTAATTTCTAAATGATTATGCAGTATTAACACAGTGCTCACAGAGAAATATGTTCTGGAGGTAATGATAGGTCAGGAAGTCTCAGGCTCAACGTGTGTTGTCTGGGGGCACATCAGGCTAGGTGGGCAGTAGTGAGAACTGGTATATTTGATAGTGTCTGTGCAGCATCACAGGACATGTTACCTTGCCTGTCTAACTCAATGGTGAAAGTCATGTGATGAAATGTTTGCATCACATTGCTAATGGTGTGAATTTGCCAAGGCTGCTTTGATTGAGACCTAAATAGGAGCTTAAACTGACCCAAAGTAAAGTGGTCCATGTGCTGGCATGGCCCCAAGGGCAGTCTCTATAACTACCTCATGACAATTTGAAGCAGAATCAGCACTTTCTTAAATTCATTGTAAAGACTCTACTTGCACTATAGCATCCGTGAACAATGAAGATTTTACTGAGTCTTCATAGGAGAGACTGAAGACGTGATTTACATTGAACATGCTAGAGTATTTCACTAAAAAAAAATTCACTTTAGACTTAAAACTTTTCCCAAGTTTTTCATTTGGCTACTAGTCATAAAATTGACTTTTCTCACTTACTCTACGCAAGCCATAGTTTTGGCAACTCTATCATAGATATTGGTAGACACTGTTGGAGGTGAACAGAGGAGAGCTGGGCAGTTTGACAGCAGGGGATTCCTAATATCAGATTAGGTGGAGCCCTCCAATCATCTTCTCTAACATTTTAAATATACTATGGTATTAACAGAGTAATACCAATACCTTTGTGTGTTTTTCTCTTCAATTGTGAACTAAGATAATAGCATTTTATCCTCATCTTCTTTCTTATCTCCATTCTTGTTAGACTATTGAAACACAATTTCCTCTTTCCTGACAATAAGAAAGTGGGTAAATACCATTGCCTTTTCTTTAACTGCTTCAATGGTTTGTTTTTTGTGTTTTTTTTTTGCTTCAGTGGTTTTTGTAAGTGAGAAATTGTATTTAGGCTTCAGCTCCAATAATTCTAAAGACTCAGAGTTCAATCTGTCAGCAGCCATTGGCAATAATTTCCCCATATAATTGCCACATAAGTTCTTAAATAATATAGCAGAAAAGTATCTACTAAAAATGGAATTACATAAGTAATACAATATCGGGGGCTCTACTATTTATAAGTGACTACATGCACTGTCTCAATTCATTCGACACATCTTAAGGTTTAAGTATTATCAGCCACTTAATAGTTGAAGAATTTGAGGCTGAGAGAAGTTAATTCATTTTTTTGGGCTATAGATATAATATATAGTGAAATTTAGAACAAATTATGAGTCTTAATTAAAAGCATAGCTCTCTTTCTCTTTCTCTGTCAGCATGTGTGTGCATGCATGTGCACATGTGTATATTGGTGGGGCAGGGATAAGACAGAGCAATCACAGCCTTCCAGCAGAGTTGGGGGGGGGGGTCAATCCTATTCCCACAGCCAAAACAGAAGAGAAAATATTACCCTAACTCTGTGGTTGAGATTATGATGAAAATACAGAGATGGAGCAGTGAAACGAGACTATGAAATGTATAAAGTAGTTAATTTTAACAAAATAACCACTTTAGTATAATCTTCAATTATTTCCAAATCAATGTTTCTATACTGAAGAAACTGAGAAATACAGATAAAATTAAAAATGTGAAAGCATAATGTTCTCACTACCTAAGGATAACCCCTCTTTTTACCTTAGTCCATACATTTTCAGGTCAACATATGTATGTCTGCATTTTGACAGAATGAGATCATACTGTGCATATTGTTTTATAACCAGCTTCTTTTGTATAACCATTTCCATATTTCTTTGACAAAAATTGGGCTTGTTGACTCTCTCACCAAACTCTGTGCATGACAATCTGGCTAAGTGTTTTTAACTACAATGTCTTATTTGTGAGAAAATTTTTTCATCTCTTCTAAGTGTAAAATTAAAAAGCAATGAGATTTAAATAAAGATCTAGATTTAGATTAGATATCACAAATTCTTCATCTAGAATCAAAACTGTGTATGTCTACATGTATGGTGTGTACTATATGTTAACAAGATAGAGATAAATGACAAATATGTGGTCTAGTGTTAGGATTCTGCCTTTCTTTATATAGTTTCTGAAGTTACAATTCAGTTCAGTGATAATTGATGTGGGAAATAATGACTTAGCCAGCCCCCTCATCTCAAGATCTAACACGACTTCTGGATTATTACCAAAAAGTTATTCATGTATTTCAGGATTATTTGGGTGTTAGAGGTAGGAGTAATTATTCCAGTATTATAGGTATTTAAAAAACAACATCCCACTACTTTCTTACATTAGCTCCTAAAAGGTTGAAATATTTCTTGTTCATGGGACAAGTTTCTCTCTGGAGGGTGAAGTAATCATAGAGTCATTATTCTGTCTTGCTGGTATTCTATTCTATCCTTTAGCTTTGGAGTATTGTTTTTCTTCCTCAAACCTAGCACCTGCTTTGTTAGACTTTATTAACTGAATTTTTTCCCCAAAATGTTTGGTTAGGGCAAAATAAACAAATGGGACTATATCAAACAACAACAAAAAAAACTTTTGCACAGCAAAAGACACCATTAACAAAATAAAAAGACAACCCACTCTATGGGAGAAGATATTTGCTGATACATCTGATTAGGGGTTAATAACCAATATTTATAAAGAACTTCTAAAACTTAACACCAGGAAGGTAAACAATCTAATTAAAAGATGGGCAAAGAAACTGAATGGACACTTCTCCAAAGAGGACATACAGATGGCCAAAAGGCATATTAAAAATGCTCTACATCAGTAACCATCAGAAAAATGCAAATTAAAACCACAATGAGATACCACCTCACGCCTGCTAGAATGACTCTCATTAACAAATCAACACACAAGTGCCACTGAGGGTGTGGATAAAGGGAACCCTCTTGCACTGCTGGTGGGAATGCAGACTCATGCAGCCACTGTGGAAAACAGTATGGAGTTTCATCAAAAAAATTAAAAACGGGGCCCTGGCTGGTTGGCTCAGTGGTAGAGTGTTGGCCTGGCGTGCAGGAGTCCCGGGTGTGATTCCCGGCCAGGGCACACAGGAGAAGTGCCCATCTGCTTCTCCATCCCTCCCCTCTCCTTCCTCTCTGTCTCTCTCTTCCCCTACCGCAGGCAAGGCTCCATTGGAGCAAAGTTGGCCCAGGTGCTGAGGATGGCTCCATGGCCTCTGCCTCAGACACTAGAATGGCTCTGGTTGCAAGAGAGCAATGCCCCAGATAGGCAGAGCATCGCCCCCTGGTGGGGATGCTGGATGGATCCCGGTCACGCACATGCGGGAGTCTGTCTGACTGCCTCCCTGTTTCCAACTTCAGAAAAATACCAAAATAAATAAATAAATAAATAAATAAATAAAAAAAAAAAAACAGAACTGCCTTATGACCCAGCTATCCCACTTTTAGGAATATATCCTAAGAATAACAAATCACTGATTCAAAAGAACATATGCACCCCTATGTTCATTGCAGTGTTGTTTGAAATAGCCAAAATCTGGAAACAACCCAAGTGTCCACCAGTGGATGAGTGGATAAAAAAGCAGTGATACATTTACACAATGGAATACTAGGTGGCCATAAAAAAGAAGGAAATCGTACCCTTTGTGACAGCATGGATGGACCTAGAGATTATTGCTAAGTGAAATAAGCCAGTCAGAGAAGACAAATACCATATGATCTCACTTATATTTGGAATCTAATGAACACAACAAACTAAGGAACAAAATAGAAACAGTGGCAGGGTCACAGGAAATAGATGGATGGACAGCTGTCAGAGCAGGAGGAAGAGGGGACAGGTTAAAGTTGAAGGAAATAGCCAAAAGCATATATACATAACACATACATACAGACAACAGGGTTGCAAAAGCCAGAGGAAAATGGGGTGTGTGGGTATATGAGGAGGGGGAAAAGGAGAGGAAATTGGAGATGGAAAATAAAATAAAATAAAATAAATTGTTTAATGTTGTTGAATTTTTATTTCTTTTTATTAAGTGAGAGGCAGGGGGGCAGAGATAGATTCCTGCAAGTGCCCTGACCAGGATCCACCTGGTAAGTCCCTACCAGGTGATGCTCTGCCCATCTGGGGCCGCTGCTTTGTTGCTCGGCACCTGAGCTATTTTAGTGCCTGAGGCCAAGGCCATAGAGCCATCCTTAGTGCCCGGGCCAACTTTGCTTGAACTATTTAAGCCATGGCTGCAGGAAGGGAAGATAGAAGGGGAGGGGTGGAGAAGCAGATGGTCTCTCATCCTCTGTTCCGTGACTGGAAATTGAACCTGAGACTTCTACACACCAGGCCTTTACTCTACCACTGAACCAACAGGCCAGGGCCGAAATGTTGTTGAGTTGATGGGAAAATTTGTTATGGCAATGGCAGTTTTTTTTCACATTAAAAATCATGGCATATATTTCAGCTAGGGATCACCATACCTAGTGATCAGTGTGATGAAGCACAGTAATTGACAGTTGATGCTCTATATTATGTTTTCAAATATTTAACCACTGCTGTTTTATTGAACTCTATATGAATCCTGTAATCTTGAATTTTTTTCTTAAAGCCTTTTTATTGTATTATATTCCAATTCTTTGCAAATTAACAATGATAATAACAATGAGTATAAGAGGAGAGAATAAAACTTATGGGATGGGGAGTTCTCTAATCCATAAACTGAGATATTATTCAAGCCTGACCAGGCGATGGCACAGTGGTCATGCCAAATGTTTAATGTGTATCTGGTCACAGAAGGCAATAAATGTCATAAGTAAAAGAAAATAAGAGAATGAAGAGCATGTGTGAGGTCATCTGGTCCATAAAGTAGAAGATCAGGGACTTGATCCTAGGTTCTAAGACTATAAGGATAGTGCTCTTTGGCCCACTATGCGGTGTTTTGCAGCCATCAGTTCTTTCAGTCTATCTTTACAAACGAGTGCTTGATAATGATGAAAAGTGTGTGTGTGTGTGTGAGTGTGTGAGTGTGTGTGTGTGTGTGTATGTATATATATATATATATATATATATATATGTAGGTGGCAGACAGGGTCAGACAGATATGAATGGAGAGAGATGAGAAGCATCAACTCATAGTGGTGGTGCCTTAGTTGTTCATTGATTACTTTCTCATATGTGCCTTGACTGGGGGCTCCAGCTGAGCCAGTGACCCCTTGCTCAAGCCAGTAACCTTGGGCTCAAGCCTGTGATCTTTGGGTTCAAGCTAGTGACCATGAAGTCATGTCTATGATTCCATGCTCAAGCTGGCGACCCTGTGCTCAAGCCAGAGAAGCCTGTGCTCAAGCCAGTGATGAGGGGTTTCAAACCTGGGTCCTCAGAGTCCCAGGCTGACACTCTAGTCACTGTGCCACTGCCTGGTCAGGCTTGAAATATATTCTTGAGGGAGATTGTGAAAATGTCTTCCTCAATATTGTAAAACTGAGTATATTTTTTGGATCTGTTGTTGTTCAGGGCAGCCTTTCATGTTGAGGCTTGGTAGATTGAAGGGGCGGTGGATTATGAGATTTCTCTGTTCTTTCCAAATCTTACAATCTGTTAAATTGATACAAAACTCAACCATGTGAGAAACCTGTCCTCTCATAGGGGCTCAAAAGATATCTCCCCTTCCCTCCCTCTAAAACACACACACACACACACACACACACACACACACACACACTTAGGGAGTAGTTAACATTTTACAAATAAAAATGTGGCTAAAAAGGAACATGCACAAAAAAATTCAAGTGATTTTGAAGGTCATTTCTTTTTGACAAAATTCATAGAGGATGGAGAAGCCACAAAAATAAGATGATTAAATAAGGAATTCTAATCAGGACTAATGTGTGTATTTTAGTATTTACTTCTCTCATTACATTAATCATGTCTTATGCTTCACGCTAAAGTTACATTTAAAAAAGCTCTAATGATAACATTGATGCATTGTCCTTTGTTGTGTGTATAAAGACTTAATTTGATGGATAGAAGTTAAGAAAATGTTTAATCTTCCATTATAGTATAATGATTGAGATTCATCCATCTGCTCCACAATAATAATAATTTATCATGAATGAGCTTGTGAATTATGGAGGCATAGAACAGAAACTGAGTTCTTTTTCTAATTCAAAAAATTTGACCTTATCCCTTTTAACTGACCTATGCTTTTACCTTTAAGATTATTCAATATACCCCAGATTTCCTCCACCTCCATTTTGCAACACTTTTATGAATTCTTCCTGGAGGAACTGGAAAATAGAAGAGAACAGAGACTTGGTAACATCTCAAGAACTACAGTTTTTCAATTTTGTCTATTTAGTGGCCCTATAGCCATGTATCTACTTCTTTTATTTCCCATTTAGTATCCTTGGAAGTTTTTAAAATAAAATTTGAATTTTATTTTTCCTATCTAGCTAACCTTGATCTGATGTTTTGAATTAGAGGTACATTTCTTGGGGTTTGGGCTGACTACAGAGAAGATATGAATGCATAGCTGGGGTAAGCCAGGGAAATAAATTGGGATTTCATGATGCAATATATTCTTCAGATTTTCTCAGGGTTAACCTTGAGGAAGCAGCCAGGAGACTGAGAGAGTAGACAATCCTACAGAACTATTGTGGCAGCTCTACTGTCTCTACTAAGAGGGAGTTCTTTCCTCAAGCCTAGGCAGGAACCAAGAGATGGAAACATATGACAGAATTATCAGTGAGCAGGATGGAGGAACAAACAGTGCTTTAGTGAACTAACTAATGAAAATAGATGGAGAGGTATCTGGACATCCACGGGGAGAGAGGAAATACCCAAGAGGAAGGAGATCTATGGTGAAGGAATGATTCCCTCTGGACATTGATATTGTAATTTAACTTGGAAATAACTTTCAATTCTCTGAAAAACTGGACATGAAGGCAGGAAGAAGTTATTAGAATTTTTTTTTCCCGAAATCCAATCTACTCCAGGATTGGAAGATGAAAGATGTCAATGGTCAGAAAGGATTCTATATGGCAAAGTAATGTGAGAAAAAGGCCAGTTGGCCTGAAAGCTACATTGGATGAGCTCTAAATGAGGGCATTTGAATAAAAAGTTCAGATAAATAAAAAAATAAAAAAAAGGGACATACCCATATGCCTGTGCCCATGATGGTAATACTTGTGGTGTTTACTTTAGAACTATTTTTAATTGTAAGTTTTGTGCAGCTGAAATCTCTTTTTCCTTTTTGATTTGACTCCTGTCTTCAAAGATATCATGCTTGTGAAATTTGTGTCTATCCTTCCCTTCTGTATTTTTAGTCTTTTACTGGCTATGCATGTATCTGTATAGAGTCTTAACTTTCACACCTAAACACACATCCTTCAGCAACTTGTTTTTTATACTTAGCATTGTTTCCAACATGTATTTGTGCTGATTCATACAGCTCAGTTTATTTAACTGCTATATGATTTTATTTTATTTTTTTGTATTTTTCTGAAGTGACAAGAGGGGAGACAGACAGACAGACTCTCACATGCACCTGACCGGGATCCAACCGGCATGCCCACTAGGGGGTGATGTTCTGCCCATCTGGGCTGTCACTCCATTACAACCAGAGCCATTCTAGCACTTGAGGCGGAGGCCATGGAGCCATCCTCAGCACTCAGGTCAACTTTGCTCCAATGGAGCCTTGGCTGCGGGAGGAGAACAGAGTGAGAGAAAAGAGAGGCAGAAGGGCGGAGAAACAGATGGGCACTTTTCTTGTGTGGCCTGGCCAGGAATTGAACCCTGGACTTCCACATGCCGGGCCGAAGCTCTACCACTGAGCAAACCAGCCAGGGATTGCTATGTGGTTTTATATAATAATCTATTTGTCTTTTTTTCTATTAATGAGTTAGATTGTTTCTGATATTTGGCTGTTAAAACCAATTTGTGGTGACCATCTTTCTGCACGTCTCTTTGGGCATTTATGTAAGATTTTGTTAGAAATGGGATGTGTGGATCATAATGTATACACATATCTGAATTTTCTAGATCTGGCCAAATAGTTCTCCAAAATGTTTGGGGCTGCCTTATACTTCTACCAGCAGAACATTTCCATTTCACCACATCCTATATTTTTAAACTTTCTTGTCAATTGATATAGTTCTTCTCTAATATCTGAAGAGCCTAAATGACCTCTTGAGGTCCTTTTGAGGTCTAAGAATCTATTTTATTCCCAAAAAACAGAATTATATCTCACTATGACACTTCTTGATGAAATTTCTGTTTCATTAGTATTTGATTTAAATCATAGCCTAGTACTGGGCCTATCTCAGTCTTTTAGATGTTGCTATTCCTGAAAGTTCATGTATTGCAATAATAAGAAATGATTGTTAGATCTTTAAGGCCAGACATAGTCAAGAAATTTATACCACTAGTAGGAATGTGTAACATCTGCCCTGTGGGCCAAGAAATAATGTATGCCATCTAATCTGTACAAGACAAAATGCATCTTTTGTAAGGCCCCTGACTTGTGCTTGGGAAGTTTGGGGAAGTTAAGAAGATAGCCTCACTCTTTCTTACTTTCTGAGAATACAATGAACTCCAGCAGCCTTCTCTTCAAGTCCTGATTCTAATCACTTTACCTATCTCTCTTTGGCAAAGAGGAGAATTCAAAGGCCCTACAGACTTGGAACAAACCCCAAAACTAGTTACTGGCCACATGAATGCAACCATTTCTGGATGCATTCCTCCCAGGATAGACAGAAATGCTCTAAGGATGAGTCCTCATAAGCCATAGTTAAGTTGGAAATAGAACTTGAACTTGAGAAAGCAGACCTGAGGCTAAACCAACTCATTAATTTTTCCAAGCAGCTACCAAAACTGCTGAAAAGCAAACAGAAATAATCTGGTTGACTAAATTAATGAATTGGCATCTAGTAGTATATGTTTATTATAATCGAGGGTTGTAGTTATATATGAAAAATAAAGAAGTAACATAACACACAAGTTAGGTCAGAATAATTGGAAGGGCTCCTGCCAGAGGTTGAGTTGGGAGTCCCGATGCTCTGTGGGTCTTCCCATGTGGTTTAATGGGAGCAACCTGTCAGGAGAGCTTCCTTCCCCTTCCCTTCTCAGGTAAACTAGAGAGCGGAAATAAACGTTGATAAATGAAAATGAATAAAGGTGTGTGACTGGAGAAACTCTTCCAGGTGGATGTACTATCTAATAAAGATTTCTTGAAAAGAGAAACGAGGCCACATTATCTCCAAGTAAACTTCACTCTTTAACACCAGGAATGTTTGTTCAGTGTCAGACCAGTGCTTTGGAGTTTAGAAGGCTTCCTGATTTGCAACATAAAGGCCATGTGATCACTGGGACAGAGAAGTGGAAGGGGTGGCTCACGGAGACTCATTCTAGGTCTTTCAGACTTTCACAAACTTATAGAGCCTGTTTTCTCTCTCCACCTCAAACTCTAGAATTACTTTAAAATGTATATTTATTTAAATAATAGCCAATACTTAAGTAGTATGGTGCATCTGCCAGGAACTTTATATATATGAGCTCCTTTAATTAACTCTTACTACAATCACTATGTATATTTTGCTGATGGGAAAACTGAGGCATAGAGTGGTTGAAAAACTAAATTAAGATTCATACAACTAGTAAGCAGCAGAGCTAGGATCTGGAACTAAAGATTGTTAGTTCTAAAAACTAACCTCTGTGTTAGGCTTCCCCTCGTTTAAAGCATTGTTTATAGCCTCTTTCCAGCTTTTATACAAATAAAAAACATGCAGCTGTGCCTTTCAACTCGAGTGATCATTCCTACTTGGTTCCATTATCCACTAGCCATTTTAATAAACCAACTCCTCCAACAGAAAAATTAGGGCTTTTTGTTGTTGTTGTTATTGTTAAAGAAAAGAAGGTTGTCATATCCTGTTTACTTTAACAGACAAAATACAATTTTAGCAATGCTCTTTTGATGTAAATATAAAAATATTAAGAACATAAATAAACTATCAGGCCTACCAAATAGCAATTATTTTGACATTAAACAAGCTATCATCTGTTTCCCAAGTAAATAATCTCTGACAGCATCTAAAAGACAACATGACCATGAAGCATTCAGGGCACTAATGTCTGCACTTCACAGGGATAAAAGAAGCAAATGTTGGTGGATCAAAGAGAGCCTCGCACAATGAGTAATGTAACACTCATCTCAAATTAAACAGCCATCTCCATGATGTGATGCAGAGTTGTCGACCCCACTATTCCTGAGAAAAAGAGAATTGGGGAGGAGGAGGGCAGGGATGTCTGGGGCAGAGGCAGAGAAGAGGAAATAAAGAATGTAGGAGGCCATCTTGTGTTCTGGCTCCTGCTTTGCTCCGTGGAATGGGTAAGAATCCATCCATCACACCCCATCTAAGTGTAATGGTCCTTGGATGCTTGTGCCTGAAGGAGTGGTTTAAAATGTTGGGGAATCTAAGAATGTGATAAAAAATATTGGGTATCTACAGAGAAAGATGCATAACTGTAAATGCAAGCATTTGCACAAAATTTCAGGGAACTTAAGGACTCATTGAGGTCCATCCATGTATTCCAAGCCATAGATCCCAGGAAAACAACTCCATTTTTAGAAATTGTTCACTCAATCACATAGTGTTGATTAAGCACTTAATTTGTGCTTGTATTAGGTAGATACAAAAGAAAGATCAATATTATTCTTCCTAAGAGTTTATGAATTTATGGCCGATTTTCAAGACAAACCCCCCAAATTCATAGATATCAATTGAATTTCCATCTGAGATACAAGCATACCTTGGAAATAGTGTGTTTGGTTCCAGGTCATGGCAATAAAGCAAGTATCACAATAAAGTGAACTGTAATCATTTTGCTGGTGGAATTGTATAAATTAGCCTTTAATGTGTAAAGCAATTTGTCTAGCATTTACTATGGGCAGCCACTTTAAATACAGTATAGTGGTTCTCAGCCTTCATCAGGCATCAGAATCACCTCAGAGCTTGTTAAAATTTCCTGGGTCACCCTTAGAGTTTGCTAAGAATTCCTGGGTTTGTCCCCAGTCAGGGCACACACGGGAAGCAACCAAAGAATGCACGACTGAGTGGAACAGCAAATGAATGTTTCCCTTCCCCCTCCCCTCTCTCTCCCTTCCTCTCTCCATCTCTCTAAAAATCAATCAATAAAAAAACAAAAACAAAAACAAAAGAAAAACAATTTAGCCCTGGTCGGATAGCTCGATTGTTTGGAGTGTGGAGGTTGCTGGTTCGATTCCCCAGCCACAGGGCACATACAGGAGCAGCCTAACATTCCTCTCTCTCTCTCTCTCTCTCTCTCTCTCTCTCTCTCTCTCTCCCCCCCAGCCTCTCTCAAAAGAAAAAAAAATCCTGGGTCTGGCCCCCAGAGTTTAGTAGGTCTGGGGTAATGCCAAATTTGCATTTCTAACAAGTTTCCAGCTGACACAACGATGCTGCTGTTGCACATTACAGATGTAGACTGTATTATATATTATACCCAGCTTATGAATGAGGAAGCCAGAGGCCGGAGAAGAGAAATTGTTCATGGTTACACAGCTGATAGGAGGCAGAACCAGAACTGAAATGCAGGTCGTCTGGTTCCAAAGCAGGGATTTCCAAACTTTCTTAAAGGTTGTGTTCCAATAAAATTTTAATTATAAAAACAGGTGCCTCGCACATGGGCTGCAGCTTGCTGACCACTGCTCTAGAATCTTATGTATTGTATTTTAAGCCTTAAATGTGAAATGGCAATCACAAAGGAATGTTTTTTAAAAAAACGCACTTTAAGTACTTAGCACTGTGCCTGACGTACAATTCTTCAAAACCTGTTACCCTCATTATAATTACTGAAAACTCCCAATGTCACAGATAAGTGCTCCACTTCTGGAATCTTAAAGTCTGGAGATCTATGGGTTGGTAGTCTTGGCCCACACAGTGAAGGCTGAAGGAAAACCACCCAAGTCCAGCTCTCATGGGGCTTCTAAATTCTGCTGCCTGGTCCCCGAGGGAAGACACCCTTGGTTGATGGATGCGTGAGGACTGCATGCAGCTGTCACACAATAATGGAGAATGACATGGGTCACAGAGCCACCAACTCTGGGGTCTGGAGTTGGGAGTGGGCTGGAGAAGAACTGGAAGAAAATTCAGGACAAGAATTGGGATGATTAAGGAAAGGCAGGAAATCAGTACCTTGAAAGAGGTTGTTAATATATAAATTATCTGTCTCTTCTGTAACAGAATCCTCTAAATAGTCAATTCTCCGGCCTCTGGCTTCCTCATTCGTAAGCTGGGTATAATATATAATACAGTCTACATCTGTAATGTGCAACAGCAGCATCATTGTGTCAGCTGAAAACCTTTTAGAAGTGCAAATTTGGCATTACCCCAGACCTACTAAACTCTGGGGCCAGACCCAGAGAGTGTGTCCACTTTGTCATTTAGAAGTGCTGCTGTGGAGGGCTCTAAGGAGGAGCCCAGGAAACTTCATCTCACTTCAAATCGATCATACGATTAATAAAAGTCCAAATCTCCATAAAGCACAGCAATAGGATAGAAATATGAATACAATGGGTGTTATATCCAATCATGATAATCTGAAGCACTTTTAAAGCTTCTTTCCCTTATGCTTGGTTTCCTCATCTGTACAACGGAGATACTAGTACCTCTTACATGGGGATTTGTCTCGAGGTTTTAAGTGTAAAACACTGAAAACAATGTCTGACACATAGTAAGTGTTAAACATTATTTTTGCTTCTGTAATTACTTTATACTATTCTTCTCAAACCCCATGAAGAAGGAGGGAGAGCATGTTGTCATTATCTCTATTTTTCCAGGCAAGGGAACTGCAGCATAGCAAAGTAACTCCGCCCCCCAACCCAAGATTGTGGCAGCTCTGGAAATAAAAGTTCCTAACTTCTGGTTGGCCCAGACCAAAATAATATTTTCCCTTTAATCTCAAAGTCTTTTGGGAAACTCCTAGTTAGGTCTTCTGAGATCACTTTCCTAACCAAGGATTTTCTTTCTTAAAATGGGAACCTTCTTAGAAAATCCAGCTCCCCCAATGCACTGTGGCTTTGTGAAGAATCAACAGCTGTGATGAAATGGACTTTCAGGTGTGTTTGCAAACATCCCTTACTCAAACTTGAGTAAGTGAATTAAACTAAGCAGAAGGACCCTTTAGTTTTCTTCAGGTCCTTTTCACAGGAAAAGAGAGCTTGTGTGATGTTTGCCATTGGGATCGAGCCCTCTTGCTAAATGTTAGCATTAAACTGCTTACACTTGCTTGGCACTTTCCAATTGCAAGCACTTTCACATATATTATCTCATTCATCTTCATGATAACCCTGTGAAACTAATGATCTGCGCATCAGGAGACTGAGGCTCCAAGAGGTCAAGAGTCCATGATTGTTCAGTAGCAAACAGCAGAGAGGACTCAAAGCCAGCCTCTTACACCTGCACTCAAACAGCAGGAGTGGCTGGTGGGAGAGAGAAGTATCTGGGTGATGTGAATGGCTTTTCTCCAGAAGCCAGAAAGCCAGAGGGCTCAGCCAAGGAGCAGGGAGAGGACAGGAAGCTAACTGCCCTTAATGGGTCCTACTTTGTACTTTGGAGGTGCTAAGACTGCCATAAGCAGGAAGCTCTACCCAGATCAGACCACTGAGCCTGGCTCCATTTTCTTTTTCTTTAACCAGATCAGACCACTGAGCCTGGCTCCATTTTCTTTCTCTTTAAAGAAAGAGGGAAAAACCCAAGTTGAGGTTAGATTCAAAATATCAGATGGGGCAAATTAGCTCCCTCTACTAGCTATTTCTAGTAGTGGAAGCAGCAGCAAAACCAGAGCCAACAATGATTTATGATAGCAAGATCCTTCAGAGGGAGGTCATTTAAGATAATAAGCAGTGTTCTTCCAGATACCATTCTTCCGGGATGGAAGTCATCATATATATCATCTGTCATCTCTCTACAGATGGACTTGTATCTCTTTCTCTCTCACACATACACACACCTATACCTAGATTTATTTCGTTCTTTATGCCAGGGAATTCACAGTCATCATTTCATTTAAATTTTGTTATTGTGGCATTAGTAAACCAATTTAAGAGTTGGGAGAAACTGAGGCTCAGAGATGTCAAGTTAGATGACCAAAGTCACACAGCTTGTTAGTGATAGAGCCTGGATTCAAATGCAATTCTGACTTTAAATCCCAAGCTCCTCTGCACTGTGCTCTAT
Organism: Saccopteryx bilineata; assembly: GCF_036850765.1. Lineage (NCBI taxonomy): Eukaryota > Metazoa > Chordata > Mammalia > Chiroptera > Emballonuridae > Saccopteryx > Saccopteryx bilineata. The sequence continues at coordinate 60,945,245 of NC_089494.1, read as the reverse complement.
GGCCCATCGTGGGAGGTTTTGTTATTAATACTTTGCCAACATTGTTGTTGACCTTGACATGCCATCGTCTATCACGGTGGTTACACATCAGGGTCACAAAGATACCTTAAAATACAGATCCTGCCCTGGTCGGTTGGCTCAGTGGTAGAACATTGGCCCAGGATGTGGATGTCCTGGGTTTGATTCCCAGTCAGAGCAAACAGGAGAAGCAACCATCTGCTTCTTCCCCTCTTCCCCTGCCTTCTTTCTCTCTTTCCCTCTAACAGCCATGGCTCAATTAGTTTGAGCACGTTGGCCTGGGTGCTGAGGATGGCTCTGTGGAGCCTCTGCCTCAGGCACTAAAAATAACTCAGTTGTGAAGATGGCCCCAGATGAGCAGAGCATTTGTCCCAGACAGGGGTTACCGGATGGATCCCAGTCCGGGTGCATGCGGGACTCTGTCTCTCTATCTCCCCTCTTCTCACTCGGAAAAGAAGAAGAAGAAAAAATACAGATCTTAGGTACCTACTTGATGACAACAACAACAACAACAACCAAATCAAGAGCTCTGAGTGTGAGGCCCATGAAACGGTACTTTAGAAAATTATTAACACTCAATGTTGATGTGGACAGCTCAGTCCAGGTCTGTGAACTGGCTTCTGTAAGCCACTGCTCTGGTGCTTTCCATCTTCATAGTACTGTCTGAGCTATAGCTTCATTTGCTTTTGAGAAAGAACACATATAAATAAATAGACAGGCCTAGGAAGTTTGCTAGGTGAGCTCAGAGGTTCAGATCTTCCACATGGGACAGGGAGAGGACAAACCAGAAAAGTTGCACTGGAAACTTTGTCTGGACAAGTGTGTGCTGATTGAGTTGAGTTGGCTGTATTGACAATGTCAACCAAAAATTGAGGCAAAGAAAAGAAAGACTGGAGGCTCAGGCTGTTAAAGAGGGTGCTTATCTAACAAAATGAGAACAGAGAGAAAATATATAGCTTAAATGGAGCCTGTGGGTAGAAATGTAAATAATGAGAAAGTCAGGTGGTTATTCTTTTTTTTTTTTAAGTGAGAGGAGGGGAGATAGACAGACTCCCACATGCACCCCAACTGGGATCTACTTGGCAAACCCCTTCTGGGGATGATGCTCTGCCCATCTAGGGCCAATGCTCCCAATCAAGCTATTTTTAGCACTCGAGGCAGGCTCTGCAGAGTCATCCTCAGCACCTGGGCCAATGTGCTCAAATCAGTCAAGCCACTGGCTGTGGGAGGGGGAGAGAGAGAGAGATAGCGAGGAAGGGAGGAGCAGATGGTCACTTCTCCTGATCAGGAATTGAGTCCAGGACTTTCACACACTGGGTTGATGCTCTACCACTGAGCCAACTTGCCAGGGCCAGAAGTCAGGTTTATTAGTATGTCAGAAGCTGCTGTAACAATTAGAACATATATAAAGGGTCTTGGGTTACGATACAGTTCTATTCTTATGACAGTGACATAACCCAAATTTTGGTATAAGTTGAAACACACCCTAGCCTAAGTCACTTACTTATCCTAACACAGTTATAAAATCATAATCTAGAAAATAAAAGCACAATTAAGCCCCAGAAAAAGGAAAAAGACATAAATACACTGTACTGTAGTAACAGAAAAATTACAAAAAATGAATATAAAAAAATTCTTTACCTTTATTTCTGTGGTTGGCTTGCACACTGGAAGGGGCATTGTAAGGTGGGAGAGAGTGACCTATTGGGAGGAGGAAGCTGGAGAGGCAGGAGAACCTGCAGAAGGTGCTGGAGATACTGGGTCAGGTAGATCAGGATTGCCTAAGGAACACGCAGGAGACACTGGAAATGACGCTACTTGTACTACAGGCGTTTCATCTCGAGAAGCAGCTGATGTAGAGGGAACAGGATCTGTTGCAGGCCTCTCTACCTTCTTAAAGAATTGTTCCAGGCTAGTCTGGAAAGTTGATGACTGCTTCTCTTCCAAAATCTGCCATTAGCATTGCAAGGCATCTATAACAGCTCTGCAGACAGATCCTTACTGAATCTGTCATCGCTGGGGTTCTCAACCTGAAATTTTGCCAACTCATCCTCTACCATAGAAAACATTCTGCCAAATTCTTGGTAGTAAATCGCTTGGGTTCTGGGGTTTCTATATCTTCTTCTTCGATCAGCTGCTTCTCCAGCTGAATATGGTCCTCCAGCAGACAGCTCCTCTCCATGTGATGCCTGTAGCTCTGTGACATCCTCATCCTCCACCTCCAAATGAAGCTGTTTACCCATGACAACAACCTTCTCTGTTACAGCCTCCACTGACTCCTCAAAGCCATGGAAGTCATACACAAACTGGGGACACGGTTTTTTCCACATGCATTTTAAGTTTGTTCTCCATCTCAACGTTTTTAAGTTTTTATGGGAGTGAACATTGTAAACTTGATACATTGTATGTCGAGACTGCCAAAACCTGAGGACCCCTGTATATACATATAATACAGGCTCAAATGGAAGTTTATCTCTCAGCCAGACAACAAACCAAGGCACATGTTTCAGGGTGGTGGGTGACACTTTCCTATGAGGTGATTCAAGGACTCAACCTCTTTCTATTTTGTGACTCAGTTTTCCTCTAGGGTCTCACGGCATTGTAATAGTGGAAAGAAATTACGAGCATAGAAGAGATACATCCACTTCTTAAAAACCTTAGCCTTCTAGCTATAGCCTAGGAGATCTCAACTACATGCCCACCCCTAACTGAAGGAGAATGAGGAGATGCAGTTTTCCCATGTGCCCAGAAACAAAGAGGAACACGACAGTCATGTGCAGCCAGCCTCTGTCTGCCACGCCATGTGAGAGTTCCCCCCAAAAGCTGTGGTTAGAGGAGAATCAGTTGGTGGCAGCTGAAGTAAAACAGAAAGATCCTGAACAAGTCAGATCAATGCTTTGAATTTAAACCTAGACTAAAGTAGTCAAGTAATAGGAGACTGGATGCTCGACACACCTCAGGGAAATTCTGCAGGAACTCCAGTGCCAGAGGACAGCCCAGAAAAGGAAGCAGAAATGGCTAGTGTGCAGGGCTTTGCAAATCAAACAAGCCATAGGACTGTGCCCCAGTGATCAAAAGCTACATGGAGAACCTGGCTGAGATTATTCATTAATTTAACCAATATTCAAATTCCCCTCTTCTGTGTGCTGTACCAGGTTATAGCAACATAAGGTTTCAACAATAAGGCAATTTATTGGCGTGCAATACCGTTATGTGTGGTTCCAGGGTAATGTTCAGGCAGCAGCTGATCTAGAAACAAGTCATTGGTGTCAGTGAGATTTTATTTTGTCTCCATTTCTCTGCTTTTTTCATTTGCTAAATAAATACGTTTATAAAAAAAGTTTCAACCATTTATTTCACACAAGAAAAGAGCACTGAAATTAATGCTCTTGTTGAAAGACTAAAATCTCAAAATATAGACTAATCCTTTAAATTGAATACATCTAACTTTATGAAAAAGTCATTACATTGTTTTTATACTTCCCCTAATTTTGCCTCGAATCAGTAGCAGTGTCATCATGGATGAGTACCTGTCCACTGCTGCCCCTCACCCACTGTGAGATATTCTGGTGCTCTCAGTGAGCTCAGGAGGCTTTTTGTAGAAACTTATGTCTTCCTCCATCCTACTTGGAAAAGGCAGATTTATCTGGACCTTCCCATAGGTCTCCAGAAACCAACCCCACTTCCTATCTCTGTATCTACAATGTCATGATGTAACCTCCCTCTTTTCTCCAATGTCCAAACCAAATGATTTAGTGTTCTTTCTAGTCTGAGAAGTAAAACTGTCAAATTCCATTACTGGAGATTTTTACTCTAACACCAGGACCACATTATATATACTTTGTTGAACTAGAATTACTAGAATAAATGTTAAAATCTGTATTGAGTTGGAAAAAAATAATTGCGTAAGCATAGACTTAGGAATGCCTAACGTCACATAGATTTATATAAAAAGATTCAGGGATTTTGGTTGATGACATTGCATATGGGGCAAGGTGTAGGAGGCTCCTAAATCAGCCTGCGTTAGTAGATGGAGCCCTGGTCACTGGGGATCATCGTTGTAATATTGTCTCCACTGCAGGGCCCTTTTCAGTCTGGGAAATCATTGAAACAGGACTCTTCGCCAACTTCAATGTTTTCTGAGAAGAATAAATGATGATGGGAAGGATCTAAGCACCCAGTTATAAGGAAAATTGAAGAAACTGAAGATTTTTATCTTGGAGAATAAAAGAATAAGATGAATCCAAGAATGGGCCCTAGAACTGAGGGGTACTTAGTGTTACTCCCAATACTTACTGGGGGGCAAGCCAGGCAATTGGGGGCAGGTAGTAATAGAGAGTTAGACTCAATATAAACTGTAATATAAAGAAGATTTTTTTGAACATTCGCAGTTCTAAAAATAAAACGAGCTCTTTAGGGGCAGCGGTGAGCTTTACGTTAAGAAGAGGAGAGAAAGAATCCTTGCTTTGAAAAGGAGGTTGTCTTAGATGATACCTTCTATCTCTGACATTTTCTGACTGATTTTGGGGGGAAAGTGGGTTCTGTGCAGCAACAGAAGAAGCCTTCCCAGGAAGTGGGGAGTGAACATTGAATAAAATATAAATACTAGGCATAAAAAAAATACAGCTTCATTGTTTGCAGGCCATTGATGGCAAGTTTGACTTCCTTGGTTCCTGCTGTCCCATCCCCTAACACGCTCTGTCTTCAATGAGTGCGTGTTTAAATTCCATTCAGCCTGCACTCTAAGGTTTCCCTGATTCCTGACTGGAAGGCCACTCTTCTTCTTTCGAATTCCTATGGCAAATTGTGTGTAATTATTTACTTTTATAGAAGTTATTTTAAGGCTTCTAATATAAAGTATTACATACTTATTATGGGGAGATGATACTGCCCTTTGTCCAGATAGCTGGGTTCTAATACTGCCTTCACTACTTCATAGCTATGTGATAATGAAAATTTTATTATTTATATTATTAATTTAAAAAGCAGCTAGCTTTACACATATACTGTAGCTATAGATTCCTATCACTTTTAAGAAGCTCTGATAAAATTGCTAGAAACCTTGAAGGGTCCTAACTGACAGAATCCAGGAATGGGGTTAGGAATGTAACTAAAATTTATTGATATTTGTTATTAAATATAGACCTTAAAATGCAATGAATATAATGAAATAAAATATTTTTCTTGCTCTCACAACAGTCTAGAGTAGATACTCTAGGATTCTGGGGTGGCTCGGGTAGGGAGACAGAGGGGAGTAATTCTGCTCCATGAAGTTTTAAAGGGACCCAGACTGCCATATTTAGTGTGTGGATTCAAAGTCCGTTTCCAGTCCATGGACAAATTGCTGTGGCAGGGGAATGGGATAGTGATTATCCCAACCTAGGCCACATCATCACTGGGATGAGGAAGGATTCTGGAGTATGCTGGGTAGACATGAACAATCCTTATTACAGGATCCTTACTCCCAAAATTCCTTTCACAGAAGTTTGTAAACTTAGACAGCTGAACCTTAATGTAAATTAACACATGGAGATAGTCTCCCAAGAGTTTTAAACTTAAAATCTTAGTTCTACTTGTATGGTAATGAGCGTTATTTATGATGAGAAAGTTCAAGGATTGGATTGAGCAGATGGGGGCTGGTAATGTAGATTGAGTTAGATTGATGGGGGCTGCTTTGTGACATTGGGCAAGGTATTTAAAATCTCTGAGCATCAGTTTTCTTCCATGTAAGATGGTGATCATGTCAGCTTCCTTGTGAAGTTTTATGAGGAACAAGATAAAATATGATATATAAAGTGCCCAATGAATGCAGATTCTCTTTCCTGAAATCACATGTCAAATATGGCCAACATTGCTCCCACATATAAAGCTGCTTCTGATTATCAAGAATATGTATTTCTACATCTTTACTGAAAGCTCCAACACTGATCTATCCTCTTAGGTTTGAGCAATTGATAACAACACTTAAAATGGCTCTCACCATGATAGAGGCAATCCTTGCAATATTTTCATAGGATATAGATAATTTGGATAATATAGCTGAATTGGGACTGTTTTCTTTTTTAAAAACCACATTCCTGTTTTGTCTTTATTTTTCTTTAGCTAATAAAAGATCAATATTAATTAAATATTTTGATATATCAGGATAGCTCTTAGAGTAGATGTTAAGGACACCAAACTTTTCCACATGACCGTAGCTCTATAACCTGAACTCTGATTTAATGCCATGTCATTAGCCTCTGGTTGATTAATTACTAAACCTAATGCTACCAGGCTGGGTGTATTACTTACATGAAGAGTGGAATGAGTCTACTATGTTATGGGGATTATTTAAAAGTAACGTAGTTGAACAGGACTCTGACTAGGCAGGGGACCTTGGGTGTGTTCATACCCTGGACAGTCTCCTGCCTCAGACTCTGGCTGGTCAATGGGACTGAACAAACCATAATTAGAAAGGGGATAATGGATATTGCCTCTACTGCCTAGCCTCCGGGACAATGGTGAACATTGAGGCTCGTGAGTTTGCTATGAGGAAGGTAATGTGTTTTCTACACCAAGGTTTCCTCCATTTTTTTCCTTTCACTTAGAACCCAGAGTATTTTAGTTTCCTTCAAAGAAGACATGGATTTATAAATAACTGGAAACATGTCTTTTAATCTCATGTGATGTGAATGCTATTTTAACTCACACCAGAATGCTCCTGTGGGCTTATGAAGCAGCAGTTTGGGGGTTCTGCTTCCCCAGCAGTGGAATGCCATTTCATAAGGATATGTCAGTTTTCTCCTTTGATAGATGATGAAACAAAATTGAAAACTGACAAATGGTGGATGATTTTCAAAGTCTGTATGATCTCATCCTACCAATTATTTGCACTATATCTGGATTGCATATGCTGCATTCTTGTTCAATGTATTTCATTTCTATTGACAAACATTGACTATTTTAAGAACCTTATGCAAAGAAAAAGCTGATGCTCACTCTGCTCAGTATTCATTTTCTGTTTTCATGGCAAGTGATTTCAAATAAAAATGCAAAATGAGCTTGGAAGGGCAATGCACATTAGATTGCATCACCAATGACATGACCTTGAAAACCACAAACATTTCTAACCTCCATTTAATGACTCATTCCCATCAATAATATCCAACACTATCAAATTTTAGAGTGACAAGAGAAGGTAGGTGTCCCATGAAGATGGTTGGGATAGATATGACTAATTGGAAATACTTCAAGGGTTGTTATAGTAAAATCAGACCTGAGATCTGAGTGACTTTAGATTTCTGCAAATAACCATTAATTGGCATGAAGGTGGCTTCTCTGAGCATGTTTTATGCCCTGAAACCAGATACAGATTTACTATAAAGTCAAGTAAAACTTAGCAATGTGGTCACAGGGTTGTGGTTTTGAAAATTTTGCATATCAATCAATCAATCAATCAATCAATCAAATAATATGGTCTGTTTCCATTCTGACTTCCTTCCCATTGTACCCTCTTGCCTAAATTGGGTGGTGCTGAAATATCTGTAGGGATTTGGGGTGTGGAAAAGGGAAGTTGAATTGGGGATACATTTATTTTGGGTTTAGAGGTATATATTTTAGTGGTTTGCCGTTACTTCTGTGTATAGTTATTTTTAGCCATTCTGGTGAAGGAATGACTTCTAGGAATGACTTCTGCTGCCCACTGGACTGAAAAATCTTACTTTGTGAAATAAATATGTAGGATCAGAAGTCCAATTATGATATGGATTTACCCCATCATACCTGACACAGACAGTAGGTGGGCAGTGGTGGAGGAGGCACCTGATTAGAAATGCATTAAAAAAATCAGATGTAAAGATTTTTGAAAGGAGGCTTTGGTTTCCATTTCAACCTAGTGAACATAGAAGTTCTCCCTGTCAGGAATAGTCTCAATAATGCATTACATGATCATAAATGTACCATATATTTTCTTTTTTGATAGGAATTCAAAATTTGTTATAATTCCTGAGCGTAGAGAAGAAATGGTGCAGTACCACCACCATTGCCTCCATTTGTAGGTGAGACTGTGTGATTTATGTGTTCAAAAATATTGCATTGTACCTTGAAAACATTGGTGTGGATTGCTTTACTAAAATATGGTGGTTCACCTTTTCATTACTTAAAGGTAATCACCATTGAAAAAACCACCACAGAAGCACATGATTTAAAAAAGATAGCAACAGAGGAAAGATGTATGGAATAAAACCAAATAAAAACAAAAGATAGAAAAACGAAAGAGAAGGATCAAACAAGACATAAAACTGACAGAAAGTAATCTATAAAATGGCAATAGGGAACTCACAAGTGTCAATAATTACACTAAATATAAACATATTAAACTCACTAATAAAAAAGCTAGAGTAGCAGAATGGATTAAAAAAGAAAATCAAACTGTATGCTGCCTACAAGAAACTCATCTAAGTAACAGGGATAAAAACAAATTCAAAGTGAAAGCCTGGAAAACAATACTCCAAAAAAATAACATCCAAAAAAAGCAGGCGTAGCAATACTCACATCTGATAATGCTGACTACAAGACAGCAAAAGTACTCAGAGACAAAAATGGCCATTTCATAATGGCTAAGGGGACACTGAATCAAGAAGACATAACAATTCTTAATATATATGCACCAAATCAAGGAGCACCAAAATATATAAGACAGCTACTTATTGACCTTAAAACAAAAACTGACAAAAATACAATCATACTTGGAGACCTCAATACACCGCTGACGGCTCTAGATTGGTCATCCAAACAGAGAATCAACAAAGATATAGTGGCCTTAAACAAAACACTAGAGCACCTGGATATGATAGACATCTACAGGACATTTTATCCCAAAGTGACTGAGTATACATTTTTTTCCAGTGTACATGGATCATTCTCAAGAATTGACCATATGTTGGGCCACAAAAACAACATCAGCAAATTCAGAAAAATCGAAGTTGTACCAAGCATATTTTCTGATCATAAAGCCTTGAAACTAGAATTCAACTGCAAAAAAGAGGGAAAAATCCCACAAAAATGTGGAAACTAAACAACATACTTTTAAAGAATGAATGGGTCAAAGAAGAAATAAGTGCAGAGATCAAAAGATATATACAGACAAATTAAAATGACAATACGACATATTAGAATCTATGGGATGCAGCAAAAGCAGTGATAAGAGGGAAGTTCATATCACTTCAGGCATATATGAACAAACAAGAGAGAGCCCAAGTGAACCACTTAATTTCACACCTTAAGGAACTAGAAAAAGAAGAACAAAGACAACCCAAAACCAGCCGAAGAAAGGAGATAATAAAAATCAGAGCAGAAATAAATGAAATAGAGAACAGAAAAACTATAGAAAAAATTAATAGAACAAGGAGCTGGTTCTTTGAAAAGATCAACAAAATTGACAAACACTTGGCAAGACTTACCAAGGAAAAAAGAGAAAGAACTCATATAAACAAAATCCAAAATGAAAGAGGAGAAATCACCACGGACATCGTAGATATACAAAGAATTATTGTAGAATACTATGAAAAACTCTATGCCACTAAATTCAATAACCTAGAAGAAATGGATAAATTCCTAGAACAATACAACCTTCCTAGACTGAGTCAAGAAGAAGCAGAAAGCTTAAACAGACCTATTAGTAGAGAAGAAATAGAAAAAACCATTAAAAAACCTCCCCAAAAATAAAAGTCCAGGCCCAGACAGCTATACCAGTGAATTTTATCAAACATTCAAAGACTTGGTTCCTATTCTACTGAAAGTCTTCCAAAAAATTGAAGAAGAAGCAATACTTCCAAACACATTTTATGAGGCCAACATAACCCTCATACCAAAACCAGGCAAGGATGGCACAAAAAAAGAAAACTACAGACTAATATCTCTAATGAATACAGATGCTAAAATACTACACAAAATACTTGCAAATCGAATACAACAACATATTAAAAAAATAATACATCATGATCAAGTGGGATTCATCCCAGAATCTCAAGGATGGTTCAACATACGTAAAACGGTTAACGTAATACACCATATCAACAAAACAAAGAACAAAAACCACATGATCTTATCAATAGACGCAGAAAAGGCTTTCGATAAAATACAACACAATTTTATGTTTAAGACTCTCAACAAAATGGGTATAGAAGGAAAATATCTCAACATGATAAAGGCCATATATGATAAACCATCAGCTAACATCATATTAAATGGCACAAAACTGAAAGTTTTCCCCTTTAAATCAGGAACAAGACAGGGTTGTCCACTCTCTCCACTCTTATTAAATGTGGTACTAGAGGTTCTAGCTAGAGCAATCAGACAAGACAAAGAAATAAAAGGCATCCATATCGGAAAAGAAGAAGTAAAGGTATCACTTTTTGCAGATGATATGATCTTATACATTGAAAATCCCAAAGAATCCACAAAAAGATTACTAGAAACAATAAGCCAATACAGTAAGGTCGCAGTATACAAAATTAACATACAGAAGTCAATAGCCTTTCTATATGCCAACAATGAAACATTTGAGAACAAACTCAAAAGAATAATCCCCTTCACGACTGCAACAAAAAAAATAAAATACTTAGGAATAAACATAACAAAGAATGTAAAGGACTTATATAATGAAAACTATAAACCATTGTTAAGGGAAATCGAAAAAGATATAATGAGATGGAAGAATATTCCTTGTTCTTGGTTAGGAAGAATAAATATAATCAAGATGGCCACATGACCCAAAGCAATATACAAATTTAATGCAATTCCCATCAAAATTCCATTGACAATTTTAAAGAAATGGAGCAAAAAATCATCAGATTTATATGGGACTATAAAAACCCCCAAATAGCCAAAGCAATCCTAAAGAAAAAGAATGAAGCTGGAGGCATTACAATACCTGACTTCAAACTATATTATAGGGCCACGACAATCAAAACAGCATGGTATTGGCAGAAAAATAGACACTCAGACCAATGGAACAGAAGAGGAAACCCAGAAATAAAACCACACATATATATAGTCAAATAATTTTTGATAAAGGGGCCAAAAACACACAATGGAGAAAAGAAAGCCTCTTCAATAAATGGTGCTGGGAAAACTGGAAAGCCACATGCAAAAGAATGAAAGTGGACTACAGTTTGTCCCCCTGTACTAAAATTAACTCAAAATGGATCAAAGATCTAAACATAAGACCTGAAACAATTAAGTGCATAGAATAAGACATAGGTACTAAACTCATGGACCTGGGTTTTAAAGAGCATTTTATGAATTTGACTCCACAGGCAAGAGAAGTGAAGGCAAAAATTAATGAATGGGACTACATCAGACTAAGAAGTTTTTGCTCAGCAAGAGAAACTGATAACAAAATAAACAGACAGCCAACTAAATGGGAAACAATATTTTCAAACAACAGCTCAGATAAGGGCCTAATATCCAAAATATACAAAGAACTCATAAAACTCAACAACAAACAAACAAACAATCCAATAAAAAAATGGGAAGAGGACATGAACAGACACTTCTCCCAGGAGGAAGTACAAATGGCCAACAGATATATGAAAAGATGCTCATCTTCGTTAGTTATTAGAGAAATGCAAATCAAAACTGCAATGAGATACCACCTCATACCTGTTAGATTAGCTATTATTAACAAGACAGGTAATAGCAAATGTTGGAGAGGCTGTGGAGAAAAAGGAACCCTCATCCACTGTTGGTGGGAATGTAAAGTAGTACAACCATTATGGAAGAAAGTATGGTGGTTCCTCAAAAAGCTGAAAATAGAACTACCTTATGACCCAGCAATCCCTCTACTGGGTATATACCCCCAAAATTCAGAAACATTGATACGTAAAGACACATGCAGCGCCATGTACATTGCAGCATTATTCACAGTGGCCAGGACATGGAAACAACCAAAAAGCCCGTCAATAGATGATTGGATAAAGAAGATGTGACATGTATACACTATGGAATACTAATCAGCCATAAGAAATGATGACATTGGATCATTTACAGCAAAATGGTGGGATCTTGATAATATTATACGAGGTGAAATAAATAAATCAGAAAAAAACAGGAACTGCATTATTCCATACGTAGGTGGGACATAAAAGTGAGACTAAGAGACATTGATAAGAGTGTGGTGGTTATGGGGGGAGGGGGGAGAGGGAGAGGGAAAGGGGGAGGGGGAGGGGCACAAAGAAAACTATTAGATGGAAGATGAGAGGACAATCTGACTTTGGGTGATGGGTATGCAACATAATTGAACGACAAGATAACCTGGACATGTTATCTTTGAATATGTGTATCCTGATTTATTGATGTTGTCCCATTAAAAAAAATAAAATTATTAAAAAAATGTGGTTCAGATGAAAAAGGACACAAAATTATCACAGATTCATTAAACAGCCAGAAAAATAAGAAAGAAAAATACATATAATTAAGTCAATGTGTTGTATAAAAGGAATTTGATGTACACTATTATTATATCTCAATATAATGTAGTAGCAACCTAAAAATACATTTTAATTTCTCTCGTGCATGCCTTAAGATTAATATAGTATAAAATTTCAGAATATACAGATAAAAATATCGAGAAAAAACAGAGGTATCACAAAGTTAATTATAAATACATATATAATTTTCTAGATTTTATGATTTGTTGTATTAATTTTTTGAAATTTCTACTCTAAATAAAAATACATGCCCATATTTAATTTTATGTCAGTAACTTTGTTTTTATTTCTTTAGGAAGGCCTCTCAAATTGTGTTAACTTTAAGACCCATAAAACAAGGATTTGTGTGTTTGCAATGTGGGAAGATATAGAATAGTCACATATGTCTTATAGTTTTCTATATCTGAAATCTTATGTTAAAATTTTTTTTATTGCATTTGACATTCTAAAGAATTGGAATTGAAGAACAGTCAAAAAGTTATTCTATATCTTCACATTCCTAACACCTTAAAAAACTCAAATCCAGAGTCCATTTGTTAAGTTTTTATTTTATTTTATTTTATTTTTGTATTTTTCTGAAGCTGGAAACGGGGAGAGACAGTCAGACAGACTCCTGCATGCGCCCGACCAGGATCCACCCGGCACGCCCACCAGGGGTGACGCTCTGCCCACCAGGAGGCAATGCTCTGCCCATCCTGGGCGTCGCTATGTTGCAACCAGAGCCACTCTAGCGCCTGAGGCAGAGGCCACAGAGCCATCCCCAGCGCCCGGGCCATCTTTGCTCCAGTGGAGCCTTAGCTGCGGGAGGGGAAGAGAGAGACAGAGAGGAAGGAGAGGGGGAGGGGTGGAGAAGCAGATGGGCGCTTCTCCTGTGTGCCCTGGCTAGGAATCGAACCTGGGACTTCTACATGCCAGGCCTACGCTCTACCACTGAGCCAACTGGCCAGGGCCCATTTGTTAAGTTTTTGGATCCATCTTCTTTTGTTGCCTTCAAAGGAGAATACTCTTTCTTCACATCCCTGAAGCCAGGAAGTGTGGCATTCATTTTGCCCCTTCATTACCATTTCTAGACAATTACCCTTTCAACTTCTTATAAAAACTCCTCCTCTTTTGAGGGTTGTACTGCCTAGCATTTCCTCTCTGTGAGTATCATTACTAAGCTCTCCACTTCTTCTTACCATCAAAGATTTACCCAATGTAAACCTAGAATATTTTAATATCCATAGAACATGCTCAGCAACCCAGTGGTATTAGTTAATGATGTAGCAGCTCTAATATACTACTATAAACTTATTCTTTTTGGCTCTGGAGGCCAGAAGTCTGAAATCAGCATCACTGGGCTAAAATCAAGGTTAGCAGAGTCACACATCCTCTGGAGGCTTTAGAAAGCAAACCATTTCTTTCTTCTTCCAGTTCTGGTGACTGCCATCATCCCTTGGCTTGTGGTCACATCATTCTAATCTCTGCCTTTGTAATCATATTGCCTTCTACTCTTCTGAGTATATAAAATCCTTTTGCCTCCCTCTTGTAAATATACATGTGATAATATTTAGGGCCAACCCATATATTCCAGGATAATGTCCACATCTCAAGATCCTTAACTTTTTTACATTTTTATAAACAATTCACCCCCTTAGTTAACCCACCCCCTTTTTGCCACATAAAGTGACATTCACAGGTTCCAGAGATTAGGATGTGGATATCTTCTGGGGGCCTTTTTTTTTTTTTGTATTTTTCTGAAGTTGGAAACAGGGAGGCAGACAGACAGACTCCTGCATGCACCCGACCGGGATCCACCTGGCATGCCCACCAGGGGGCGATGCTCTGTCCATCTGGAGCATTGCTCTGTTGCAACCAGAGCCATTCTAGTGCCTGAGGCAGAGGCCACAGAGCCATCCTCAGCGCCTGGGCCAACTTTGCCCCAATGGAGCCTCAGCTGCAGAAGGTGAAGAGAGAGACAGAGAGGAAGGAGAGGGGGAGGGGTGGAGAAGCAGATGGGTGCTTCTCTTGTGTGCCATGGCTGGGAATGGAATCCGGGACTCCTGCACACCAGGCTGATGCTCTACCACTGAGCCAACCAGCCAGGGCCTTTGGGGGCCTTTTTATTTTAAATGAGAGAAGGGGAGATAGTGAGACAGACTCCCACATGTGACCAGACTGGAATCCACTGGTAATCCCTGTCTAGGACTGATGCTTGAATCAACCAAGCTAGCTATTTTTAGCACCTGAGGCCAAGGCTCAGACCAATCAAGGTATACTCAGTGCCTAGGGGGATGCTCCAACAAATTGAGGCATTGGCTGCAAAAGGGGAAGAGGGAGAAGATGAGGAGAGGGAGTGGGAGAGGGAGTGGGAGAGGGAGGGATAGCAAGAGGCACTAGAGAAGTAGATGGTCATTTCTTTTGTGTGCCCTGTCTGGGAATTAAACCCAGGTCATCTATACACCACACCAATGCTCTATCCACTGAGTAAACTAGTGAGGGCCACTGGGGGACCTTTTTAAAACCTATCATAGCAGCACTACAATTCCTGAATATTGTAATCTCATGTGCCTCTGTCTCTGTTCCAGTTCAGCTACCCACTTCCTGGACAATATACTTCAAGAACAACCATAACCAAACCAGAACTGCTCTGAATTAGAAAGCCAACTACAGTCTCCTCCATTCTCTTTTATAATCCTATTTATTCCTCTTTACTCGCACTTTGATTTCATAGAGACGTTTGATTGCTTGAATCCTGACTTTTCATTCAATCCCCTTCTGTTATTTTTTATAACAAGTCACAATCCCTTCCCAGTTTCCCAGACCTGAGCAAGTTTTGAGGTCTGAAACACAGTGGCTGAAGCAAAGGTTCAGTCCCTGGTGAAAGGTTCCTGCAGTACCACAGCAGGTGTATACAATAACGATCCTCCTAGTATTTCCTTAAAAGGGTCTACTGCCATTTACCCGGGTAACTGAGCATTGAGCACCCAAATATTTCAAGCATTATTGGATACAGGATCCTAGTTGACATTAACACCTGGAGATCCTATACAGCATCATGGGCTTCCTGTCAGAGTGCAGGCAAATTAAAGCCAGGTAGTAAATTAATGGAGTACTTGCCACAGTGGGTATGTTAGGCTGGTTCACAGTAGATAAATTGGGTCTGCATATCCAGCTGCTGGTCATTTTCCTGGCCTTGAGTATACAACTGAAAAAGACATACTTCGTACCACCCCTATATGGGATCCTTGGCTAACTGAATTTCTCATACGGCATAACTTGAAGACCAATAAGTCATTTGGTGAAAAGTTCACTACACTGGATTCCTTTCACACTAAAATGGGTAGTGATTCATTCAGACAAGAATAGACAAAAGTTCTGGGAATGGATTTTCTTTTTCTGCCTATGAGACTTCCTCTAGCACCACTATTTGAGGATTTATAAAGAGTTTGATCCACTGGTAATGGATCCAACATATTATGACATCAGACTAGGGGGATCCACTTTGCAGAAAAGGAGGTCTGGTAGAGAATCTATCACCATGGGATTCACTGGTCATGCTACATATTGCACCACCCCAAAGCCAGTGGCCTGATGCAGTGTTGAAGTGGACTCCGAAAGGCACAGCTGAAGAAAGTGCCAGTTTGAGGGTGCTACTTTAGAAAGTGGTCGCTACACAGTATGTACTTGGAATCAAAGCCCTTTATATGTGGCTGTGTCCTCAATAGGAAAAATACACTTGTCTGGTAACTATGGGATGGAAGCAGACCTCACTTACCATCATTTTCAATGACCCCCTAGGGGATTTATGTATCTCATCTCTGAAAATCTTGGCTCTACAGGGTTAGAGATCACAGTTCCCAAAGGAGATATAGAAAGAGTCCTACTGAACTATAAATTATAGCTACTACCTGGGTCCTTGGGCATCCTACGTTCTGGAATAAGTAAGGAAGAAGAGCAGTTATGATTCTGGCAAGAGTCACTGACCCTAACCATTAGGTGGTGGCAGGCTGAAGATATACAGTGAGGCAGGGAGTAACATGCTGGCCTCCATGTGATCCATTTGAGTACCTCCTGGTATTCCCTTTATCAGTTTTAATAGTAAGTGGACAAGTATAACAACCTTGGTACGAGAAGGACATAGTGCACTGTTCAAATGTCTCAAAAATGAGGTTCTAGGTGGCATTACCAGGTAATTCACTGAGACCAGTAGAGGTGGTATCTGGGAGTAAGGTAAATCTAGAATAGGTGGTGAAGGAGAGAAATGATGAGGATCAGCTGTGGCCCCATGATTAGCTGCAAGAATGGAGCTGCAGCTCATCCTACTAAGCTTGCTTTCAGATTTTTCTGAGGAGTTCATCAGAATCTTAAAAAATTATTTTTTCTTTTAATTATATCAGGATGATAAATGGATTCTTAATTTGTTATCTAGTAATAATTTGATATATTAAGTTTTATGTTCTATTTTTCATTTCAATCCATTGGCATCCTCTTGAACTTGGAAACAGCTGTAATAGGCAGCAAGCAGAGGGAGGTGGTGGTGGGGTCAGTCTGTATTCTTTCCCCAGAGTGATTTGTGTTTGAGTATCAGCCCTTGCAGACATATCTATTGACTACTTGATCAAGGGGGAGAGTAGTAGAGAAACAGCTGTAATAGGCAGCAAGCAGAGGGAGGTGGTGGTGGGGTCAGTCTGTATTCTTTCCCCAGAGTAATTTGTGTTTGAGTATCAGCCCTTGCAGACATATCTATTGCCTACTTGATCAAGGGGGAGAGTAGTAGAGAAACAGCTGTAATAGGCAGCAAGCAGAGGGAGGTGGTGGTGGGGTCAGTCTGTATTCTTTCCCCAGAGTGATTTGTGTTTGAGTATCAGCCCTTGCAGACATATCTATTGACTACTTGATCAAGGGGGAGAGTAGCAGAGAGATGGGAGAGCATCAGAGTTAGCCTCCTCTCTCCCAGTTTTTGGAAGATGCTCTGCCTTGTTTGGTTTTATGAGCCCAGAATGTATTGAGGCTAGTAGTTAGGAGCTTGTATGGATTTGACTCTCTCTGAGGTTGCTTTGCAAAGCCAATGATGACACTGAAAATACACCTATAAACCTTTTACAAAGTTAGAAAGAAAAATTGCTACATATTGATATATGGGATATCATCCATTGCAAATATTGGGCCAGAAGCCAGAGTATTCCAGTGGACCAGCCGATTCCCAGAGTCAGAACAAGCATCAGCCACTATCCTTCAGGAACCAGCCCAGGGTAGGCCTCAGTGGCTGTCCAACGACAGCATCAGGTAAGAGATCTTCCAGCTCTCTCCAGCACCCAGCACTCACATTAATGCCATTATCTGCTGTCCAGATGACAGATGAGGAGAAGAGGCAGACTGGAGATGGTGTCAAGTCCTGTATTTAAACTGGGCTGATAACATATTTCAAAGCTGAAAAATTATTTTATTACACGCACTGTATCTGAAATTAGAAAGATTAAGTTCTTCACCGTTTGCAGACCTAGAGACTTAGAATCAAGATTATGCAGGTATGAAATGAAGACTGTCTCCTCTTCCTCTTCAGTTACATCAATTTCTATTCATTTGTAATGACTGCATATTAAATGCAACCTGAAAAATTCTGACAGGTACTTCATAGTCCACTAACCAAAGATAAGATTAACAATAATATGACAGCCTAATATATTTCTCCAAAACAATCTCAAGAAAGAAAAAAAGACTTCACACTTCCTGATTCCAAAACATATTACAAAGTTATTGTAGTCAAAACAGTATGGTACTAGTAGAAAGGCAGACATATAGACCAATGGAACAGAATAGAGAACCCATAAATCAACTCTTACATATATAGTAAATAATTTCAAATAATTTGACATTGTGTGCCAAAACCTACACAATGAGGAAAGAATAGTCTCTTCAGTAAATGGTGCTAGGAAAACTGGATAACCACATGCAAAAGAATAAAGTTGGACCCTTACCTTAATCATATACACAAATGAACTCAAAATGGATTAAAGACCCAAACATAACACTTGAAATGCTTATAAAATTCCTAGAAGAAACATAGCGGAAAAGCTTCATGACAATGGTCTTGACGATGGTTTCTTGGATATGACACCAAACACACGGGAAACAGCCTGGTAGAGCAGTGGATAGAATATCGATCGGCCTGGGATGCTGAGGTCCCAGGCTTGAAACCTCTGGTTGCCAGCTGGAGTGCAGGCTCATCTGGCTTGAGTGTGGGCTTACCAGCTTAAGAGTGAAGTCACCAGCTTGAGCATGGGATCACTAACATGATCCCATGGTCACTGGCTTGAGCCCAAGGTTGCTGGATTGAACGAGCGGTCACTGGCTCAGCTTGTGGCCCTCCTCCTTTCAAGGCACTTAAAAGACACAATCAATGAACAACTAAAGTAATGCATCTATGAGTTAATACTTCTCATCTTTTCCTCTCTCCTTCATCTTTCTCCCTTTCCCCTTATCTCTCTTTCTCGCTAACAAAACAAAACAAAACAAAAAACCAGCCCCCTACCCCCAAAACAAAAAAACACACAGGAAACAAAAGCAAAACTAAACAAGTGAGACTACATCAAACTTAAAAACTTTTGCACAGCAAATGAAACAATCAACAGAATGAAAAGGCAACCAATGAAATGGGAGCAAATATTTGCAAACTTGATGTAGGTTTAATATCCAAATATACAAAGAACTCTTAAGAACATAACAGCAACAACAACAAAAGACAAATAAATCAATTAAAAATGAGCAAAGTTCTTAAACAGACATTCCTCCAAAGAGTACACACAAATGGCCAAAAACCATATGAAAGATGCTTAACATCACTGATCATCACAATGAGATATAACCTCACGCCCATTAGGATAGTTATTATCAAAAACAGAAACTAAGTGTTTATAAGAATGTGGAGATCATTCACTGTAGGTAGGAATGTAAAGTAGTACAACCATTATGGAAGAAAGTATGGTGGTTCCTCAAAAAATAATAATAGAACTACCATATGACCCAGCTATCCCTCTACTGGGTATATACCCCCAAAACTCAAAAAAATTGGTACGTAAAGACACATGCAGCCCCATGTTCATTGCAGCATTGTTCACAGTGGCCAAGACACGGAAACAACCAAAAAGCTCTTTAATAGATGATTGGATAAAGAAGATGTGGTACATATATACTATGGAATACTACTCAGCCATAAGAAATGATGGCATCAGATCATTTACAACAACATGGATGGACCTTGATAACATTATACTGAGTGAAATAAGTAAATCAGAAAAAATTAAGAACTGTATGATTCCATACATAGGTAGGACACAAAATTGAGACTCATGGATATGGACAAGAGTGTGGTGGTTACCAGGGGGAGGGGAAAGGAGGAGAGGGAGGGGGTGGGGAGAGGGGAGGGGCACAAAGAAAACCAAATAGAAGGTGACAGAAGACAATTTGACTTTGGGTGATGAGTATACAACATATCAAATGTCAAAATGATCTGGAGATGCTTTCTCTGAATCTATGTACTCTAACTGGAATCCTTATGCATTGTAGGTGGAAACACAAAATGTGCAGTCTTTTTGGAAAACAGTATGGCGGTTCCTCAAAAAATTAAAAACAGAATTACCATATGATCCAGAAGTCCTACTTCTGGATATATACCCCAAAGAATTGAAAATAGGATTTCAAAAGAGATATTTGTACATCCATGTTTATTGTATATTCACAACAGTCAAGAAGTGGAAGCAAATTAAGTGTCCACTGACAGATGAATAGATAAAGAAAATGTGGAATATACATACAAAGGAATATTATTTAGCCCCCCAAAAGAAAGAATCCTGTCAAATGATATGACATAGATAAACTTTGGGGATATTATGCTAAGTGAAATAAGCCAGGCACGGAAGGACAAATACTGAATGATTCTTATATGAGGTATTAATATAAATAGTATTCAAACTCTTAGAACCAGAAAGTAGAATGGTGTTCCCAGGCACTAGGGGAAGGTGGAAAAAGGGAGTTGTTCAATGAGCAAAGCATTTCAATTTGCAAGATAAGAATTTTGTAGAGATCTGTTGTGTAACAATGTGTACCGAGTTAACACTATTGCACTGCATGTACACTTAAAAATGATTAAGATAGCAAATTTTAAGTTTTGTTTCTTTTACCACAATAAAAAAAGAACTGTATTTTCTTTTAATCCTTTTCTTATGCATGGAGTCTTTCTTTTAATAACAATCACCTATATTTATTAGGACTTGTGGTTCTGTTTGCATGCAAATCATGCCTGAGAAAGAGAAGTATTTTTGACTATAGAGTTGTTATTCTTGGAAAAGAGATTCTCATGATTCTCATTAAATTGTGTGGGGGCCATACCCCTAAAAGCAAATGATCCATTTAAGGGCTATTAAATAATAGTCTGCAACAGCTTTCCATTTACTTATTTAATCGATAGGGGTGACATTAAAATGATATGTTTCAGTTGTAAAATTCTCTAATATCTGTGTATTGTGTGTTCTCCACCCCAAGACAAGTCTCCCCCCATCACTATTTATCCCTCTTCCGCCCTCTTCTACCTCCCCCCCTTTACTCTGGTAGTCACCACGCAACATCTTTTTAAATAACAACACTGACAACTAACAACAGTATTAGCAACGGCTAATATTTATTAAGCATTTACCAGTACTAATGTGAACAGCTGTCCCAAGAATGCGATGTATATTATCTTATTTAATCCCCATAATTTGAGAAAATTGACCCCTGTTATTCTAATTTTATTCCTGATAGAACTGAGATTCAGAGAAGTTACCTAAGTTGCTCAAGGTGGCATAGTTTTTTGTTTTTTTTATAAAGCATTCTGATTTATTTAATTTATTTATTCTTTTAATTTTATTTATTTATTCACTTGAGAGAGAGAGAGAGAGAGAGAGACAGACAGACAGACAGATAGAGGAAGGAGGAGGGGGGAGCAGGAAGCATCAACTCCCATATGTGCCTTGACCTGGCAAGCCCAGGGTTTCAAACCAGCGACCTCAGCACTCCAGGTTGACACTTTATCCACTGTGCCATGACAGGTCAGGCATGTGGCATAGTTTTTAACTTGCAAGTCTAGATTCAAACCTAGTTTAAAAATAGATGATCTAGGGAGAAAGTATTTTTAAATACTTGGCTCTATAACTTAATGAGAATAACCAAAAGAAGAAAACTTTTAAGACATGGAATGTTGCTAATTTCATTGTCAGATTTGAGAGCCCTGGACATTTGCCTTTTTCCAGGATAGTTAGTTTAGAAAGTGATTATCATTTCATTTTCCTTACATAGACCTCATTGACCTCATTTATGTTTGGGGAAAATAGTGTACAAATGACTGTTCCATCTATATGGTAAGCTGTCAATAAAGTGGCTCTTCATCTCTAAGTTCAAGTATCAAACTCAAGCTCAGGAACCATTTCCCATGACACTGTGGTCATTTGGGTATTGCAGCAAAGTGGTGAAAGGGATGTGCTCAGAAGGAAGTGCCTTCTATTTGGCACCGATGGCAGAACAAAGGCTGAAGGTCTTTGGGTAAATGCCTTGGTGAGATAACCTTTTAAAAATTCTCCTTAGCACCCCTCTATATCCAGCCATATTAGATCCTCCTCTGGCTGCCACTCAACTTTGGGAGGGACCCAGGAGGCAGCAGGTCCATGGAAAAGGAGGCAGGTAACAGGAACACCCAGGGAGAGAAGAAGAGCCATTGTTTCTGGACGTGGCCACTCCACTCTGAAGCACGTGTGCTGCTTGATCCGGATGAGTAAGAAATTTTAGAGTTCATAATAAATGGATTACGAATCTTTATCCCTTTCCTATAATCACATGAGTTGCCTTAATAGGTCTTCAAACAGCTAACTCCGTTCAGTCTGGCACCTCAATCTTGGCACTGTGTGATGCTGTAGGAGAGTCTCCTTTCCTCTCCCAAACTCCAACCTTTGCATGAAGGAAAAATTGCATAAGGTTTCGGCTCCTCCCAGGAGACTGAAATGCCCCAACAAGGAAGGTGAATCATTTTTTTCCAAAAGAAAATTTAATTAAAGGACGAAAATATTTCATGTGATACCCATTCTAAACCCTTTCTGGAAAATATTAGGGATGGGAGCCAAGACAAAAGGACTCGAGCTTTTATGCCTTTTTACTACGTAGTGCGGGTGAAGTGAGTAAGGAGGGTGAACAAGGAGAAATGGATTTGTACTCTTGGGGCTCACCATTTTTGTGGCCATGTGAGAAATGCTGCCCTCGATTGTTTTTTTATAATGGTGCTTCTTTCTGACTCAGCCTTACTTTGTGCCAGTAAGAATAGCGTGTTAATATAATTAACATCTTTGCGTTTAAGACATTTCATTTGAAAATGACTGGGTATACCCACAGTTACGGCACTGAAATCATTAAAATCATGCAAATGCTGAAAGCGTATGGGCCTGGGAGATTATAGTTTCATTAGAGAAAAGGCTATAAAGTTAGACCTAGGTAATTACCTTTCCCATTAATGCTAGAAATTTCTGTGCTCCACTGAGAAGTGATCGTGGTGCATCGTGCCTTCTGTGCTTTTACACTCAAACTGCGGGGGCCTCAATTTCATCAGCACAAACCGCAAGGAAACAGCGGCGGCTTTCCAGGTGTACTCTGCAAATTGGGGTTTAAATGTGGAACACATCAAATTAAAATTCAATATTAATTATTTTGTCTTGCTAGGAGTCTGAGTGGCTTAAAGCAGCAAGGGTAATTGTCTAATTCATTGTGTATGTCTACAGCGAACTTAATCATTATGTCAGCTTCCTAATAAAAGGTTATTATAGAAACAAAGATCCCAATTTTACATATGGTAGGCAAGGGAGGATTCGAAGAGCCGGTCTCTAAGGTAGACTTGAGGATCTTGACAAATGATGCCCATGCTGTGATCAGATACTTAACAAGAAATCTCGTTATTAACTAGGCCTGTACAGATAATTAGCACTTGAGCTTCAAATTTTAAATCTGGCTTGAGATGTATAATTTATCAAAAGCCTTAGCTTGCTGTCAAAGTTCGATAATAAGGAGTATTATTGATGAATTGAGATAAAAAGCAGATTGAAGAGAAAATTAGGCCACTGCTTAGCCTGAAAGGTCTGATTTCAATATTTACAGTACTAATTTGGTATTATTTTGGTAAATGGATGTAGTCCCCAAATGGTGCATGGTATGAAAGAGTAAACTCTGCATCATTATTCTAACAGGAAAAGTATTGTTTACTGTGTGCTGGATTTTGCAGCACTAGCAGTCTGGTTAATAGGCTGCTTTATAAGATGAGTGTACCTGTTTTTTATTGCATGCATTTATTATAACCCATTCAGCACCTAGGGCTTTTAGTGAAAATTAGAAAATGTAGCTTCTTTATATTAAAAATGATATTACATTAGACTAATTGCTACAGAGCCTGTCTTCCTGATTTAAGCTCACTTTCGTTTATCTCTTTGCATTGTCTTCCAAACATTCTTGCCTCTGGAATTTAGATAACTACCATTTCATATATTCCAGCTACACAAAATGAGCAATCTTCTTTTAATGATCTCTGGTAGCACTTCAATGCAAGCTATCTTAGGGATGGGGGGAGGAATGAGATGTACAATAAACCATCTATCTGCAGTGTCTCTTGGCTTTGAAGCATATTCTGAGTACATTTATGTGACCCTTAGCAAGTTAAATCTTTTTGATGCATGTAATAAAATGTTGTTTGGGGCAATAGCTGATTTCCAAAATTATATTAGGCATAACATAAGGCTGTGACAAATTGTCTTCCTATTTTTCCTAGCTGGAGCTCGCAAATGGGGTTGGAAAGTGTTGGAGTGTTTTATTGTATATTATATCAGATATAAATAGACAGTACACTGCACCATAATATATCTATATGTATGTAGCTCACTGCAATATCTGCCTGTGAAATAATAAAGCACAGGACTGTTGGTTTCCAGAAAATTGCTCTAAAATCCCTTGTAACATGTTATTGGCAGCAGCCCCTCTTCTCCAGTCTCCAGCTGTCCAGTGGGGTGTGCCAAGTCACAGCAGGACCTGAGAACTGTTTGCATTGAATGGTGGCACAGAGCTTTATGGTGATTTTCCTTGTATACTGTGCACTGGCAGACACACAGGCTTTCCGAGACTCAGCAGGAGCGCTCCACTGTTTATGCTGAGGTGGTTAGCTGGTTGGCAAATTGCTGTTATTCAGAAATGTGTGGCAGAGGAAAATGTATTGCATTACATTTTCTATCAATATCATCTTAATGCTGACCATTAATAGGCATCTATTCAAGCTGACCCTTCTTTCTGACTTTTATCTTAGGTATGATTAGATTGAGCGGAATTTGGTGGACACATTTTCTTGGGACAAGGAAGAGGAATTTTTGACCCATCCAAGCTGCATCTCCCCAACCTACTCCCACCATGACTCAGCAATACCTTCCCTTCATGCCCCCCACATCTCCTGAAATAACATTAGTTTAACACTCTGCTTTTAGAGGAAAAAGATTTGGTGTTTCAGCTATTCCAATATATGTTGACTAGTGACTAATGGATATTTATTTCGCTTTATTGCTTTCTATAGGCAAAACTCAAACAAAAGGAATTGGATTTTGCTAATAGCAATGAGCAACATTGGCATTTTTTGACAGTAGTAAGCATAATAGTATCCCCCCCACCCACACACACATACACAGAGATAGCATGTACAGCTTTTCAAAGCAGTCTTCTATACATCGTGCACCTTGATTCTCATGTATGACACAGGCAAGGAAAGAGGTTATAGAATTCACTTATGGCAGAGCTGGACCATTTTATTCTTTGAACTTTCTGACTTTGTCCTCTGTTCCTTCCTCAGAATAAAGTAGTTCTATTCATTATAATAACATTCCTTTTCATTGTAAAAATTTACAGAAATACTGCCTATACAGGGCATTCATCCTGCATTTCTCAGTTGTTGAAAGCCAATAGAGTTCCTACCAGTCTGTCCTTCATGGGATCATTATCTAGCTCCAAGTATGCATTCTAGAACTGTACCTTGTGGGGCACTGCTTCCTCGCTCACGAAGGTAGAACAGAGTTTAGCCTCATGTATTCTGCATTTAAAAGGCAACCAGTTATTAATTTCAGACAGTTCAGATAGCACATAAATTTCAAGAAAATCACTGTTTGGTTGTTTTTTAAACTTCAGAAAAGGTAGTGACAGATGCAGCAGTGCTGGGATTAGAACTCAGGACTTTTCCTTTTCTGATATCTACGTCCCTAGGCCCTGCAGCTTGCTGACCTTTCTGAAATTCCAGTGTCCCACCCGCAACCCAGTTCCACACTAAGAACTTGATGCCAGGAAAGCATTTGTCTCACTGCTGGTTCTATTAGGCCACATGCACTTGGGGACTTTGTGGAAGGAGGAAGATTAGTGAGCTTCCTAAAAGGAAAGCTTTCTGCTCAAACATACCATCTCAGGCTTCAGCCAACAGGATTATGTCTGAGCGTATAAATAAAATGTCCCAAGCAGTTTAGCAGCTTTTGATTATAGCAGAATAAAGAGATTTTCTTCCATTTCAAATAAGGTTAGGAACTCATCATGAATAAATTACACAAGCACGTATGATTTGGTACACATGGTAATGAACACAGTGTGTGTATTAGGAACCTGTATTTTATATTGAGCTCACAGGTATCATATTTTTATGCTCTATACCCAGTCTTCTCCTACAATAGGAGCTTCACCTAAAGGCCAAGGAAGGCTTGTGTTATGAAGAAGAGGCTGTCCATGTGTGTGAGAGTGTGTTTTGGTGGGGGAATTAAGGAGAGAAGAAAGGCAGGAGAAATAGCAATTTAGTTTGAAAGAAAAAATCATAAAGAAAACAAGTAAGAAAACGTTAACAAAACCAATTAACAAAGGTGAATCAAGAACTGACTCTGTCTGTAAATTTTTTCTGAGGCTTTCCCCCCTCGTTAGCAGTATTTTTGTTTAATAAGATGTATTATGTTAATATGCCAGTTTAGGAATATGGAGATTTCAAGCCTGAGCACAAAGACATTTTTCATTTGGTAGGTGATGAGGTTTGCTTTTTTCAGAACAGCATGGATAGGATAGAAGTTTTTAATATTTTTAAAACTAATACTTGAAATAAACAGCTATTATATTTACATTGCCATTATTCTTTTAAAATTTTACTTTAAAAGATAGATGTGAAAAATAAAGAGGAAAAACACCCGACGATCTGTATGAATTAACTTTCTCAGACAATTCTCCATCCCAAATGAATGAAGATTTATGGTGCACTTGGCATCATACAACACCTTTTACATTATAGTTATAATGGAAACCCTAGGTGTTTCATCTTTTAAGCTGTCAAAGGAATTTCAATATGCACATTGGAAAAACCATCTAGATGTTTGTGAGGTAATCATTTTTTTCATTATAAATAATTTTTTAATGATTGAAATAAAAATTTTATTTTAAACATTTGGAGGTCCTAAACTAGTATCTTTTAATTTAAATTAAGCAAGGTATATTTAAGAACCCTGCAAAAGCCTAGTTATTTAATAAACTTGATTACAGAAATATTTAAAATCAATACAATATTGTTTTTAAAGTTGGATATATGAAGTATATAATTTACTACTTGGCTGTCAGAGAGGTTGGGACTTTGCAGATGCTTTGGCATATTTGATCAATATGTACTTATATAACAGCAATACTGCACTTATTTCTGTTGCTCATTATCTAAGGAAAATGAATTGCCCTAAAATTGCAGGTCACATATTGTTTTTCTTGTCATGTGTACTGCCTTCTTACTCAGAGATGTCTTCATACAAACACAAAGTATAGTTAACACACACATTTGCTTTCACAAGCTGATTAATCAGTATGTAAAAACTGTCAACGGTGTCGCTTTGGGCTCTACTGGAACCCAAAGGAGCTGAGCAAAAGCAGCCCCAATTTCTGCTCCTTGGGGTGTCAAGCTATGTGGTCACTGCCCGAGTCTCACCAATAGGGGTCTCCAGTGTACCACAGAACCATTTACAACCACTCCATTATGATTATTTACAGTATGCTGTACATGAGGACAGAAGCAAAGGGGCAGAACAGATTTATATAGGTTGGGGCTGATACTGGATTTATTCAAGGAGGGAAAAGGTGACGTCAGAAGTTGAAAGTGATAAGGAGAAGCAAAGACATGTCTAGGTTTGGTGTGAGAACACCTTTCACCTAACGGTGTAGACACAATCTGACTGTTCCCCAAACAGAGGAAAGAACATCCAGGCAGTTACATTGGTGTTTGCAAATATTTAAATGTGTATCCTTGCTTAGATGAAACCTTCAATGAAGTAAGTGAATTTCTCTGTTCTCACTTGAATCTTTTAGGAATGAATTAATACTGTGTAAATATCCACCCTGAAACTGGTTCATAATAACATTTTATAAAGTTATTTATATTTTAGTGAGGTTTTAGGTATTTAAACTTGTCTTTCCTCTTCTTTATTATAGATAAGTAAGGTAAGGAAATCCAGAAAGGGCAATTATAATTTATCATATTGAATTTAACATTTAGGTCATGTTTAGAATTAGCAATACAGTTTCATTATATATAAAGCATGTCATACATGGTTTTTTATGCATCATGAAATTTTTTTGTCATACATTCTGTGAAAAATTAGTTTTGAAAACCCTTGGCAGACAAACTGAGACATTTTTGGAGTTTTTGGATTAGATCTATTTGTTTAGAAGGCAATGGATATTGAAAATGTCTTTCTTATCATTCATTTATTCATCCAACAAACATTTATTTAGATAATGCTTTATGAAGTTACTCAGTGCCTAAAAGAAAGTATCTCTCTTTAGGGAGTGCAGTCTAGCAAATAATAAATAAAAAAAAGAAATCATAATAAAATAAACAGACTAAGGAGGGAGCTAGCATTGAAGCAAAAGTAACATACTGTGAGAGAGAAGAGGATTAAACAGTTCTGAAGGAGAGGTTTGAATGTGGTAAAAAATAAGTAGGCCTTTGAGATGAGTTGTGAATCGGGTTTAGGATTGTAATAGGCAGTGCTGGAGAGAAGAACAGTCCACGTGCAAAGACTTGGAGGCTAATTAATGGAATGGCAAGTCATATACAGAAAGGGAGTAAACTTTGAGATGTGCTGGGTTGTCATCCTGAGAAGGGCGAGGTGGGGTTATAAGGATTAAGACAGCCTTGCCGTAGGTAAATGGAATTTAGAGTTCAAGTTCATAATGGAATGGAAATAAACTCAGGTAAATACAGAATATTAATTTCTAGAAGTTGGAGTCAGGAACCTTAGGGGGCTTGTTAAAATGACCCCATTGAAATAAAGCACATGGTTACGTCAGGCTGATTCAATAAAACCCGGTGTGACCGGCACCAGTGTGGTCCATTTCCTTTTTCCACATTTAGGTGTGTTCAGTTTGCTCCATTCAAGTAGTCAATTTATCACCCTAACTAGGTGGATGAGTTAGTTAGCAGTTAGTTTCTTCAATCTTCCCCAGATTAATTTATTATATATAAAGTGAGAGGTTATATTAGCTTATAGCAGAGGCTTCTACCAGCTCTTAAGATCTGGTAGGTCAAAATAAGACTGAAGACAAAGTTAGGCATATTTCATGAGACAAAGGAGTTCAGAACAGCTGCATATTTTGAAGGAAAAACCACTAAGAGCACAAGAAACTCTATCTCATTGCTAATATGAGAAAGATAAAAGCTACTGAGGGACAATTTGATTAAATGAAGACCAAAGAGCCCAAATCAGAAAACAATATTGCAAGATGTGAAAATGAGACTAAGATATTAGAGATGAATGTTACAGATGATTCTAAGCTTCCTGGAATCTGAGTAAATGCAGCAACATTGCACTTGGGCAAAACTCTGATTTCAAACACAACTTCTTTCAGTGAGTCTTTTGATTCAGTCAAAATTAAGTTGTTAACATAGAGAAGCAAATGAGGATGGAGTGACTAATTCTAACTTGAGGAAAGATGGCGGACTTCTCAGAAGAAATGATACTTGGGCCCAGTGGTGGGATTCAAATAATTTAACAATTGGTTCTCTGCTCTAATGACCGTTTTAAATATAAAAAAAGATATAACAAAAGGTAGTTCATTATTTCATGCATTTAATACTTAAATAATAACAATAAAAGTGGTACATAAAACTAGATTATAAGAGTTTTAAAATATTAATAAAAATACTAAATAATACCTGAAAAAACCCTTATTTAAGATATTTCCATATTGGCTTCTTGATTGGCATCCTCACTTCGATTTTTTCACTTATGGACAGAAAGAACATTACTATGGGCACTTAGGATATGCTGTTTCATAGTTTAAAAAGAATAGGAATGTAAATTTGTGATTTTCACATTGGGTGGCTGCCCAGGCATCCACTTTAGAGAGAACCCTGATTACAAGTGCCATTTTAACAACCGGTTCGTGGAACTAAACAAAAAATTAGGTATCAGTTCTGCGGAACCAGTGCGAACCAGCTGAATCCCAACCACTGCTTGGGCCCTACCACTAATAATGAATTGTAATCTTATAAGTGGATGTAAGGGTACTTGAGTTAAGGCACCAGCATGATCAGAAGATAATCAGAATCATGGAGACTCTTTGGGATTGACAAATCACATTCAGAAGCAGAGGCAACCTATTTAGATGGGTAGAGAAAAAGGAGATTTTTCTAACCCAGTATTGGTTCAGCAGATGGTCTTCCTTAGGTTCCAGACACTAATCTATAACATTTCTGAAATTCTTGGGGCTGTAGATGATGGAATGGTACTAAGATAATCAAAGGAAATGACAACCAAAATTTGAAATCTATCTTTCAGGTTGTAAAAATTATCGTAATAATTGGAACAACCCTTAATAGGAATATAGTGCATGTGATATATGTGGGAAAAAGAACCTCAAATGAAATTTAGAAAATGATTCACTATGCATATTAGATGGGAAATGATCTGGGGTTATAAAGTTAAATATGAATCAATAATAATGTTATAACAATAGTTCTGAGGGCCACGTTTTTGTACTTCCTAAAAGGTGAGAGAGTTTTAAAAAAGAATCTTTTGTTACAATAGACCCAAACTCTTTAGTTTGAGTTAAAAAATAGGCACTTTCATTCTTAAGTAAATACTGTTATGGAGAAATATGGTATAAAGGCAAGTTAAAAGTTTGTAACTTAATTAGTTTAATCCAATATTGATTGTAAATACCATAGATGCTCTTATAAAACTCAACACCTTAGTTTAGGATGGGGGGTAGGGTTGGGGAATGGTGTAAAACAAGAAACAAAAAGATAGATTATCTACCATCTCATGCAAAGAAGAAAGATATAAATAAATGAAAATATCAAAAGTGATTAAAGGCACAGAAAATATATCCTCTGGATGAATATTATACCCACTGTGGAAAATATAGCTCAGAGAACCAAGAACTGAAAGGTGTCTCAATAACAGTCTATTGAAAGTTTTTTTTGATAAAACTAGTCATCATTTTTAGATCTTCACTT
Source organism: Saccopteryx bilineata (assembly GCF_036850765.1). Classification (NCBI taxonomy): domain Eukaryota; kingdom Metazoa; phylum Chordata; class Mammalia; order Chiroptera; family Emballonuridae; genus Saccopteryx; species Saccopteryx bilineata. The sequence goes on along the minus strand of NC_089494.1, from coordinate 60,914,207 downwards.
GATCCTCAAATTATAGAATTAAAGATACTTAATGAAATAATACTACTTTTGCTAGTAGAAATAATTCTTAGGTACAGGAATTAGCTCAGGATAATACTGGACATCAGGTTGCCTTACTGAATTTTGGCTCTTCTACCTGGTAGCTGTGTACCTAATTTCTCTGGGAAGCTATTTAACTTCTCTGGGCGTCCATGTTTTTATCAGTAAAATGAACATAAAAAATAGTTTTCATAACAAAGGATGTTGTAAGGATTAAATGTTTTAATACATACAACAAAAATACTTAGAACAATTCTGGAACATGGTAAATGCTCAATAACAATTAGCACTTATTATTACTACTTGACCATAATTGCTGCTCATTAAATATGTATTGATTGATTATCATTGCTAGGGTAGCCAGATTTTCATCTGAGTATTTTGAAAAATAAAGATAATCATTTTTTTAACATGGTTTGGTTAGAGCCTTGCTTGAATTATATGTTGCCCTGGTATACAGTTTGTTTTTTTTTTCTTAAAGAAGTGTGTTTAAAAAGTGCACAAAATACTTCTGATGTGAAAAGGCAAAATTAAATAACAAAACACAATTGATAACTCAGTGTACAAATAGGTTCTTATAATTAACTGAAGGCACGGAATGAATTTTGAGGGGCAGTTCTCCATTTCTGATTGCTAAACAAGCAGGCAGCAGTCCTAGAGCTCAGGACATTTTGAAACTGGAGCCCAGCTCCAGAGTCTGTGACAATGCGCAGTGGTTGATGAGTTAGTTCTAAAGGCTTCTGAATTTTAATGATGCTGGAGATGATATTGTGTGTCCTTCAGCTTGTTAGAGTGACACTAGCACTCCATAAATCATAATACCTGTGTATTGTAAAATCAATAGCAAAGTGCTATCTCAGCGCTAACCCTTAATACGTGTTTCAGTGCTCTAACAGCTTAAACTTTGCCGTAATGCCATTGGACCTGTAGGCTAGGCTCAGAGCATGCTTAATTTGTTTAGTAATAGAGACTTTTCACTAATGAAGGACCGATTAGTTAAGCTTTGCTTGCCACTCCGGTGATCAGTTGGCAGAACAGCCTCTGCAATTAAACTCGTGTATCTCTGTCCTGAAGCAAAAAAGCAGGCTTAAACAGTCAATAAATGTTAATCCAGTCACAACCTGTCTCTGCCTTTGAAGGCTGCCCATGAGGGTTTTTTTCCCCACATCACATTTTCTTCATCTTGTTTTAAATGTGGTGGTCCCCATGGAGTCGGGGTGTGGTGTACACGACCTCCCACGGTTCTGTAATAAGATCTGGCATGCTAACAACATTGTCTATAGATCTGTCATCTATAGGTCTGTCTGTCCCTCCCCCTCCCTCATCTCCTTGTCTCTTTATCCAAGGTTGAAGAATAAATGAGCAATTGAAGCACATGAGACGTCCAGAAGAACCTGGGTAAATATGTATGTGAAAAGGAGGGTTGCATTTGTGTTGCTGAAACGTATATTATGGTCTCTGCTCTCTCTCCCACTTTCACTACATGCATATGGCTGGGATGGGATAGAAAAGCTTTTTCCCTATTTGCTTTTATTGCAGTGAATGTGGGTTGCAATAGTCACCAATGAGTGCTAGGAAGTGAGAGCTCAGGGCAGAACCAGCAAACACTGTGGAACTTCAAAATAATTTCCAGGGTCGGGGAAGAGGGGAGAGAAAAAAATGGAAGAGACACTGGGAAATTAAATTCTCTTTTTTTCCTGAAAACACTTTATATTCCCCATATTATCTGTGTTCTCAACCAAAAATCCAAATATTTTTCCATTATTTTCCTTACCTTTTCATGTAAGAGAGCTATAAAGACTGAGAGCCAGAGGAGAAAGTGGCTAATACAGACTGCAGTCCATCTGTGGGTGAATGAGAGTGGGTCCGAAAATGTAAATGTCTTCTGTTGGATCCAGGACCACATACTTTGGGAGTCCAGTGACATTTCTTATTTCTTTGCTCTGAGCAGGAACATGCATTCCACAGTGCCTGCATGGGATCCATTTTACTGTAGAGATTTTAGGCTATGTTTCTGACTGGAAGATTCAAAGTTGTGGGGAAAGAAGAAGTAACGGAGGGTGCGTGGGTGAGAACACTGAAAGTTAGTTTTCCACGGTCATGAGTGTGGGCTGGCAGTACCAAAACTTGATGCAAGGATCACATGCTAATCAAGATAGGGAGATTAGAATGTAACTCGCCCTTACCTGGGTTTTGTAAAAATTGTTTGTTTGACACTTTATTTAGCATATTGGTAATTTATAAAGAAAAATAAAAAGACCATTTACAGTAAAGTAAATTATTACTCAACAGCATATTAACATAATCTATTTATGCTTTTCAAGCTTCTGGGGGTGCAAACACTTGGATAAGATCTGATAACTATGGAGAAGACAGGAATTAATCATGGCTCTATGAACTCATTTTATAAGAACCCCGAGTGATTTCTCTGTGACTCATCAGCTTTTCAAAGAAAAGAGTTTCAAAGCAATACTGTAGAATGAACACAAATATTCTAACCCTGCCTTAATAAAAGCAGACCCTTTCAATGATTCAACAACTCTGTCAACAGATACTTACTGTCTACTATGTACTCCTTATCAAACCAGGTACAGAAGGAACAATGAAAATAAGAGAAGCAGTCTTTGCCATTGGTCTTATTTTAAAGTAAACAAACAAACACAATGTATTGATTATGAGCACTGAAGGCAAAAGATAATTAGCATCACTCAAGTAATTTATGACCATAATGAACATTGACTATGTGGGGCAAGCCTTCAGTCATTCAGTTAATGGCATGTTTCTGAGTTCCTATTTTGCAAAAAGCATTGTGTCAGATACCGCAGGTAATTGTCAAGAACTTTAAAGGTATTCAGCTCTCAAACTTTAGAATTTTCCTCCCTCAAGGATGTAAAATGGAATATAAATATTTACATATGTATGTCAGAAAAACTAATCAATTTAAGAGATGTAATATGTATATTTAGACTTCATTTCCTCATTTTACATTATAGAAATGTTTGATTTAAAAATAATCCTACTGAGCTTCTTTTTACTAAGCAGAGGAGAGCCTTTTAAACAGGGGTAAATTGCTATAAGTTTTCTGTTCCCTAAGTCTAAATTTTGGTAAATTAGATTTCTTAAATGGGACTGGATGGACAAACTTGCACACACATGTAGAGAGCCCCTTACTGAGTCCGACTTATTAAAGAGGCCAGAAATATAGTTGACTCCATCAGGGAACTTTTAGGCAAAACTGACTCTGCAGCCAGTGGTCAATGAGAGCAACTTTCTCCTGGACTTTGCATATTCCCTCAACCACCAAATAGCCACAAGCCAAGGAGAATCATTCCAGGGTTAGCGGCAGGGAATAAGTAGAAATGGGAGAGAAAGAAATCAATATCATCATCAATGTTGTTTAACATTTCTTTGTTAAGCTCTGCAGCCTAACAAATATTTTACAACTCTTTTGTTGCCTAGTCTGGTTAACCAAGAAACAAATCTGGAAGGAAAAGAGCTCTGTTCTCAAGCTTCTGGGAGGGAATTACTGTTCTCTTTAACCAATTAAAGGCCATTAAAAGCATGTGGTTTTTCCCTTAAGGCTCTAATTTAAATAGACAGAAGTAAGGACATTCCTAATAGACGTGCCCCTGGCTTCTTTCATTTATGCGAACATGGTACAAATGTCATCCCTGTGGCAGGGATTATAGCTGGACAGAACGACTGTATGAAATAGAAAAGAAGGTTGGGAGTCTCTTCCACCGCTTGGCGCTTACAGCCTCTTCTGACCCAGGGCTGCACTGAATGGGGCCAAGAGCCAGTCATCTGGCAGGTTAGTGGTTCCCCAGTCCTCTCCCAGCTACTCTTCCCAGCACACATAATATAAATGGACAGAAGGCCGTCTCATGGGACACTGGTCTTCAAAGGAGCAAATACAACTTGTTTAATAGATAGGCATAGCTTAGTGGTAGATTGTAAAGAAGCATCAAATTGATCTTTCTTAAGGCAGAGACTCTGAAGTTAAACAGATATTGCGGATGCTATGTACCTCAGTAAACTGAGACCTAGTTTCTGCTCTGTAAAGAAAGCAGTCCCATGGCTTTCTGGATGAACCTTTTTAAAGAGGATTCAGACACTTGCATTTAATTCTCAATTGTATAATTCTGCCTTGGCAGTTCCATTGTAAAGGGCCCTTTGCCTTTCTCTGGTAGAGTTTTTCTGATTCTTCATCTTGTTAGGGTTGCCTAGAGAGCTGGGCACACTGGTAATCTAATGCTTTCAAAATTAAGCTCCACTCTCACCATTTCCTTTAAGATTAGCAAGTCCTGTCAACCACAAACAAGGCTAATTTGGGAGTTATTGTGGGTAGAAACTGAGGAAATTACTGAGCAAAAGTGCCACAGTAAAATTAGTTGAAGGGAAAAAAGTCAACTGTATAGTAAATTATAGCAGGCAGAATCCAGTTTTTGACATCTGACACACTGCATTTGAATATCTGTGCTGCCATTTAACTTTGTGACTCTGGGTAAACTTGCTTAATCTCCGGGAGTCTTATTTTCATAGGATTGCTGTGTATTTTTATTGAAAATGCATATGTAAAGCATTTAAAACAATGGCAGGCACAAGTCGCTATTCCAGACATTGTTGATTTCCTCATTCTCTTTCTTTCTTTCTCTTTCTTTCTTTCTTTCTTTCTTTCTTTCTTTCTTTCTTTCTTTCTTTCTTTCTTTCTTTCTTTCTCCGAAATTAAAATACTCATGGTGTCTTAGCCTTTCAGGATAAAGTGTCTACAAACAAGAATAAACTATAATTAGCAAGGGTAAAATAAACGAAACTAAAGGTAAAGAGATAATGTTTAATTTTATTTGTACATAGGGTGTGCTATTGTTAAATACAAAGAGTTTGTGCTGCCCCACTTCCTCTTGCCAAAGTGTAGAAAATAAAATTGTTATTTGTAAGCATTGATAGATAATGCAAAGCTGTGCTCTCAGTAAGCCCAGCTAACAGTTAGACTTTTACTCCATATTATGATGATAGCTAAATGTGCTAACCATGAAAAACCATTAGTACCCCTATGATTGAAGACATTGTGTACTATTTCCAAATCAACCTGAGCCAGACTAAATCCTTAACCCACCTTGTGAAACAAAACTAGTGTGTGGCAGGCAAGAGTTTCTCCTCAGCCCCAATAATTCAAACATTTTCATTAAAACACACACCACCCTTCACTTACTTTATGCCTGGCGAGTGCATTTATTTTTTCCTTTTTTATTTTTAAACAAAGCAAGGAGCTGAAAACATAAGAAATAATGAAAACAGCATATTTTTATTGCCCTGTTCTTACAAGAACTGATTTTTAATGAAATTTGGTTTAAAACAAAAAAATCTTATTCCTCTGTTGAACCTTTTTGCGTGGCACATTCCAGCCTGGGGCTATCTTTTATTGGCCAAGTTATAAACCCCAGAAAAGGGGGTTTTATAGTGGAAATGCTGACAGAACCCGCATAGTGCTACTGGGTGCCTTTCTAATTAGTCTGAAACCCTGAGAGCTGAATTCCATAATATGCAGCCTGTACTGTAGTGAGATTACAGTGTGGGCCAAACCCCCAGGCTTCACTGGGCATTTCACGTGCAATCAGGGCTTCATACAGACTATGGCGGAGCCTTTTACAGCTGTAAAATGCTAGTACTTTTAAGCAAGAGAAATCTTTATTGGTCCTCTTACTTATTTAAATGTTAAATAGGGCTGTTTGGAGATGTGTGTGTGTGTGTGTGTGTGTGTGTGTGTGTGTGTGTGTATTCTTTTTTTAATAATCTAGGAGTCCCTAGCATGCATTCCCCACTGCAGACAATGAGCTTCCACCTTGGCCCTGACAGTCGGATTTCTAGTGCGTTTTAGCACTTATTTAAACACCTTCCATAAAGCCAGCTTTTATTTGTGCTGAAGTGTTTGGTGCTAAGCTTGGACAGAGAAACATCCTGCCAGGGCACTGAAGTGAGTAAACAACAGGACACATATAGCTTTACACACACACAGATTTCCTGTTTCGCTTCCAGCCCTCTCTCCCCTGCCCCCACCCTAACTCAACTCATCTAGGCCCTCTGTTTGCCAGGAATGATTATAGCCACTTATACTTGCTGGGTGCTGGTCTGATAGGATCTATTTCTCTTGCAGCTGCAAAGCCCAGTCAAAAGATCCCTTAGCTATGGTGCCCTGGTCTGAACTTACTTGGGCAAGCTCTTCACACAACCCCCCCCCAACACCAGGGCCTCACCTAAGAAAAAGTGAAAGTTCCACATTCAATTAAAAAGGGAGCACATGTTAGGCCCATGTTTGTGAAATAGCCCTTCCCCTTCTTCCACTGTGACTTTGATTTCCCTCTTATTTTTCCTTCATCTTTTGATCGGTTGGGTTCTTCCCACCATGGGTTTCAGTTCCGGAGGTGTTCAGCCCTGTTCTGGAGGTAAGGGGCCACATCTTTAAAGAGGTTCCTAAAGCTATCAGTGCTTGTCCAAGAGGTAAATGTCCCCAAAGTAAAAAACCAGGGTAATAAAATGTCAGAAAGATTAGAAGTTCTTACAGTGACATCTGGGACTTTGGCTGAAGGCTGTGCAGGCATGGAACTGATCACACTGAGAACTGTTATAACGTTTTAATGGAACTGTAGCAATCAGACTGCTTTTCTTCCTGGAACTTGCCATCTCTTGGCACAGTATTTCTGGTCCAGAAATTACTACTTAGCAATTTATAGGGCATACAGTATAAGAAGACAGAGATCTGTGATAGAAATTTTCTTCTTGAAATAATAATAATAGCGCCTGACCAGGCAGTGGCGCAGTGGATAGAGCATCAGACTGGGATGCGGAGGACCCAGGTTCGAGATTCTGAGGTCGCCAACTTGAGCGCGGGCTCATCTGGTTTGAGCGAAGCTCACTAGTTTGAGCCCAAGGTCACTAGGCTCAAGCAAGGGGTCACTCGGTCTGCTGTAGCCCCCTGGTCAAGGCACATATGAGAAAGCAATCGATGAACAACTAAAGTGCCACAACAACAACAACAACAAAAACAATAATAGCAATAGCAAACACTTTCTTTTGCTCTTTTCTGTTTCGGTAAAAGGCATGGTGAAGAGGTCAGTTATGTCTACACTCAGCTAACATGAGTTCCAATATGAAACAAATTATGCAGTAATTATGTATATAACTAAAAATAAATTAGGTACTATCTATGGATATGTCTAGATTAGACATTTCACAGGAGAAAAATCTTTCAGAGAAAAGTCTTAAATTTGATCAGCAAAAAATAAATTTGGCTCTTTCTCTTCCCTTACCCACCCCCTTTAAATTTTTGCTTTTTCTGTGAGAGAGCTACTTTTTTTTTTCATTTTATTTTTGACAGAAACAGAAAGAAAGTCATAGAGAGGGACGGATAGGGACAGACCAACAGGAAAGGAGAGAGATGAGAAGCATCAATTCTTCGTTGCAGCTCCTTAGTTGTTCATTGATTGGAGAGAGCTACTTTTAATGTTACCCAATGGTTAGTCTTACTATGATTTCAATGAATATAATTTGGCAAGTTATTCATCTTGGATTTCTCCAGCTCTGTTTTGATGACAAATATTTTGTTCATGTTAGACCATGGGTGTTAGGCCATATATACTGCTTTGGGGTTTGGAAAATATGTAATTACTCTGCCCACAATCCAACAACCTGTCCAAAAAATAGATGATCACCCTTTGGGGTGTGAAGAACTTGTACTGTTGGTGTGGAAAGGAGAGACAGAGAGACAGGGGGAGAAAAAGAGAGGAGAGAGAGGAAAAGGGAGCAGGAAGGAAGAAGGGAAAGAAAAGAGAGAGAATTAGCTTTCAAAGTTACTTACGAAACTGTATTTGCCTGATTGAAAAGACCTTGATAAAACAAATGATACAAGATTAGTCAACCTTCTGGGATTTAGCTGACTGAACTTGCTGCAAAGTACTGAGACTTCAGGAAAGGCACGGGAGCAATGGCCCACAGGTAGACTCATTCTCTGTGTAAACTTCAGGCAGAAACAGCTTACTCACAAAGAGGGCAGAGACAACTTGACAAGCTGATCCTAAAGTTCAGGAGATGACGAATGAAAAATAGTCAAGGAACATTTGAAGGAGATAATAAGAGAGAATTCATCTTAGAAGATATCAGAACTTCTTATAAAGGTACAGTAATTAAGACATTGGCTAAAAGACAGACATATAGACCAATGAAAGAGAACAGAAAGCCCAGAAATAGACATATGGGCATTTAACAGTTGGCAGAGATAGCATGAAATTTCAGTGGCATCACAATTGTTATAATGCTGCCTGGACAAATGGATATACAGGCAAACATGTAGATTTGTATCAGACCACCTACAAAAATACATTTCAGATATGTGAATAATGACACTTTTAAGATTAAATATGGAAGATATCTATATAAAATGGGATATAGAAGGATTTGTTAAATAAAAAATATGAACTATTATGGAAGAAACTGACAAATTAGACTAAATTAAATGTAAACTGGGAAAGAAACTGCAGACTAGGAGAAGACATTTATAATACATATAACCGTCAAAAGATAAACTCTGTGTGTGCATACACATCTATTTATAAGTGCTAGGAGTATAAATTATCAACTCATTTGAGGGACAATCTGGCAATATCTCGTACAGTTAAAATTGAGGATATGTCATAACAGCAGTTCCTAGTCTAAGTGTAAAAGCAACTTTTGTCCATGTGTATATGTCATGTATAAGATTATTCAATGCAGTATTAAAATGTTAAAATATTGGAAACAACATAAACATCTATTAATTATAAAATATAAAAATGAATTATTATAAAATCATAAAATGGATTAATACTAAATAGTGGTTAAAATGTAAGAATTAGATCTACATGTATCTCTATGGATGAATGTGAAAAACATACAGTTGATTGAGAAAAAGCAATTTTCAAATGAAATGTATACATATACATTTTGAAACCCTTTATAATCATTTTCTAGATACTTCTATTTTGTTACGGGAACATATACAGGTTGAAAAGTTATGAAGGCTATATTACATCTTCTAAATAGTGTTCCTTCCCTCTGGAGAGCAAGTAGGGAATACATAGTTTAGTCTACATAGCTTTATAGGAATTTCTATTTGTATTTTAAATCTTGTTCTCTTTGTATTTCCATTTTAATAGATAATTTGTAATATGAGAAGGTTATGACAAATATTAATATATTTATGCAATCATATGCATTCATTCATCTTATGCAAAGTATTGTTGATAACTTTTTTACTTCCATGTCAAGAACTGTCTATATCAGTAATTCATTCTCTTCAGTATTATTTATTTAATTATTGCCCTTCTGTAATATTTAAAATGATCACATATTTCTTTCTGATCATAAAGATCATAGATATTCATTGTAGAAAATACAAAGAGGAAATTTAAAACACTCACAATTCCACCACTATGTGGTGCATTCTTCTATTCTTGTGTGTCTGTACATTCACATTACACAGACTATAATTCTAATTTTGGAAAGACTGTTAAAAAGTAGCACATAAAGTTTTGCCTATTTTAAAACTTAACATTTTATTATAAGCATTTCTCCATATCATTAAATATCCTTTAGAAACTTAAATTTTAAGGGTTGTACAGTTTCTATCAAATTGATTGACAATAAGTCATTTAACCAGGCCTATCTTGTTGGTCATTGATGGTATTTTCAATTTGTCACTTTCATAACTAGCAAATAATAAAAACTCATGTAGAAATTATAAGCCTGGTGATTATGTTCTTATGATAGACTCTGGATCAAAGGATACGAACTTTTTAAGGCTCTTACTACATAGTGCCAAATTGCTTTCCACAAAGAATCAGACAGTATTTTACACCTACACATAAGGGATAAGAGGATATATAAAAGACATTAAAAGTGTTATTTCATATCATCTAAGTGGGCATATTAATTCATGGAATGAATCTGTCCCTGAATTTTATAGAAGAATCCATGCTTATGATTTAATTTGTTTTAAAATTTGTGGATAAAAATAGTTCTTTTCATAGTTGATATATTTGTCATCTAACTTGATAAGTGATATTTTAAGGCACACTGGAAACTAAAAGAGAAAAAAACTGAATGTTTCTTTTGTGGTAAAAAAATGAGTAAATCTGAAAATATTATAAATTAACATGTAAAGTATTAAGGGTGCCTCAAAGAAATAGAGAAAAAATATACTTGGAAGAGGAAAAGATTCAACACTTTTTAAATAATATGGACCATAATTGGAGCTTATTTATAAAACATTTTCATTATTAAAACCAAAACATATGGTTGTTTTTCATGAGAGTTGGCAAGTGTTTTTATTGCTTTATAAAAAATTATTGAATTATGCTCTATAAATCTAATCGGCATATAGATTTTTAATGGTATATATTCTCTTTCATTAACTTAGAGCTGTTTTCCATAAATACCAAATAGTGGTTAAAGCTCAAAATGAGGAATATAAAGTTAAATCTAGATGTTTAAAATTTTGACAAATCACATTTTGAAATATAATTTTAAAACACATTTTAGGTCCTTAGGCTTTTCATGGCAGGTTAATTTAAGTAATTTATTTCCATTTCCACTTTCAAGTATAAATACTACCCATACAAAAAGAAAGACTTGAGAATATTAAGTAGTTTAATTTCAGATGTCAATAAAGGTCAGAGCTCTCTGACCACAAAAAGGGGTTGTATGTACTGTGCTAATTCTCTTAACACCCAAACAAATATGAAATTTCAGAAATGATTTTTGTCAGTCTCAATCCAAGAAGAAAGAATCCTGTGGAGATGAGGTTCTCACCACTGCTCATTAGAATGTGAAAACCAACACAAGTTTAAATGGCATTTTGTTGAAGTTTGGAATTCAGTTCCAAATATCTCAGCTCTAATGGTTCAGTCTATTAAAAGTTTTTGTCTGCTCATTACCACTTTCTGTCTTACAGGAATGGGGTCTGAGCCCCTCCAGATTTCAATGACAGCTACCCCCCCCAGGACTCTTTGGAGGACGACTGGTGTAGGAGTGCTCATATGCTAGGGAGATGGACAACAGAGAGGAAGGGAACCATGATTGTTCTTGGATCTTCTAGGACAGTGGTTCTCAAACTTTTTGAAGTTGGGAGCACATTTAACATCCTACAAATAATTGTAGGCTCACTATATACAAATTTCTGAGGAATATGTTCTAATAATTGTCAAATATTAAAGAAAAAATATAAAGTCCAAGCATGCTTTTATGGTAATTAAATGAAATAAATATGACAAAATTAAATTTATTCTGACATTAAAAATTTTTTATGTTACATTTTTTTGTTATGCTTTTTAGAATTTGTAAAAAGAAGGGTTAAAAAATTTAAAAAACACAAAAAATTAACTTTTTATATATATAGATATATTCTTAGTAAGATTTAGTAAATTTGGCAGGTCCTGGTGTGAATGTGTTCAGTTTTTTCATTCTTGTGTTTATGAGAAACATGAGCCTGATGTGTCCTAGTGATTTCTTCAATGTTTGGGCATATATTTGAAAGGCAAACTCTCATTTCCTCATCAATATAATGAAGAATTCCTCTTTTTACTCTTAATTGTGTTGAGTGCAGAAAACCCCCACCATACATATTATTTTAACTTTACACCAAACAAAGGATAGAAGAAACTTGCCTTCAGTCTTTCTGGGGAACATGGGGGGTAGTGTAAACAATCCAGCACCACAGCTTAACAGCCTTTTGCAACCTAATCAGGCAACTGAGGTGGGGGGTTGGGCAGACTGTCAGCTTACAGCCAATTCCCCACACCTCTGTCCCCTAAAAATCTAAACTCCAAAAACCCTGTTGGTTTTTTGGTTCTCAACAGGCACATATTTCTCTGGAATACTATAGGGCGCACCTGCAAATCTTCTAGGGTGCACCAGTGCACCCTGGCACACACTTTGAGAACCATTGTTCTAGGACCTAGTCCCACCTGCTAGATCCCAGAAAATTCAAGAACAATCATGCTTTTCTTTTCCTCAGTTGCTAGGTCCTAGAAGATCAGTGGGTGTCACAAATGTTCCAGGGGTAAAATACAGATATTGTAATCTGTTGAGTTTAAATTATAACTTTTATTGAAAGAGAAAGAAATTTAAAGAACATTTATGCAGACCCCAAGATGGCCTCTTAACAGTTCAGTCAAATCCAAAATACACTAAACAATAGTGGAGTGGATGAATAAGCCCATATTTCTTTTTTGATTTTTTTAGGGGGGAGGAAATTATAATTCTATTTGTTTAGGATGAAGATTAATTTATTAATTTGTATTTACTGATTGCTTATTATGTGCAGACTATGTGCAAGTGAGACAAAGAAGTATGAACCATGGTTTCCTGAAAATAAGCAGTGCTAATCTATTTGGGGACCTCAAGGCACAAGGTTAAAATGAGACCAAAAGATGGCAGTCATCTTTTGCAGCTGACATTGCCATAGGAACTCATTCAGCTAATGATCTGTGTGTTCTTAGGGTCACTGGACTCATTCTACTACTCATTAAATCAACTAGTTCAGACAGTCAGGCATCCAGAAAGTCAGCTAATACATCTTCAACAGAGTTACCATGACTTCAGTGCTAGAAAAAAATGGGGAGGCATGTAGCCTAACAGTCAAGAACTTTGGCACTGTAGTTAGATTAGAACCAAGTTTAAGTGCTTCACTACTGTTCTAGCTATCAATGTATCTTGGATAAGTGACTTAAACACCTTGAACCATAGTTTTCCCATCTGTAAAATGAAGTGGTTACCTTATAGCATTGCTATAAGGATTAAAGGAGTGATGCATAGAATATCTAAGACATAAATATCAGATTTCTTTGGGTCTAAGACAATGTACTCTTGGTCAAATAACAGCATTGGAGATAAATGAAGAAACCTTGGGTTATTAACATTAAAATCTGCCATAGTGTCTATTTATGTACTTCCTTCTTATCATACTTATTTGCAGCTTAATTTTCTCTATATTGAGATAAAGAGCCTTCTCAATCACTTTTGGTAATCAATAGTTGTGTGTATGTAGCAAGACAGTGACATGCGGCTTTCTAAAACTGACACTAATTATCTTGACCTTGTTGGCACCTTTAGGACTGAAAATTTAATTTTTGAGGGTCATGGATGAGAATCAGGTTTTCATCTGTATTTCCTGTTTGGTTAAACATAGCAGTATTTTCTCCATAGCTAAAGAAAATTAAGTCACTTTTTTTTGCAAATCAGATGGAATCTCCTGACAGATAGATAATTGGTGCTTGAGAGATAATCCTTCATGACCCATGAATCAGTCACACCAGCCTCTTAGGTTTGGTAATTCTAAAATATAACCTGCTAGATTCAGTAAGTTCTATTGCCTTTAGTTATATTGCCAAGCACAAGACAAGCATTCTTCTATGTTCCCAATGACTTTTTCTTTCAATGTTGCATCATATGTAATTTTTTGAAGGATAATCATGGATACACATGTAAATTAAGTTCATTTACTCATGGTGCTATCATTGCAAATATCTTAACCCTTATTCTAATAGTCAGGTAGAAAGCAAAACTAAGAAATATAAGTGCAGTTATCTAGATAAATAATTGCACTGTAAAATAAAGTAATAAAACACCCAGATGAAGATCCCATGGAGCTATACCCTTTCTAAGAGCTTACCCTTGATATAAGGATAATTGTGGCCCCTGTACAACCCTGATCCAGCCATTTAGTTACAGTGTGCTGAGTGGAGCCACAGAACCTGGCAGGAAGGAAAGGCCTTTATTGGACTTGTTTTGCCATCTTAATTCCATTTCAATGCTAGAAATGTTTTACCGTTCAATATTCTAACATTCTAATATCAACTTTCATCATAGAAAAGAATTTGTTGCCTGATATGTGGAGATTATATATATGTACACACACACATGCACATGCACTCACGCACACACGCACGCACGCACACACACAGAGTAATTAATGACCTACAGAATCAACAGGTCTCAACAGTGAATGAAGTTTTAATCAACCAAGTGATTAAAAACCAACATGGGAAAGAGAAGAGCATTAATGTAAATAGTTTGCAGAGATGACACTGGGTTTAGTCACTTAACACGGAACCCTGGATTCCATGTCAGGAATCTTTTTTTGTTTCTCCACACACACAATGACTTTGGAATTAAGATGCTACACACACACACACACACACACACACACACACACTTCTAAGTTCCCATAGAGTAGCAATAAGAACAAATAAATATGTATCACATTGGGTTTTTCACTGAGTTTTATAGCCTCTGGAACAGCAATGCTCTATCTTAGTGTAGTGCTGGGTTGAGAACATGTGTAACATTTAAGCAAATATGTAAGTGTAATGAAGCATTGCTATACATATCTTCTAAAATTTATTCATAACATGAAACCATGATGAGTTCTAATTTCACTTTTCTAAGCCATATGTTCTTTATTTTAAAAATATAAACCAATGACACAATCATTAATATAGAGATGTAGACCTCAAAGAAATAAAAAGTGGTAGCACCTGAAGAAGGAATGATGAAATTGTGATCTACTACTTGAAGTGGGGAAATGGGATGACAGACAAAACAGAAGAAATAAAACAAGAGGATATAGGACATCAGAATTTTTACAAAAATAGGAAGTTTCATGTGTATACACATAGCCATGCAGTTCTTAAAAATATCAGATTAGAAAATATTCATGGAAATGCTCTTAAATCATGAAGTTCTATACAAATATATGATTATTTATATTATTATTATATTTTAGGATAAGAAAAAAATACTTTGTAACTAATGTATTGGGTATGAGGTGTGTTTCATCACACATTATTTAGAATCTATCTTAGACTGATCATTCAGTGCTCTAAGGGAACTTTTTAAAAAAACATTTTATTTATTTATTTCAGAGAGAGAGAAAGAGGGAAGGAGCAGGAAGTACCAACTTATAGTTGCTTCCCGTATGTGACTTGACTGGGGTTTCAAACCAGTGACCTCAGTGCTCTAGGACGAGGCTTTATCCACTATGCCACCATGGGCCAGGCTAAGGGAACTTTTAATTCTTCTTTGGTTTTGATAGTTTATGTATTTATAATTATTACTATTTCTATAATATATCTCTGAGAAAGAGAAATAAAGCTATAAATTATGACATGAAGGTGACATAAGGAAGATTTTAAAGATGGAAAGAATTTAGTTAACAATATAGAGAAAAACAAAATAGAGAATAAAAAACTAAAATTCAAAATAATTTATCATTCAATAAACTCAACTAAAAATATTTATTGAGTTAAGTGCTAGTTAAACACCAGGGATTGGTAGGGCCTAGGAGTCCAGAAATGAAATGACAAGGCAATTAGACATTTATTATTGTCTTCAGTTCCTTGAAGGAAAATGATACTTACCCGAAGCAGACAAAATTGACTAAGACTGGTTAAGAGTATTTAGACTAGTATGTTTTCTTGTAGAGGGGAGCCTTTCAGCTTCATGTATGACCTCAGGGCAGCTAGAGGCACTGTTTTCACACAGATGCATTTCGTTGGGTCACTGGTCAAATGGTTGATCATGTGTCAGTAGCAGTACTTAGATGTAATTTTATAGGCTTTTTTTCTCCATCATGTCAAAAATACAGTATTGAGAAATACACAACATCATCTGTTTTGAAAAATGGACAACCCTAACCTAGTCAATGAACTGAAGGAGTGGCATCAGGAATTTAATAGTGGCTTACTGGAGGACGAGGAGATATGACAGAAGTCATTCATTTACCGGAGCTACAGAACAAAAGAGTAATGGAAACCTGCTGTCATTGGTCTAGAATTATGAAACATGCTTAACACAGCCAAGCTGCATTGATAATAGCTGAAGAACACTTCCCTGGCAATTGATCTATACATTTGGGGAAGATTTTATTTAGCAAAGATGTGAGTAATCAAATGTTGCCAAGTGCCAGCCTGGGTAGTTGTGTCAGAAAAGCAACTTGTAAAAGGTATGGGGGTCCAGTAGCCTGACAACAGATACAGAGGGATTATGTGTCTGCCTGGGGGATGGTTGGCTGCTCAGCTTCCAAGAGGTATCACAATATGTCATTCATTATGTTGATGATTTACATGGCCCAGAAATTGATCCTCAGTTTCACAAGCTTAAAAACTTGATCTTTATTGGCACACCAAGAGTGGGTTCATTTCTTAGGACTGAGCTCATGGTAACCAAGCTCATAAGAGAGATGTATAAAACCATAACTTCTAATTTAATAGCTTTATTCATAGTGGAATGTATGTGTCTGAGGAATGAGTCTATTCCAAGTTTAGAAAATACAGTCAACTTTTTCCTCTAGGCAATCAAAGCATAATCAGAGGTGAATGGTGAATACTGAATCAAAACAAAGGGAGTGCAAAGAATTAAATGTTTAATTATGTTGCTCAAATGGAACTTGATGCATAAGCTTACAATAGAAATGGCCTTGATCAAGAGTTCTAAAAATCCAAAGTCCTTGGCTTGAAGCTCTTCTGCCATGCAAAATGCCATTTAATTCCCATCTCTGAGAACCCATTTTCTTTGCTCCCACTGTTAAAAAAATTCTCTGATTTACAAATAGGTGATGGGACATAAACTGGATTTGGGGAGTCAGATACAATGTTCTACAGGAAAATTCTAGTATACCCTGGAAAACACATGAAGAGGTCATATAGAGGTGATTCTGTTAGCACCACCCAATTACCTTCCATCTCTCTGCACATGTAGGTCATGTGGCAACTGGCAAATGGATGAAGCAGTGGTGATCTATAACTGATAGAAGACCTCTATTGCTTTGTGTGTATATGTGTGTGTGTGTGTGTGTGTGTGTGTGTGTGTGTGAAAGAGAGAGAGAGACAGAGAGCGAGAGAGAGAGAGAGAGAAGACAGGACAGACAGGCACAGACAGACAGGAAGGGAGAGAGATGAGAAGCATCAACTAGTAGTTCATTGATTGCTTTCCCATATGTGCCTTGACTTGGGGGGCTCCATCTGAGCCAGTGACCCCTTACTCAAGTCAGCAACCTTGGGCTCAAGCCAATGACCTTTGGGCTAAAGCCAGTAACCATTGAGTCATGTCTATGATCCCACACTCAAGCTGGTGAACCCACACTCAAGTGAGATGAGTTTGTACTTAAGCCGGTGACCTTGGGGTTTTGAACCTGGATCCTTAGTGTCCCAGGTCAATGCTCTATCCACTGCGCCACCACCTAGTCAGGCAGACCTCTATTGCTCTTAATGAAGAACACTGAACTCTGTAGCTCACGTAATCACGCCTTCAGTTAAGAAGGCACTTATGGTCAAGTTAGCAAAAATTGAAAGCATAAACTGAAATTGAGATGGGAAAAGATTATAGAATAAAGAGTGTCTTTAACTGTCAATTAAAGGTTAGGAGTCTCAGTAGAAAAAGTGTCTTCCAAAGTGATGTTCTTTGGTTTTTAGCTTAGTATTCCTGAACTCTTTCCTACTCTGTTCCACATCTGCCCCTGAAGTTCAGAACCTTAAACAAGGTGGTGAACATTGGGCATCTTCCATGCAGCTCACTGTACTGAGAGAAGCTGGTTTGTAAAAACAGCTCTCTGAAACTGAAACAATGAATGGTGGTGAAGGCAAAGATGATGTTTTTCAAAAGGCTTTTAGGTCAAACCATTAAGAGTTCCAAGAAGAAAGTTTTTCTCTTGGAAAGCCTTTCCTCATATGTGTTCATCCCAAAGCTCTTAAGTAGGTCTTCCAGGCACTGCAAAGACGTTAGCCAGCATATTATATCTAATGAATGCCGGCACAGCACAGCAGCCTAGTAGGAGTCAACTCTAGGAATCAGAACGTGAGCTTAATTAGTCCAAATGCAAAGTAGGCCCTATTCTTATTATGTGTATGAAGCTTTGAGCTTTAAAATTTCCCTTCCAGAAGCATATTTTATTGCATTATCTCCCCAACAAAATCCAGCTTTATTATTTCTTGGACAGCCTTTCTTCCAAAGCACAAACACAAGGGGCTGCTGCAGCACAGAATGACACTGACAGCAGTCAGGGCAAATGGACTTGCTAGAACTAAAGCTGCAGGTTAGGATGAATGGCAGAATGCCTATACAGAGTCAGACAATAATTTACTCTTATTTAATTGTATATAACCTTAAAATGATATAAATGGGAGGGGGAGGGAAAATTTTCATGTATTTATTATTAATTAGTCTCCCTCCCTCCCTCCCTTTTTCCCTCCCCCCCTTTGGTACTGGACAGGCCCCTGTGGAAGTGTTAAATTTAATTTTAACTCCTTAGTAAAAACAAGATGTGGACAATTCAAAGAAGTTCATGGAAGACTTGAAGTGTTTTTGGAAGTGTATAGAAGGCCCTGTTTCCCAAATTTTCTACTGACAGCAACAGTTTTCATTCTAAGAGCAATCTTTGAGTCCCTTTTAACTTTGTGTTCCTTAGCTCCTAATTTCAATTCCATCTCCAATTCTTACTGAGACCTCATTTCTTTAATTTTGCTCTTCCTGTTCAGTTTTCTTGGTTCTACTTATCCTGTTTAGAAATTACTACAATGGCAATTGAGTTGATCAATGATAACTGCTTCTGGTCTCTAGATCTCTATGTTTACCCCAAGCCCAACCTCAAACATCATTTTTAGTGCATCACTTTTTAAAAATTGCTTTTTTTTTTAATTTGCTAAATTAAGTAAGTATTTCATTATCTTTAAAATTAATTAGTATGCATTATTTCTAGTCATCATAAATACTCTGTGGGTTCCAAATCAATTACTTCCAGAATTGAGAAGTAAGATCATGAGGAATCATGATAACTAAAAGGAAGGTCACATGACAAAACATGTTTAGCATTCTTTGGAAATCATCCTGGAACAATTTACCCTGTAAGGAGAATTGCAAATCTATTAATGTTAAGATTGGAGTATCTTCCTCACAGAGAGGATTTGGCATGAAGTCAAACCAATTTGCCTCCTTTGTTCTAGATCAGTGACTCTCAAGTCTGACTGCTGTGAGAAAAAAACCTCAGGCTCTTCCCTGGGAACAGAGTAGGTGCCTGGCACACTGCCTGGCACAGAATAGGTATTCAATATTTCTTCTTTTTCTCAACACATGAGTTAGGGAAGATGTTTGAGATCTCCTAGTCTTTGGCCTGCAGGTAAGTAATATCTTAATAAAACACTGTGAAGTCTTTCTAGTGGTCACCTGTTTGTATGACTCTGGTCATGCCTGGGATGACTGAGAAGAGGGCACTCCAATGACCCATTCTGTTTGGGAAGATGGCCTCCAGGCCATAGGGTTACCTCTGTTCTTGGGAACATGGTCACTTAGGCTTTAAATCTGCAATAGGAGGCCCTGGCCGGTTGGCTCAGCGGTAGAGCGTCGGCCTGGCGTGCAGGGGACCCGGGTTCGATTCCCGGCCAGGGCACATAGGAGAAGCGCCCATTTGCTTCTCCACCCCCCCTCCTTCCTCTCTGTCTCTCTCTTCCCCTCCCGCAGCCAAGGCTCCATTGGAGCAAAGATGGCCCGGGCGCTGGGAATGGCTCCTTGGCCCCTGCCCCAGGCGCTAGAGTGGCTCTGGTCGCGGCAGCGCGACGCCCCGGAGGGGCAGAGCGTCGCCCCCTAGTGGGCAGAGCGCCGGGTGGATCCCGGTCGGGCGCATGCGGGAGTCTGTCTGACTGTCTCTCCCCGTTTCCAGCTTCAGAAAAAAAAATACAAAAAATAAATAAATAAATAAATAAATCTGCAATAGGGTATAAATCAGTGTTAGAAAAACAATATTCAATCGAGTAAATCTTAAAGATCTTACTGGTTTGACTCGACTATTCATGAATTGGATAGCACCCCACAGAGCAGATCAAAAGGAGGTCCAAGGAGCTATACAACACGGAAGATTTCTATAGACGGGGAAAGTGGGCACAAGGAAGTTATACTGTCAAAAAGTGGATTAGTTGTACCAAGGCCACTTCCTTTTAGGGGATGACAGGGATCTAGCAGGCATATTACATAACTAGTGCTGACAAAGTAATTCCTGACTGATAGGTTTGAGATTCCATTTCTAGGAGAGCTGAAACTATTTAAGTATTTAGTCTCAGCTTGTTGATAAGGACCTTAGCATAAGAGACTCCATTTTGGGCCTGTTGTCTTGTTTTTAACATCAGGTAATGCCAGAACTGCAACTTAATTAAGAGACAAGGCTTTGAAAAAAATCCCATAGCCCTCAGATGTAGATTTTTCACCTATCTTTCCTTTTGAAACTTGGAAAGGATTTTTTTGTGTGTCTTATCTGTTATTTTTGTTGGTATATGTTCTCTGATTTTGTTGATAATCATTTAGACTGATTAGTACAGAAGATGATTTTGATTTTTGAATATAGATATTTTAAATTGGAAATATTAGAATATAATCAATATTTAAAATCACAAACTTATTATGTTAGAAAAGCACAACTTCATGAGGGCCAGTGAAATAAAACTACTAATATAACAGAAAATTGGAACTTGCTAAATAAACCGCACACCTTGTTTCATATGTCAGACTACACTTTCAAATATGGTGGATCAATCATGCCTGAATTATTTAGGGATACTGATTAATTGTGGTGAATGTGCACTATGATGGAAATACTGTAAATACCATCAAATCTTTTCTTTCTTTTCCCCCTAGCATCTTCAGGAGACTCTACTGCTGAGGTGCTGGGTCTGCCTTGGGCCCTTAGGTCTTTCCTTCCCTTCTATCTACAGTTAGTTTGTTTCACTTTTTATTCCCCTGGTTTGTTGTATCAATGTCTTAATGGGTCAAGCTATTTGTATTACTTTGAAATGTCTTTCCATTCATTCAACTACCTGACACAGTGCTGGGACACAAGAGTAAATTTGGCAAATATTTCATGAATTATTGATTGATTTTTAGAGGCTTTCATGGGTCAAGAGCTAGAAAGTGGCCAGATATATCCAAGGCATAGTACCATAGTTTTCTTTCACAATGACTTATGTTGAAAAGGCAACGTTCCATCCATTGATATCAAATACCTTTATATACCTAACACACACAGACATGCCTTAACATTATTTGCATTTAGAAATTAGAAATAAAATTTCTTCTAAGAAGATCATACAAAGTTTGTACTCTTGATAGTTTTGTTCACCATCTAGAAATATCTTGTGTGCACATGGCCATAGTTCCACTTGGGGATAGGCATATTCTTTACTATCTCAGTTCAGCCTGATTTAATACATTTATTTTGGAAGTTTACATGGCCAATATTTTCTTTAAAAACATGTAATTAGACTTCTATCTGACACCATTCACAAAAATAGACTCAAATGGATTAAAGACCTAAACAATAAAATACACAGAAAAAAATAGGCATTAGGTTACAGACAATAGACTCAATTGGATTTTTGTGGACATGACCCAAAAGGCAAGAGAACCAAAAGCAAAAATAAATAAATAGGATTATATCAAACTAAGAAACTTTTGCACAGCAAAAAGAAAACAAAAAAACCAAATAATTTAACAAAACAAAGAGACAACCAACTTCATGGGACAAGATATTTGCAAACAATACCTCTAATAACTGGTAATATCAAAAGTATATCAGGAACTATACAACTCAACAACAACAAAACGATATGATTAAAAAATTGGCAGAGGATCTGACTAGATACATTTTTCCAGACATACGATAGTCAATAGATATATGAAAGGATATGAAATATCACTAGTTATAAGGGAAATGCAAATCAAAACCACAATAAGATAACACTTCACACCTATTAGAATAGTTATTATCAATAAGACAAGAAATAAGAAGTGTTGGATAGGATGTGGAGAAAGGGGAACTCTTGTACACTGCTGGGGGAAGTATAAATTGATGCAGTTACTATGGAAGACAGTATCAGGGTTCCTTAAAAAATTAAGAATGGAGCTACCATATGACCCTAAAATTCCTCTTCTGAATACCTACCCCCAAATTTTGCAAACACTTATTTGTAAAGACATATGCACCTCTATGTTCATTGCAGCATTATTTACAGTAGCCAAGACATGGAAAAAACCTGTGTCCTTTGATGGATGATTGGATAAAGAAGATGTGGGGCATCTATCTATTCAAGGGGATACTACTCAGCCATAAAAAGATGAAACACTGCCATTTGCAACAACATAGATGGATCTTGAGAGTATTAAGCTAAATAAGTCAGATGGAAAAGAACAAGAACCATATGATTTCACTCATATGTGGAATTTAAAACAAAAAAAGCAATAAATGAATAACAAACAAAAAAATCCAAACTTGCAGACACAGCCAACAGAATAGTGGTTACCAGAAGGGAAGGAGAATGGTGGGAGGATGGAAAGGGTAAAGGGGTCAAATATACAGTGAGAGAAGGAGACTAGATTTTGGGTGTGAGCATACCATGGTGTATACACACGTCATATTATACAGTTGTACACCTGAAAGTTATATAATGTTATTAAGCATTAATCCCAACAAATTCAATTAAAAAATCAAACAATCCAACAAAATGATTTGTTAGGATCTTGTTATTAATTCCTAGATCTTCTGAATCCAGATACAGCATTTGTTTTTAGTCTCATCATAAATTTAAGAGAAACCAAAAATGAAAGGAATAACTGTGTAGCTCAAAAACTTTTGAAATGAAATCTGCTTTGTAGAATCAATGAATCATGATGATTCAGAACTGCTAGTGACCCCAGAAGACCAATCCAACTCCCTCTTTTTGTAAATGTGGAAACTGAAATCAGATTAAGAAACCTGTTGGATACTCCACAGCTTGTTGGTGCCATACTCTAAAACCACACAGTCTCTTCACTTTCTTTCCCCTAATGTAATTGGGAAAAAAATACTTAGAATTTATTTTTTCCCTCGTCATTGGTTAAACTTCTTCATAGTCTTAGGAGGTGGAGCTGAAGCCTAAGTGCCATCCTTAAACTTAATGGATTCAAACCAAGAATTTCTGGATCACCAGAATTTTTAAAACCTCAATTAAATAAGATAACATATGCAAAGCATCAAGGAAAGCACCTGACAGATAGTAGATGCTCAATAAAGATTTTTAAAATTCCTCTTTCTGCTTTAGTCCCAGTTAAGATATACTGTATATGACATTTATTCTTTTCTGTAGTTGTACATCTAAAGCTATGGTTATTGTTAACTGTAGCTCTATCCTCTCCTCCCCTATCATATTCTTCTGAAGACCATTTACCATATTTTTTGCTCCATAAGATACACCTGACCATAAGACACACCTAGGATTTTAAGGAGAAAAATAAGAAAAAAAAAATTCTGAGCCAAGTGGTGTGTTAAAATAGTTAATACAATACCATATTTTTTGCTCCATAAGACACATGAGAATTTTCCCCTCCACTTTTGGGGGGGAAAAGTGCGTCTTATGGAGCGAAAAATATGGTATACATATTAGACAAAAACAGGTAAAGGGTGGAGGATAAGGTCTTGTACTCACAAGGTTTTGAGCAAGATTCTCTGAGACCCTATGGCACAGGGGTGTTAGTGACTCTTGTAGTTGAGAGATTGGGTTATAATTTGTGTTGAAGCTACATGGGTTTTAAGCAGCAGGTTTTGTACATAACAGGGAGTTTCTGGATCTTGTTAGCTCAGGGCAAAAAGTCATGCTTTGGAGCAGTTACCCCAGCAGGAGGAGAATAGATGATGGTTGGTAATTACATCAGTTTTGCACTGTTGAGCAGATGTTCTTGCAGATAGATTTTGGCTGGCATTTACAGAATATCACTGGTGAGTCTCATGATAGTGTCAGGGTTGCTACAAGTGGAGGAAACTGCAGGTCTGTAAAACACTGCGAGAAGGTGGGCAGGAAACCAGATAGCTATCTGGAAGTTAAAAGGCAATTCTTAAAAGAGGGTTCTATGGAGATTTGCTAGGACATGGCAGTTTTGCCGGACTGTATAATTAGGTCTAATACAATATCTGATCATTTTTTTTTATTTTACTTTGAGACTAATTTGATAGTTTATCGGTGTTTGAAAAAAGTAAGTATTTCTTTTTAAAGTAAGAGACAATTTTGAAAACAGATAAGGGAAATGAACTTTGATTAGAACATAAAATTAAGCAGTAAGAACAAACATGTTGCAGGTAATGAGGGAAAATGGCCAAAGGGGATGTTGATGAGAAATGTTACTCATTTGGTTAAACATTTTGGCCAACTTCAAATCAGGCCAATAAAGGGATGGTTAGCAACAAGACAGTGCTGGACAACCAAGTACCCTTACGGAAGAGGCTTTCCCCCCTCTTTTTGCTTAAAAACTTCCCAAATGTATCCTGTTCATTTCTTCTATATATATTGATTTAAATTCTCTCTCTCTATGCTTTGGGGTATATAAGTATACTTCTAGCACTAGATTTTGGTACCTTCCTTTGTTGGTGTTATAAGTAACTGTAAAGTCTTTTCTATACATAGTGATGAGAGTATTTTTAAATTCACAGGCAACGTTAAGTGAACAGATAAAATCTAATACTGATAATTGCATTAAAATCCATCCCATTTTATTTTTCCCAGCTACAGAAACACTTTCAACACTGATGCCTTATTGTCATGGGCTCTTCTGTGTAAATGATGTGGAGGGAGGAAAGGAGGGAGAAAGGGACAGAGGAAAGGAAAGAAGGAAGGGAAGAAAGGGAAGAAGGAAGAGAGGAAAGGAAAGAGGGAAGGGAGGGAAGGGTGGGAAGGAGGGAGGGAAAAAAGAGGGAAGGAGGGAAGGAGGAAAGAACCTATATATCTTGGGGAGTACCAGTGAAGATGGGGAGAGGTAGGTAAATGGAGGGCCTGGTACAGCATTTCACATATATTAGTGCTTAAGAACCACTTGAATGGGTTAGACCAGGGGTCCCCAAACTTTTTACACAGGGGGCCAGTTCACTGTCCCTCAGACCGTTGGAGGGCCGGGCTATAAAAAAAACTATGAACAAATCCCTATGCACACTGCACATATCTTATTTTAAAGTAAAAAAACAAAACGGGAACAAATCCAATATTTAAAATAAAGAACAAGTAAATTTAAATCAACAAACTGACCAGTATTTCAATGGGAACTATGGGTTTGCTTTTGGCTAATGAGATGGTTAATGTGCTCCTCTCAATGACCACCAATGAAAGAGGTGCTTCTTCCAGAAGTGCGGCGGGGGCCGGATAAATGGCCTCAGGGGGCCGCATGCGGCCCGCGGGCCATAGTTTGGGAACCCCTGGGTTAGACAATGGATAAATGAAATGATATAAGGTTCTAAAAAAGTAATTTCCAACACTTCATTACCTGTACAGCATTGCCAAGAGTATTTTCTTACACAGAGATTGTATGCACTTTGGCATGCACCTTGTTAGAAACAGATGGACTGTTCTTTTGTGAAGCAAATAGTTGGTGTCAGAATTGACTGACAACAGCAGAAAGAGAGTGGCCTTGCTTACTTCTAACACTCTAAAGAGTGGACCAGAACTGCTCCCTCACACTCTTGTTTATCACCAGCTTACATTTGCCTCTTGTTGAGTTATTTTCATCTTGTTAAGCATTCAGTGATGTTTATTTTTCTTCTTTTAAGGTATTTCTACTTTTACTTTTCTACAAAATGAGATCACAGATCATTGCTGCAATGTAACTGGATTTTTTTCAATGAACAAAATAGCACAGGAATGTTTTCACATATTACACATTCTTCTGCAATGATATTTTAGTATCGATACAGAGTATTACATTGTATAGATAAACCATACTCATGGGTATTAAAGTTTAAAAAAAGATGTTGTTACAAATTCTGCTATCATGAATAGCTTTTAAAATAAATATTTTCCATACCCATTATTATTTACTTAAAAGAATTTCATAAAAATAGACTTACTGAGTCAAAGGGTTAGATTAATCTTAAACCTTCAAGCATAATGAGAAGTAATGAGAAGTTATGAGAAAGACAGTTGGGAAATGTCAGGATTTACTGGTTTCCCCCAAAATGTCATCTAGCCCAGGGATAATTATAAGCAAAATAGTGAAGTAAGAAGTAAAGCTTCATTGCTCTCATTGCTTCCAAGATCATTTTTCTGTTTTCTCTTTTTAAAAATGTACGTTCTTCTTCTTTCCCAAAGCACTCAATGTATATATTTTAAGCATAAAGTTATGAAGCTTTTTTTTCTAGGAAAGGGTCCAATAAACCAGTTTATATTAAGATTTAAGTGACTAGGATGGCATTATTTACAATTTTCTTAAAGATTCAAACTTCTGCCTGACCTGTGGTGGCGCAGTGGATAAAGCGTCGACCTGGAAATGCTGAGGTTGCCGGTTCAAAACCCTGGGCTTGCCTGGTCAAGGCACATATGGGAGTTGATGCTTCCTGCTCCTTCCCCTTCTCTCTCTCTGTCTCTCTCTTCTCTCCCTCTCTCTCTCCTTTCTAAAATGAATAAATAAATAAATAAAATTATTAAAAAAAAAAAAGATTCAAACTTCTGTTTTGGTAAATCAGAAGAATGGACATCTAAGTTTGGGCCAGGGACATCTACCAGGGAGGTTAACAAAGCTTCTGAATGTCCTGCCATCCTCGCTGCAGGTGGACATTCTCTCCTTGTCAGGCCTCCCTTGGGTATGACCTGCCTGATGGGGCTGTTTATTGCCTGTCCTCAATGACTATCTCCATTGATGTTGTAGCACCCTCAATCTCATAGAGAAAAGGAAGAGCATTTAATTCTGGCTCTTAGGAGCTGATGAGATAAATCCTCTTGTTAATAATGATGACCCCTGAAGTATAGCTTGAAAACCAACACAGAAAGCTCTTGTTGCCCAAGGATAACAGTTGATGGAAAAAGGGCACTTGAAGTAAATTGACATAAAATGAAAAATCAAATTTTATAGTAGTATTTTATCAACTATGAGAGACTCTAGCCTAAAAATGAGACTGCAATTATAAAAACTCATGTTTTCTCCTAAGTTTGACTGCATTGAGATCACATTTGCAACTCTGTGCCAATTCTAAAAACAAAGAACCAATCAAGAGTTAATGTTTTGGTATAATTTTTCTGATGACACTGTGACAACATGACTCAGTATCTTTTATGACATGTTTGACCTTTTCAGTGTAAATGTCAGTTAGTTTATAAAAAATAGTCTAGGGTTTCATCCAATTTCCTAAAGGCCTCTTTTTATTCTTGGAAGCTTACATCACTGGTCTTTTGAAATGCCTACTACATTCTCAATTCTTATAGTTGGCTAACTTGGCCAAATCCTCATTTGTCAATGGCTTTGCTTTGTGATTAGATGGTTCCATGCTAATGTTGAGAGGGTGTTTCTCTTTTAAGAAGTCACTTCATTAGTGAATGTTTATGTTCTGGTGACTTTTGCTTCCCTACCCAACCTTAGAACTGTAGGTAGTCAAGTGATTAATGCTTGGTTAACAAGCAACACCCTGTTTTCAATTTCTTGCTGAACATTAGGTGTCAGGATATGTGCATTAAAGAGCCAAAAGTCATTCATTCCATTCTACATATATGAAAACTGAGGTAAGGATGACACTAAGCGATGTCTTTAAAGTTAGAAAAGCAAATTGGAAAAAATACAGGTTCTCTCTCGATTTTGTATTCATCCACAAACCTGGCTCCACTGCTTTACATCATGAGCCCTTATTTACAAATGTTGTTGCTGGCAAGTGGGAATTTGACCGTTAAGAAAAATGGCATCATTGCCCTGGCCTATACCATAATAAACTGAATGACAGAAAAACAAATGTCACTTATTAGAACATAGAGGTTTACTGTTCAAGTGATTAACTAAGAATCATTTGTATGATTAAATGCTGTAAAATAATTTGCTTTCCCTGTGAACCTATAGCTTAGATCTCATTACACAGAAGTGCTGCATATTAGTTGAAGCAAATTAACATTCAAACACTTTCTGGAGTGGCTACTAATCACAGGCTGTTAATTACTGTCATTACATTAGGCTGCAGCAGAGACTACCCAAAGAATCATTCTCATGATCTTGGTATTTGAAAGTGATCTTCACCAATAAAAACACATGTCAGATATACAGAAATTGCAAATTGCTGAAATTGCTGACAGGGTTGAAAATTCTGCTGACTATATGCACCCATCTAGTGATGGATGCATTCTTGACACAGTCTCAGTGTTTGGATTTAGGAAATAATGAGTATCAATGTCCTAGCAAGGGAATATGCAAAGATGAAGGAGCCCTTTTGTATCCTTAATTAAGGAAAGTAGTAGCAGAACTCGTTCACAGATAAGTGATTGTACATAATAATCATGTATTTATGTAAGGGACTGCTATGCTATATTACCGTAGTGGCAATTAGATCTTCACAAAGTCATTTTAATAAAAGGCATACTTACATAATAAATAAACAAAACCGCTCATTTTCATGGCAGGCTCTCTAATTATGCACTAGCTTCAAATAAAATGTTCAGCAATGCTAAGTTAAACATATAGACTCTAGCTGCCTTCCACAACGTGCCCCAAATCATCTTTCACTCCATAGTCTCAGTTGCCCCAGGAACTCTGCTAAACAATGCAAGAGTATTTGTGCATTTTACTTGTTCTGCAGAAGGGAGGAATCACTTGAGAATTTAGAGGTCAAGGTTTCTGGTATCTACTGACCTGACTTCCTTTATTGCCTAGAAAGTTTGCTGCCCACCCTCAGGCTGCCAATTTTTGGGATTGCCCCAGTGCCGGTGTGGTAAAAATCTCAGGTGACCAGCACATGCAGTAGCTTTTCAAGCAATCCAATTCATTAGTGATTCACTATGTGAGGAAAGCTCAAGCCAACATCCTTTGAGGATCCATTTGTAGGTTTCCTAATTTTGGCTTCTCATTCTTGCATTAATTCTTCAAAAAATATGTATTAAATACCTTTCTTGTGGAAAACATTACACTGGGTAATGTGGGAACACAAAGTTGAATTACAGATGGATCTTGCCTTCAAAGAAATTAATATGGGATGGTCATCTTATCAATGTAAGCTTTAAGTTCCAGAGGGGATTAAATGGGAGATTTTGGAGGGACCCGGGTAAATCTTTTCTGAACCTGTAACTATGAAACACCTCAAAGGACTTACCCTATCACCTCTGAGTGTGGTCACAACAGTGCCGAAAGAATCCCTGTCCCTAAGTTCATAGGTAGGACATTGTCTCCTAAAGAATAATTAAGCATATCTACAACCCTTCCTTCCCTTCCCTTCCCTTCCCTAACTCCCTCCGTCCCTCCCTCCCTCTCTTCCCTTTCCCCTTCCCCTTCTCCTTCCTCCCTTTCTCCTTTCCTCCCTTCCTCCCTTCCTCCCTCTTTCCCTCCCTCCCTTCCTTCTTTCTTTTCCTTCCTTTCTTCCTCCAGAATTCATTCAGGGTTTGCTATGTGCCAACTTATAGGGGTTTGAAAATGAACATAATACATATAATCCTGCACAGAACTTGCGATCTAGTGGGGAATACAGAGAAATAGGTGTTTCGGTATGTGTGTCCTCAGGTAGAGGAACATCTAGCATGCAATGACAGCACATGAGAAAGACTCACAGACTTGAAGGGGCAGGTTAACTGGGATTTAAAGGAAGACTAACAGGGAATAATAGCAGGTGTTCTGTGGGCAAGAAGATGTTCCAGCATGGTGTGTTGGAGAAACACACCAAACTGTGGTATGACTAGTTTATAGATGGCAAGGAGATGGGAGCAATGAAGCCTGGTACTGGAGAAGTAGGGCTTGTAAATAATAGGAAAGAATTTAAGATTTATTCCAAGTATTTCTTAAGGGAAACTACTGACATTTTAAAACAAAGAATGGCATGTGATCAAGTTTGTATTTTTAAAAGATCATTCTGGATTTGTCCGAAGCATGAATTGAAAAGGGGCAAAACTGAAGACAGAGAGGACAGTTAGGAGGCTATTGTAGTGGTCTATATGGTTTGAGTGAGGTGGCAGCAGTAGACAGAGAGCTTGATAAGATAGATGTGTGTGTGTGTGTGTGTGTGTGTCTGTGTGTGTGTATATGCATGAGAGAGAGAGAGGTGGTTTTGAGAGAGAGGGAAAAATCAGTGGTCCAAGTAGGAATGTTTGATAAATAGTTGGGTATGGAAGTCTGGGGCTCAGAAGAGTGAGCCAATGTGAAGAACAGTCCTTGCTGATGTCCTTTGTTTATTCACTTTAGTTGCCTAGTTTCACTACATTTCATCAAGTGAGGCAGAGATTAAAGTCAGTGTTTCACTCAACACTTTTCTCTCCCAGCATGTGTACATATCTTTTAATTATCTTGCTTTATGTATTATTAAATATAGGAAATTGTGCTCAGATATCATGGGCTTAATTTAAACTGACAGAAGTAAGATATTAGAAATTAAATTTGCTGTGCTTCCCTTTAATGCCTTTAGGTTTCCATTTATTACAAGGAAATTTAAAACAATAAATATTTGTGTTCTTTTGAGGAAGAAGTATTTCTGGAATCTATTCAGCCTTGTGGGAAGTTCTTGACATGGTGCTGAAAGGAGTATATAGTGCAGACACAGATCAGCTTTGGGTGGATTCATGATAAACTCCCCTCTTTTGACTGGAGTAGTCACATGTACAACCACAGGAAAACACTTCGGGGGCTCAGAAACCTGCGCCAGACTGGGTTTTAGACTATGGCTGGTCTACTGGAATTCTCTCCATTTTTTCCCAATTGAAAGTGCTCTCTGTATCCCATTCCATGCCAAACCAATGATGGGCATTTTTAGCAAGGCTAGCTTTCCTGGGGCAAGCTGGGAGAGTTAAATGAGTGGGCAAGGTCACCACGATCGGCCTGCCTGCAAAATAAGAGCAAGGGGTTACTCCCTTCCTCCTTAGGAATATGTGGGATTTTAGACACCACCTGACATTCATTCACTAACACAGATGCTATCTCAAGATTGGAGGTATTATGTCCCTATCACAAACTTATAAAAGAGAAGTCATGATGGAGTCTGTCTGTATCAAGAGTTAGGATTCCTCTGGCATAACTCTACTTTGTGAGAGCAACCAGAGTTAGAAGCAACAATGACATACTCACCTGCAGGAGAATCTCAGACCACATTGTAGGATTGGCATGTTTTTATCCTCACTCGTTCCCTTTCCACCAGCCACTGGAAATACATATGGAAGGCACTGGATAGAGCTAAGCTAACAGCTTGCTGAAGGATTAACTTCTATTAACTTGGAGCCATCGGGCATTCTCCATATGGGAATCCTTTGGCTATTCAATGGGTGAGCATCTCCCCCCAACTCTCAGCATTTTTCTGAATGGAGGTGAAATCTAGCTGAAATGAATGTTAGAATCAACAATATTTAATCGGACTCAGATAATGGTGGACCAAAGTCTCGGGTTGTGTTGTGTTGTTTGTGTGTGTGTGTGAGTGTGTGTGTGTACACAGAGCTCAGAGGAGGGGTCTGTGAGGGTTTGGAGTATGATAACGT
The DNA here is from genome assembly GCF_036850765.1 of Saccopteryx bilineata. NCBI lineage: Eukaryota > Metazoa > Chordata > Mammalia > Chiroptera > Emballonuridae > Saccopteryx > Saccopteryx bilineata. The sequence goes on along the minus strand of NC_089494.1, from coordinate 60,882,663 downwards.
ATGGGAGGGTGCCATTCTCAGGAGTAAGAAGACAGGAAATGCCTTTCCAGAGTTTCAGGTCCTGGGAGATTTATTAACTTGGGAGAACACTCTGGGCACTGTCCCTGGCAGGTCTAGAGTTGAGGATAGTGGCACAAAAGCAGATGAGGGGAGGGGGAATAGGATGGGTAGAAGAGTGGGAAGATGAACATTATAGATAGGTGACAGGTCCCAACTGTGTTGCCGATGACACAGTGGAGACTCACCTATTTATGCAAATTATAAATGAGCCCAAGAGTAAATCTGAGGTCCTATTTTAATGCCAGGAGCCTCCTTTTCCCCATCTGGCCATGGCTCCCTCTTTGTTACACGACCTGAAGAGAGCTGGGACTCCCCCAAATCCAAACCCAGATCCATCACAACTACATGCGTTAGCCAAATGATGACTGTAGTATTCACCAACAGAGCTCCCTTGCTACAGATAACCAAAGCAAGTGGATCTCATGTGTAATAATTATATTTGTTATTATGTAGTAATTGTATGATATATAATTATATTATATACATGCACCTATTTGAATGACAGGGATATAAATATTAAAGTGCCTCTACTTTCTTCTAAATATGATTGAATAATGAGGCATTTGTACTTCAACACAATTGAAGTAATTAGATCAGCTTACTCTTTGTTGTATAAAAATAGAGTAACAGATATGTTCTTGTATATGAGTATTAATGTAGACAAATTTATATCACTTTCTGAAAATCTTGATGCTCCAACCCCTCCCTCCATATGTTAGACTATAACTGTATAATAATTTTTTATGTTTTTTTATTCCAGTTTTCTGAACATCAGCCCCTGTCTCCAAAGTCTTAACCAGGTTTTCACATGAGTCTTCAGGTATTATGGTATCTCGCACACTTTCCTGATTCACGCTGTCATATGTGGTTGACCAACTGGGACTCAGGAATACCATCTCACTCAAGACTGAGGATGGCTCCATGGAGCTTCCGCCTCAAGCACTCAAAATAGCTTGATTTGGAGCATGGCCCCAGATGGACAGAGCATTGGCCCCAGATGGGGGTTGCCAGGTGAATCCTGGTAGGGGCTCATGCAGGAATCTGTCTCTCCATATCCCGTGCTCTCACTTAGAAAAGAATAAGAAAAAAGTAACTAGCAGAATAGGTTTTATTTATTTACTAATTGATAACTTTTTATTTTGATATAGTTGCAAGAATACTACAAAAACATATTCTTTACCCAAGCAAAGAGTATATAAATGTTTGTTTTATTAATGTTTCTATCCATTTGCTTTATCATTTTTTTCTATATATAGATAGAGGATATAATTCCTGAATTATCTGATGGTAAATTACAGATATCATGACTCTTAGCCCCTAAATACTTCAGTATACATTTCCTATATAATTCTTTATGTAATTATAGTAAAACTACCAATATCAGGAAATTTAAAATTAAATACAATACTATTATCTAATTTACAGACCATAGGGAAGTTTTGCCAATTGCACCCTCCCTCCGTGAGACTCTAATCCAAGATCACCAATTGCATTTATTTGTCATTTTTAACCCTAGTTTTTTTAAATTTCTAATGGTGTCCTTATTTGTCTTTCATAGCCTTGAATTTGTGAAGTATACATATTGGCCAGCTATTTTGGAGAATGTACCTAAATTTGGATCAATTTGATGTATATCCATGATTGGATTTGGATTATTTTTGTTTGTTTGTTTTGTTTGATTTTTTTAGTGAAAGAGAGAGAGATAAGAAAGGAGAGAGATGAGAAGCATCAGCTCATAGTTGTGGCACTTTAGTTGTTCACTGATTGCTTTCTCAATTGTGCCTTGACCAGGGGGCTCCAGCCAAGCCAGTGAATCCCTTGCCAAGCCAGCAACCTTAGGCTCAAGCCAGCAACCTTGGGTTGCAAGCCAGCAACCTTTGGGTTCAAGCCAGTGACCATAGGGTCATGTTCATGATCTCATGCTTAAGCCAGTGTTCCTGCACTGAAGCTGGTGATCTCACACTCAAGATGGATGTGCCCATACTCAAGCCAGTGATCTCAAGGTTTTGAATCTGGGTCCTCAGCATCCCAGGCTGACATTCTATCCACTGTACCACCACCTGGTCAGGCCCAGGTTATTCATTTTTGACAGAGATAACACAGAAATCATATTGTGTCCTTAGAGAATCATATCAAGAATCACAGGATGAAACATTTCCCCAGTATTAGTGATATTCTTCAACAATTTTGTTAAGGTGATACCTGCCAGGTTTCCTCTTGTAAAATTTCTATATAATAATCCTCTTCTATTTGTTTTCCCCCTTTTTTACTTTATACATAGTTTGTAGAAGAACTTTAGCACTATTATTAAATATCCTTCTCTTTATCATAATTTCACTCATGACTTTCAGCATTTATTGATACCTCTTACTCAAACCTATTATTACTATTATGGTTGTAGATGGTGATTTTTAACTCAATTTTTATCCACTTACAAGTTTGAATTGTACTGTAAAAATGAGTTTTTCTTTCTCCCTCATTTACTTTTCACTCATTCATTTACTCAAATCTAGACTCTCATAGATTCCATTATTTGTTATCCATTATTTATCTTGATATTCAAATGATCTCAGATTTAGCCATTCAGATCCTCTTCAAGTTGGCTCCTGCATCTTTTGTAATATATTTCTGCATTATATTTCAGTCAATATCTTACTCTGGGACCCAAAAGTTATTCAAGACTTATCTTCTATTTTTTTTACTCCAATAATTTTTCCAAGAAGCTCCAATTTTTTTAGTGTGAAATGTCACTTAGAAAGCAAGATCTGCACACACATAATATTTTAAATAAGTAAAATAAATAATAAATAATGAGTATAACTATGTAATTTTCTTATCTAAAATGGTGAACTTGTTGGAAAAATTATGACGAATTATGGCAACATCCATGAATACATGTCTCCAAGATGGAGTCAGTTAGGCAATTAACCCACGTTGAGGAGGCTAGGTGTGGTTGAGGGTGAAGGGGTGAAAGTCTTAATGTCTTGTTGGCTCTTTTGCTTTTGAAGATGTTAATGAAAAGAAAAAGTTCAATAATTTCCACATGAATTCACTTTTATTCTTTCCTAGCCAGTGGAGGGAGTTTCTGAACTTACCAAAGCTAAACTTAATAATGGCACAGCAAATATGTTGCTTATAAATGAGCAACATACAGAAGAAAATACACATATAAGGGTTGATGTATAAGGCAAACCTCTGCATTATTAATCCATTTTACATGTGAAGAAACTGAAGGTTTTGGAGATTATATAATTTGCTGAAGAATAGACAATTGGTCACAGAAACAAGATTTGCATCTAGTTTTGCCAGTTTCTTGGTTCCCTTATTATGCTGCCTTGTTCAATTTGTCTTCAACATTTAATTATATGTTTTTGAAAATACATTCATTGCCAAGGACCCTCCAGTTTGGACATGGTCTTTTGGGCCTTCATTTTTTTGTAACCATTTAGCTTGACAATCCCTAAAATAATCACAATAGCTAATATATATGGGAAAAATTCTGTGTCTTTACATGTTTCATAGTACTGAACCTCCAACAACCCTATGAAACTATCATGATCATCAGCACATCATCATCATCATCATCACCATCACCATCACCATCACCATCACCATCATCTATGAATGAGGGAACCAAGGCTTGAAGCAAGTAAAATAACTTGCTCACAGAAAAAGCTTGTCAGTGAATGAACTAAGATTTGAACCTGGGTTGTATGGCTCTAAACCTACCCCTTTTAAGTACTTTGCTCCACCAGAACCCATTAAAGTGTGTGGGAGTGTTTTCAGTGGCTCAGTTGTTCTGCAAAAACATGCCAATTGGCTATTCCGAGGCTTAATGTAGCAATATGCTTCTAGTAGCGGCACAAGCCATTTCCCTTTCATGTACAGCCAACTGTCAACTAACCAGGTAAATTGAAAGCAGCAGCAAGATAGTACACAAGTTATGGATACTACTTTGGAGTATACAGTGATATTCTCCCCAGTAGATACTGTCTGATAATAAGACTTACTTTTATTGAGGAAAAATAAGTTGTAAAGTTGTTGGTTGAATGTCAGATATAAAATTAGTATTAGGATGTATTGTAGATAAAATGTCAAGTAGGGAGTGTACTTATAGACAATCCAGAGATCACTACATTAGAGAAACCCAAGCAGGAGTCATGAGGTAGGTTAACATGGTGGTTACAAATGCGGGCCTGGAGTTAGACCACCCATGTCTGAATCCTGGCTTTGCCAGTTCCTAGACTGGTGACTCTGACTAAGTTACTTAAAATTTCCTTGCCTCAGTTTCCTTGGTATATTATTCTTCCCATAATGCTCTTCCCCTCCCCTGTGACCTGGTATGGCATGCCAGGGTTGTGAATAAGCATCTGAGTGACAATCAGTGTATGCAGATGAAAAACTTATCTAGAAATTTATGATACTCCCAACTCTGTCTACTTTCTCCCCACAACCCTATAATTAAATGGAGAACCACTGACCTAAGAAATTGCTTAGAAAAACTGTATATTAGTTATAATGCTAGCTGCTATAATCGACACATCCAATAATGTATAATGGCTCCATCATATGTGCCTGCCTTTGTCCCCGTAAAACTCAACTGATGTTCCTAACTGATGGTGATTCAGAGACTAAGGCTCCTTCCAACTTGTGGCTTCATAATCTTCAGTTTTGACTTCTAATGTCATTGTACTTGTCTGCATCAAGCTGGCAGAAGAGGAAGGAACTTGGAAGATGCATCTGAGAAGTTTTTATAAGCTAGGCCTGGAAGTGGCTTGCACCACTTTGACTCACATTCTGTGGGTGGATGGAGCCATGGACATAACTTAAATGAAAGTGCCCTCTTAGGCACACTTCCAGCAGAGTGCCCAGGAAGAAGAGAAAATGGGTCTGATGACAAGATAGTCAGTTTCTGTGATAAACAACAACAGAAGCAAAATTAAGAAGAGAAGTTTAGAAGAAAAACAGAGCTTCAGACTTGCAATTTGTGTTGTTTCAACAAAGTCAGTAACATAATGCTATGCCTCATTCATTCTGATCCCAGCCCACAGGTTGTATCTGCTGATTAGACAGCCTGATAAAGCTCTTTTTTTTTAGTGAGAGGAGGGGAGGCTGAGACAGACCCCCACATGCACCCCAACTGGGATCCACCCAGCAAGCCCACTAGGGGGTGATGCTCTGCCCATCTGGGGCCCTTGCTCTCTTGCAACCAGAGCATCTGAGGCAGAGGCCATGGAACCATCCTTAGCACTTGGGGTCAACTTGCTCCAGTTGATCCATGACTATAGGAGGGAAGGAGGAGGTGGGGAGAGAGAGAGAGAGTGAGAAGAGAGAGGGGGAAGGGTAGAAAAGAAGATGGGTGCTTCTCCTGTGTGTCCTGATCAGGAATAGAACCCAGGACATGCACACGCCAGGCCAACACTCTACCACTGAACCAACTGGCCAGGATCAGCTCTTGAGTTACTAAAATGAAATTTTACTATGAACATATTTATTAAACAAGTGTGACACTATGTAAACTCTGCAAAAAGTTGTATCTAATATCCATAATAATATAAATGGTATATATTTGCATATTAACATAATATTACCATTACCAGAATGTGTGGAGGCCATTGGAAAATGCTACTACACAGAACCTATTGAAAGAAGTTAAATTCTGTATACTCCAGTAAGCATAAAACACATGGTTACATTTAATGCTAATATGTGTTAATTATAAAAAACAACTCCAAACAAAAAAAGCCATAATAATTAAAAACCATCTTTTCACCTTAAAAAAGCCTCCTTCCCCAAAGTATTTATGCACTCTAATGAAAACAAATAAAAATAGTTATGGCAAAGCTTAAATAATAAACTCTATTAAAATAGTATATATACTCCATAATACGTAATTATGTTGCACTTAAATAGCAACAGAGATAAAACAAATCCATTTAGTGAACAGCAACAAAATAGAAAATAGATTATGAATGTTGCTACTTCCTTTATTGTTTCTTTCTAGCTCTGGTATATATAAGTTATGAAATAGTATCACTTTGGCATGACTCTCACCTTATACATTTAAAAATTTTAAAAGCTCAACAACAACTGGCCCTAGACATAAAACAAGATTGATTGCATATGCTAATTCCAACCAGTCTTATTGGCTGCTTGGAACACTGCATAGAGTTATGTGGCTTTTTCCAAACTCACTGGAAAAAGAGTGCCATGAGCAATTAGTGATGTATGCCTAGGCAAAGCAACAGGAAGTTGTGGCATTCTTATCAAAGGTTGTTCAAGTATGGTTACATAGTTATTAAATAGACTAGAGATAAAAGAAAAAAAGAATATAGGCACTTTGAGTCCTTATATTGGATCTAAATTTTATCCTTCCAATTTTAGGAACCAATAGGGCAAAGCAGACAGATTCTAGACCCCAAAGCAACAAATAGTGCATAAAGTTACTTATGCAACATTTTTGTTTGTCTATTAGTTTTGTTTCCCAGGACATTACAATGCAGCTGAGTCCCTCCAAAGTAGCAATTTTTAATAACTGTGAGTTGCACGTTTTCAATTGTTGGCTTCCATAAATAAAAGCAAAAGCAACTCTATGTAAGGAATGATTATTCAATATCAGGAAAAATATTAGAAATTCAAATATTCACTTTTTAAAAGTAGTATTGAGAAACTAAAAGGACTTTGCATATAAAAACCTAAAATACTACAACTGAGAAAATGTTAAAAACCACTCATAATGGAATTTCCTTTGGAATCAAATCTTCTCTGGGGCAGAGCCAGAGGTGATTTCTGAGCTTCAGGGATTCTGAGCAGACTTGCATCAATAGTTCTCAGAGAGGATGTCACCTTCCCCTTACCACTTAGAAGAAAGAACATATGCATTTGTTTACTTGTGTGTTTTTTATTGTTTGCTTGCTATGTTGTTTAGAAGCAATTTGAATTTAATCCTAAATGACTCACTTCTTCTTGAACCCTTCACTTTCAACTTCCTTCCCCCAAGAAATCATCTTTGCCTTGACGTAAGTAAGCTCTTTGCTTACATGCAGTTTGACAAATTACATTTATCTGGATGATCTCATGTTTCTAATACGTCTTCACATCCACTAGCCCCAAGACTTCCCTTTCCAAAACAGAAGGTTTCCCTGGCACACAGCCCTACATGCTCGCTGTAATACTGATCTCCTGCTGACCTTAAAGCATAAACTGTAGAAAGTTAATTTTCATTAATTTGCTTATTATTTTCATTTTAACATCAAACATATCCCCAGCTGCTTTATTTCTAGAGAAAGTACTCCTCTTTTCCCTTCCGTTTGAATCTCTATTTTAAAATACGATGTTTGAACAAAATAGAGTAGCTTTAGAACATAGACATGAAATGGTTTCTATACAATTTACTAAATACAGAGATTTTATTGTCATGTATTCTTAAGTCCCACCATTCTTTATTTTTAGGGCTTCTTAGTGATCTACAAGCTCAAGTTCTGATTTTCCTCTATTTCACAGAGCAGCTAGTTCATCTTTTCTTGTTGTAGAGGGAAAACTGCATTAAATGTTTCAAGCATAAGAAGTGGTTTAAGGTGAATTTTAAACTTCTATTTTCTCTCCATGGACAAATATAAATGATAATGCTATGGGGGGGGGAAGTTATTGATGATGATTATAAAGTAGTCTGTATATTTAAAACGTTCTGTGAAATTTTCACTTTATCCATCAACAAAATACCATTCTTCTCCCCACAGCAAGACTAGAATTGGCTTTTTTTTCTCTGCTGTTGTCAGTCACTCAAAGACCAAAAGAACATAATTTTCAGACCCCTACTAAAAATGTGAGAGCCTAAACCCAGACAACGCGGAGGAGCTAGGACTTGTCACAGATCAGCATCGAAGAGGTACCGTACAGCCCCTTGGTCAAGGCCTGGGTGGAAATTTCTTCTTAATTTTCCTGTTTTGATTCTAATTACATTCATTTTAAAATTTGAATATATGGATATATTTTATTTCTATTCACTACTGAATAAAGCCCCGATTGCTTTCTCATATTAAATCTGCCTTTGAAATAATTGATTTTATTTAATTGCCTATTATTTACCAGTTTGTTTTTTATTGATAATTTGATTTGCTCCAGGCATAGGGAGGGAGCTCTGCAAGGCAGGAGGTGTAGCCATCTGTAGATGCGCTAAAGAGAGACCAGCTGAAGAGCCAAGGATGAGCTAGGGATCAACCAGTGAATGGTCAGCGGTTTAACAGACGGAGGGCCTTTATCATCTCAGGGCACTTTCCAAACATACAAATCAATAACAATTAAAGCAGATTATGAAAAGGCAATACTGGATAGTTAAATCTTTGGATTTGATTTAAACTGGGCTAAATGCTTTCACATGGAAATTTACTCCATGGGGAGGGTTCAGAGCTTGCCAAAGAGGATAATGTAGGACTGTTGATAGGGTAAGGCTTGGTGCATAGTTGATACTTTCTCATAATCCTCATAATCTTAAATTATATATACATATATATGCTTGCATATATATGTATAGGGAAAATTTTCATTAAATTTATATTATATTTATATTTCGATCATAAATTATATGCATATATACATGAGTCTATTTCTGGCATATGAGGCTTGTGATACATATATGGCAGAAATCAGTATAACAGCATGAACTTTGTACTATGTTTCAAAGTATTGCTCTGCCCTTTCCTGCCCACCCATAATGTGATAGTTCTTGCTGGGTCCTTGGAGAAATCTGGAGCTGGAACTCAAAGCAAATTGCTGACCTCACAGAAAGTCTCAGGGAAACTAAAACTAAACTAAAATAAACAAAAATAAACAAAAATGAATTACTTATCTGGGCTGAAGCTCTCCAACAGCGGTTGAGCAACATAATAAAGATGCACTACTATCCTAATATCTTGGCAAAATGTAAGGGTTTTTTCCCCAAAGATTATGCAAATTCCAATTTACTGATACTATGTAACTTTCATATCTGTGGGAAAACCATCTTCCAGTGAGCAGTGAAGGCAGAGGAAAACCAGAGAGCCTGGGAAGCCAGTATCGGGCTGTTGCAATTTGGAAAGCCAAGAAAGCAGAAACCACCTCTAGAGAGAAGCTAGGATGTTGAAGGAGCCTGAGGCAGTTAAAGAGGTGAAAGCTTCATCAAATTTCATTTCATTCTGCTCTTCAGAAACAGGAAATCCAAAGGCCACACAAGTGAAGCGCAGAGTGGCCACGCACTTCCAGGAGAGGCAAAGTTATCTGCCAGTAGCCCTGGGACAGACAGCAAAGCAAAAGTGCTTGTGGAGAGAGTGCGAAGAGAGAGCCCTCAGTGACAAACCCAGCAATAGGGCCCATCCTTTGTTTCCGTTTTCACGGAACCGCCCAGCTTCCTGACTCCTTCTCCATCACTTCTTGCTGACTGTGACCTCCAGCCCATTCTCTTCCCAACCTCCAGTCTTTTGTCCTTGTCAGTTTACTCCACACACTGTTGACCACGTGAGCTCTCTGCAAAGCCTCCGCAAGCAGACTTAGTCTTTCAAGTCTCTGTGCACCTGTGGCTCCCAGTGCAGGCTGCTTCTAGCGCCCTTACCACACCGCGGTGTCATCCACCATCTGAGGACACACCTGCTGTCCCTACCCACTAGTGAGCTCCAAAAGGGCAGCTTAATATCCCCAATCCAGTCATTCTAGATTCCTTTTTCTCTCAAGCTCTTTCAGTCATTGGCACAGAACTCGAGATCATCTAGATTGGCACTGTCTAAACCGGAGCTTCTCAATTCTTGCCAGAGCATTAGAAACACTGAGGAAATTAAAAACAAAATAAAACATACTGATGCTCTGTCCCCACACCAGACCAATTAAATATGGAGTGGGTGTGAGGTCCAAGCATGGATATTAAAAAACAAACAAACAATAAAAAAACAAATAAAAACTCCTTAAAATGGGCTTAAACGGATTCCAGGGTGCAGCCAGGGTTGAGGAACCTGAACTGAGGGGCTGGTTTGAGGATGTGACAGCCCTCAGCCTTCAGCCTGTGTCAAGCTGCCGGCCTCCCTCTCATCCACTTCCTGCCTGATGACCGTCAGCTGCAACCTCTGTGCTCTTCTAGTGCCCGTGGCTGTCTTCCTCTGTTGCTGGGTCTCTTGGTACCATTTACAAAATGCTTATTCTGAACAAGACACAATGCAAAGCACTACATTATCTCACCGAATATCCTCAGGAAGCTTGTGCTGAAGCGCTAGTATCATACCCATTAATCAGATGAGGAAACCAAAGATTAGAGAGGTTATTAATTGACTAAAGATTAAACAGCTGGTCAGGTAGCCTAATGGGCATTTGATTTCAAGTTTTCTCCTTTCTTGCAGCTTCTCTTAATTACAGTACTCTGCTTACTCATCTCAGTCTGACCCATTTGGGACTTTTAATATTTATTACTAGAGATCCTTCTTTTCCAGATGGTTTGTCTTCTTTATTCAATTAACCCCAACTATTGCCTTGACTCCCAAGAACCCCTTTAATGTGCTTCTGGGTATGCATTCAAATAATTTAACACCAGCCTCTATGATTTGTAGCTGATGGTGACAAAATGAGTATGTTATCTCAGCAATACCCACCAGTTTCCCAAATTATCTAGAAGCTTTAAGTCAATTGCTCTAAAAAGATTTGATGCCCTTTTAAAGGCTTCTTATAGGCTTCCCCCAAAAGGAGCTCTTGGGGACAACCTGTCTGCTGTGACTTTAGGAAGGACAAAAAGGTATCTTGTACCGTCGCTCTCGGGATCCTGTCCTCCGGGGTCAGTGAGCAAGGACTGTCTTGGAGCTGTGGCGGTTCTGGCTTTCAGAAGCTGCATGGTCTACAGGACCACAATTTCTTTCCTAGATGGAGCTGCTTTTAGCTTTAAAAGTTGCAGTTGGCACTGAAAAAAGGTGAAGTGAAAATGTGGAACTGATCTACAAATAACTGTAGTTTTGTTTCCAGGTTCCTAAGGACACATGAATATCAAAATAAAGCTAATGCTGGAGAGAGTTCAACTTAAGTTCATCCCCTTAAAGGGACACAGGTGGCTTATTGTTCCACCTTCTGCTCCACCCAGCCCCTCCATCCTTGCCAGGTGACCTCACACTTGCACTTCCCATTTTATTGAAGCCTTAGTCCTTCCAGCCCAGGCCCAGGTCTGTTGCTTCCTTTTTCCCTCAGGGAGGCTTATCTAAAATGAATGTTGACTCAGGACCATGCAATCTGTGAATAATACTGGGTGAACGATGGAGGCTGAATGCATCAGATATATTTAATAAGTCCTCAGACATGTGAGTTTAGTCTATGATATCATAGTGTCACTTTGGGTCCCCACGGCAAAAGGATTGCCGGTGCAGGAAATGATGACTGCCAGTGAACAAACATGCTAGCAGGGCCTCGTGGCTCATCCTCAGAAAAGCACAAGGAGATCTCATTCAGATGCGCCTCCCAGAGCTCTCATCGCTTCCTGTGCCTAAACCTGCTAGAGTATGCATTCAGGATTGGGGACTACCAGCTTACCAGCTTAATGAGGTGCTTTAGGTCCAAGTGAGTTCTTTGGAGCCAAGAAGGGCATTCCTACGGTTGGCCACAGGCCCCACTGTGCCCTATTGTATCCTGATGCCAATGATGAGCCCCAGCTGCCACCAAAGCACCATGTGCACAGGAGGTTGTCTTCATCCTGACCGGCTTCACTCACGGGTTTTTCCCACTAGGCATCAGATCCTTGACACACGCGAGTAGGGGCTGGTGCTCTTTTACACAGAACTCTGCCCCGAAGGTCTAGAACAGTGCCTAACATGTAGAAAGTGCACATACTGAATGAACTGACGATGAAAGAATGAGGAAGAGAGGCTATAATTTTTCCTGACCTCATCATCTCAGGCCCCTAACATGACCACTTTTCAGCTGCATTCCCAGGCCCCCCTTGATTTACCTGTCTTGCCGCTCGATGGCAGGAGATAAAATTTTCACTCTGTATTAACTATGGAAGGCATAAAAGGCAAGTCTTAAGTAAACATTAGAGTGAATGGGTTCATACAAGTGAAAACATCAGCTCTTTTTCTGTTCTGATACAAGGAGAGAGTATTAGACCGAAGGTAGCACTGGGATGCAGGCCTTGGGGAAAACATAGTAAGGATTATTCAAAAGAGGCTATGTTTATCTTCCCTAATGTACTAAAAACAAGACTTGTGAACAGAGGTATTCTGTGTATGTGCTACTGCGAAGACCTTGATTTTGCAAGAATTATATTCGGGTCTAGGTGGACACTCTTGGCCCTGAGTTTGACTTCTGAACAGTTGTGTAGTGGAAAGACAAATTGAATTTGAAATAAAATGATCTGGCCTTAAACACTGGTTTTTACATTAACTCACTAGGTGTGACAATGATTAAGTCTCAGCTCTACAGGTCTCAGTTCCTACATCTGTGAAATGGTGTTATATAGTATCACTTTGTGAAATGGTACACAGAGGATGATTAGTAAATGCTGCTAACCTATTTGCTGATTAACTGAATGAATGAACAAATAAAGTTGGTAGTTCTGTATTAGTTTCATAGGGCTGTTACAACAAATTGTACAATCTAATAACTTAAACAACAGAAATTGCTTTCTCCCATAGTTCTGGAGGACAGAAGTCAGAGTCAAGCTATTGGGAGAGCTGCATTCCCCGTGGGGCTACAAGAGTCTTGTCCTTGCCTCTTCCAGCTTCTAGAGGCTTCTGGTGTTCCTGGGCTTCTCTACCTCAGTGTCACATTGCCTTCTCCTCCTCTCTGTCAGTTCTTTTTCTGCTTCATTCATAAGGACAATTGTCATTGGATTTAGGGGCCATCCAGGATGATCTCATCTCAAGCTACTTAACATGCAAAAACCCTGCTTCCAAATAAGGTTATATTGTCAAGTTTTGGGGATGAAGGCATGGACATATCCTTTGAAGGACCACCATTCAACCCAATGCCATTATTAACATATTCTGGGAAGCAAAGTTCTTTTTTACTTTTTTAAAAATTATTTTTATTTATTTGTTCATTTTAGAGAAGAGAGACAGAGAGAGAGGGGGAGGAGCAGGAAGAATCAACTCCCATAAATGACTTGACTGGGCAAGCCCAGGGTCTTGAACCAGCGACCTCAGCATTCCAGGTTGACACTTGATCCACTGCGCCACAACAGGTCAGGTAAAGAAGGAAAGTTCTTTGAAACCAACCCTGAAAAAGTCATCTCTAGCACGGCTTCTCAAACTCTGATCTGCATAGAAATCACCTGAGGATTTTGGAGAAAATTGAAGTTATGAGGCTTGAGAGTCTGCAATTCTGACAAACTCCCAGATGATGCCTCTGCTGGTGGTTAATAAAAGCACACATTGGGTGGCAAGGCTTTAGAGCACAAGCTTTTGTTGGACAAGCCACACAGGGTTGAGGGGTTGCCTCCTGGGAGCCAGTATGGCTGTCTTTCCTCTAAGCCTTGCCAAGGACTCATCGGGCAGCCCACGTATAATGGCTACCTGTTCATGAAGCATGAATAAAATTTTTACTTCCGGAGAGATTTAATTCAAATTCTCCATCTTCTTGGTAGAGAAAATTTATATGTGGCTGAATTTTCCTGATGGTTAAAGCTCCAGACAATGGGGAGAAGTATAGCTAAAATTACTTTTGTTCCAATAAGTGTTTTCTCTACGTGCTGTTTATGTTTGTAGGTTGCCTATTAATTTGCAGTCTTCAACCCCTTTCTTTTTGGCCTCTGCCGTTGATTTGGGATTTGTTTGATTGCATGTAGGAGATGAAAAGTCTTGCAATCATGACCCAGGCCAGGTGAGGCAAGTGCAGTGTCTAGAGTTCAAATTTGAAGAGATTCGCTCTCCTGGGAAGGTAAGTGCAGAGTGGGCACTTTCATAACCCTGAGAGTGAAGGTCTTCTTACATGTAGCTTCCTTGCTGCCTCACTCACCTCACCCTAATCCTGGGCCCCTTATCTGGCTTCCCAGGAAGTCAGTTTCCATTCACTCACACTGTGGGGTTCTAGGCTATCTGTACTTATCTCATATAGTGATTCAATCTTTTCTTTGGTCTGTTTTATCCAGTGATTATTATCTAAATACTTGCTAGAAATTATGTTTTTTTTTTTAAAAAAAGTATTTAAAACTTTAGCAAGATATGGAAAATCTTATATGACCTGACTCCTAACCAGTAACTCCTATCCTTTGTCCCTCACACATATAACATTCCAAGTACATTTTAGTGTTCTGAATATAGTATGCTTCTTCATTCCTTCATGACTTTTCTCTTGTTAATTCACCTGCTTGAAATGTCCACCCCACCTTGTCTCCCTGGCAGACTCCTATTCCTACATTATGAAGAGGCTAAGTGTCATCTCCTCTGTGCAGCCTTGGATTCCCCATGTAGATTAAAGCATTCTTTCTTCTGTGCATATTAAACTTGCATACTAAGCTAGAATTGTCTATCCATTCAAATGCTCCCAAGCACTGGGATGAATGAGGACTTTGTTCATTCTCTCCAGCTACAGCGGTGATAGAACAGATATAACTGCAACCTCATAGAGCAGACTTTTCATTAGAGTCTTCTCAGCCCCTCATAGCACAGTGATGGGAGAGAAGTATTTGTTGAACAGATGAATGAATAAAAGAAATGTTGAAAATGTTCAGCACCAAAGATAGAGTAACAGGGACCAGATTTATCTTGCTATTTGAAACAACCATTTGAAAATATAAAATATATAAAAAATAGTTCTCAAGACACTAAATATCAGGCAAGATGAAGCAATAATTCTTGAAAGAAGGGATACAAATGAGGTAACCCCTATGGTTTCCCCAGCTTACTCCTTGCCTCAGATAGATTCCAGGTTGTGATGTGGGAAGGGGGGCACTAAGGCAGAATCCCGTGGGCACTGTGAGTTTAGAAAATGGAATAGAGAGTCCAGGGAGACCGAGGTGAGGAACGTTTCCAGGGATGAATACTGGGAAGAAGAAAGCTGCACAGAAAGAGAATCCTAGGGGGTCCTCCTTAAATATTCAACAGTATACTGATCAGTACCTGTGTGTGAGGCAACTGCTTGAGGCTGGTGCAAAATACACCGAAAATGTTTAAAGTAACAGTAAATGTAATCACACAGGACCAGGAATAGTGCCCACTACCATCAGACAGATTGAAAACCTTGTAATTCACTCGAGATTGGGCAGAATACCGAGGAAGCACTTGCTTTGGAAGTGAGAAGTAATTAGCTCTAGGCTGAGCACTGCTGTGGAATCATCAAATTATAAAAGCAAGATCTGAAAGAATCACACTTTTTTCAAAGAGCTTAACTGTTTTTCTTAATAAAATTCAAGGTAAAATTTATAATGGCTGATTGATAATTACCAGGAATGTAAGGAAACAGGATAACATGACTTAATTAGGAAAATTAACAACCTCTTGAAAGTGACCTAGAACTGATCTAGATGTTAGAGTTGGCATAAAGCATCATTATAACTATATTTCATATGTTGGAAAAGTAAGTAGAGACATAAAAGATATTAAAAAGACCAACATTGAACTTCTAGAGATGAAAAATACAATGTTTGAAATGAAAAAGACATTTAAAGTGACTAACTTCAGATTTGACACTGTTGAAGAAAGATGAGTGAACTTGAAGGCATAGATATAGAATAAAATATGTAGAGCAAAGAGAATCCAGGAAAATTAACCCTTTGAGTAGTGAGTTTTTTTCATGCTTGCTAACCCCTGGGAGTGATTTTTTTTCTTCAAAAAGTAAAATTAGTTTCAGTTACAGTTTTATTAACTTAAAATCATGTTTGTTTGACAACCAATTTATGAAAAAAAAGAACATACATTTGCCTTTTTTAAAATTATTGTCTTACACATTTTAAAAATAAATCAATTGTACTCTGGATGGTCAGGAGGCATGAGGACATACATGAACGTTTGTACTACTCAAAGGGTTAAAAGAGCATCAGTGAACTGTGGGACTTCTTCAAGCAGCATAATAAATATATAATTGGAGTACTAAAGAAGAGAAAAAAGAGGAAGAGTAAGAAAAAAATATTTGAAGGAACAATGATTAAAGATTACCCAAATTTGATGAAAAAAGTTCACATATTTAGGAAGCTCAATGAACAACAAGTACAGGAAACTTGAAGAAAACTACACCAAAACACATCATAATCAAATTGTTCAAAACTAGTAATGAATAGAAAATCTTAAAAGCAGCAGAAAGAAAAAGACTTCTTGTCAGAAACAATGCAAACAAGAAGACAGTGGCTCAGCATCTTTAAAGTACTAAAAGAGAACTATCAGCTAGAACTAAACCCAGTGGAAAATCATTTTCATATGAAGGTGAAATAACACATTCAGACATACAAAAGCTGAAAGAGTTCATCACCAGCAGACCCATTAAAAAGTCTATATAGGTCTATACAAAGAAATAAAGAGGACCATAAGTGGTATCTACATGGTTAAATAGATGATGCTTTTTTATTATTTTAACCTCTTTAATAGTTAATTGACTGTTTAAGTAAAATATCATATAATATATTGTGGGGTTTATAACATATGCATAAAATACACAGAAAGAAACAATATCCTAAAGATTGGGAGGGAAGAAATGAAAGAATACTCTTTTAAATTTCTTATATATTATTTGAAGGCAGACAGACCTAAAGCAATCACAAAACAACAAAACAAAAAATGCTAATATGCCAACAAAAGAGTTTAAATGTAATCATAAAAATACCCAAGTAATTGAAAAAAGTAGGAAAAAAATGATTCATATGAAACAAATAAAAAACAAATAGAAAGATTACAGACAAACCAAATCATACTAATAATCACATTAAATATAAATAGTTTAAACCAGGGGTAGACAAACTTTTCTTTAAATGGTCATATGATCCCTGCTGCATATTTTTCTATGTTTTGTTTTGATTTACCAATGTTTTAAGTGTAAAAACTATTTTTAGTTTGCAAGCTGTATAAAAACAATTAGCAGCTGGATTTGAGCCATGGGGTATAGTTTACCAATTCCTCATCTAAGCATCAAGTAGAGAGCAAAGATATATTGTATAAAAAAAAATCAATCCAGACCAGGTGGTGGCACAGTAGATAGAGCATCGGACTGGGATGTGGAGGACCCAGGTTCAAAACCCCAAGGTTGACGGTTTGAGCTCAGGCTCATCTGGTTTGAGCAAGGGGTCACTCAGTCTGCTGTAGCCCCGTAGTCAAGGCATATATGGGAAAGCAATTAATGAACAACTAAAAAGTGCTGCAATAAAGAATGGATGCTTCTCATCTCTTTCCTTTCCTGTCTGTTCTGTCTGTCCCTATCTGTCCCTCTCTCTATCTCTGTCACAAAAAAAAATTACAAAAATATCAAGACTCTGTATTCAGCTTATAAGAAATGCACCTTAAATATAAAAATACAAATAGATTAAAAGTAAAAAGATGGAAAAAGACATACCATGCTAACTTTAGTCAAAAGAAAGCTGGAGTGGACATACCAATATCAGACAAGTAGATTTTGCAACAAAGAACACCACTTGGATAAAGAAATATTTTTTAAATCATAAATGGGTCAATTAATTAAGAATATAAGAATACTAAACATTTATGCTCCTGATAAGAAAGCTTCAAAATATAAAAAGCAAAGACTGAGAGAAGAAATATGCAGGTTCACAATTATAGTCAGAGAATTCAAGACCTCTCTCAAAAATAGATGGAACACATAGAGAGAATATTAGTAAGGATATAAGAGACTTGAAAACATTATTACCCACTTGACATTTATAGAAAGTACACATAACAACAAAAGAATACACATTCTTCTCAAGTGCATGTGAAACATTTACCAAGATAGATAATACAGTAGGCCATAACATAAGTCTCAGTATATTTTAAATGATTCAAGTCATAAAAAGTTTTCTCTGACTACAATGGAATTAAATTAGAGATTATTAACAGTAAGATAACCAGAAAATCCCCAGTTAACTGAAAACTAAGTAATTCACTTTTAAATAATCCACAGACCAATGGAAAAATCAAAAGGGAAATTAGAAAGTATTTTAAACTGAATACTGTATTGTATATTTTAATGGAACACTATATATTAATGGAAAGCCACTATAGAAGTATACAGGGGAAAAATCTATTGCATTAAACACTTATATTAGAAAAGAAGAAAAGCTTCAAATTAATGACCGTTACTTTGACTTTAAGAGAACAAAAACAAAACAAGAACAGATTAAACATAAAGTAAGCAGAAAAAAATTCAGAGCAAAAATTACTGGAAAAAAAGAGAAAGAGAAACAAAGTCAATAAAGCCAAAAGCTGGCACTTTGGGAAGATAAAAAAAAAAAAAGATAAACTTCTAGACAGACTAATGAGAGAAAAGAAGAGAGAACATAAGGTCCCATTATCAGAAATGAGAGAGATAATAGCACACTACAAATTTTAGTTATTAAAGGGTAATAAAGGAGTATAACAAATAACTTTACATATAGAGATTTGACAACCTGGTTTAAAAGGACAATTCCTTGAAAAACACAAACTGCTAAAGCTTACTCAAAAACAAATAAATAGCCTGAATAGTCCTGTATTCATTTACAAATTTTAATTGAAGACTTGATTTGGGGTGGTAAATATACAATACAGTGTACAGATGATGTGTTGTACAACTGTGTACCTGAAACCTGTATAATTTTGTTAACCAGTGTCACCCCAGTACAGTCAATAAAAAGAAAAAAAATGTAATTTTTAGTTAAAAACTTTCCCACAAAGAAAACTCCAGACCCAAATGGTTTCACTGGTGAATTTTACCCCAAATTTAAGGAATATGTTATAACATTGGTGAACCCTGAAAACATGTTAAGTGAAAAAAGCCAGTTGCAAAGGACCATATTATATGATTTCAGTTACATGAGATGTACAGAATAGGCAAATCTACAGAGACATAAAATAGATTAGTGGTTGTCTAGAGATGGAGGGATTAGGGAGGTTAGAAGATAGCTAAGGGGTATAATGTTTCTTTTGGGGGGTAATAAAAATGTTTTAAGTTTGAGTGTGGTGATGAGTACACAACTCTGTGAATACACTAAAAGCCATTGAGTTGAACCCTTTAAAACGTGTGAATTGTATGATATGTGAATTTTATCTCAATAAAGTTGTTTAGAAAAGGTCTAAGATACATCAGTTCTGTATAAAAAATAAAAACTACATGAAATCACTATCCTTCACAGACATAAATGCAAAAATTCTGAACAAAATGTTAGCATATCAAATTCAATAATATACAAAAGGAAAATACACCATAATCAATTGGGGTTTATTCCAGGAATGAAAGGTTGGTATGATCATCTTAATAGACATTCAAAAATCATTTGACAAAATTCACCAGCCATCATTTTGTCATAAAAACTCTAAGTAAACTAGTAAGGGAAGGAAACTTCCTTAACCTGATAAAAGGCATCTAAAAAAAACCCTACAGTAATGTCATACTAAATGGTAAAAACAAAATCTTTTAGCCACTGCAATCATTCCAGAAAAGGAAATAAAAATATCTCAATTGAAATAAATAAATCTATCTCCATTCACAAACATGTATAATTGTCTAAGTGAAAATTCCAATGGAATCTACAAAAAAACTGTTAGAATTAATATATTAGCAATATTTGAAAAGAGATCAATATATTAAAATCAATTGTATTTTTACACATTAACAACAACTATTAAGAAATTGAAACAAAAAGCAGTAATAATTTGCCTGACTAGGCGGTAGCACAGTGGATAGAGAGCTGGACTGGGATGCAGAGGACTCAGGTTCAAAACCTCGAGGTCACCAGCTTGAGTGCGGGCTCATCTGGTTTGAGCAAGGCTCACTAGCTTGAGCCCAAGGTCGCTGGCTTGAGCAAGAGGTCACTCGGTCTGCTGTAGTCCCCACCCCCCTGCCGGTCAAGGCACATATGAGAAAGCAATCAATGAGAAACTAAGGTGCTGCAATGAAGAAATGATGCTTCTCATCTCTCTCCGTTCCAGTCTGTCTGTCCCTATCTGTTCCTCTCTCTGCCTCTGTCACAGAAAAAAAAGCAGTAAAAATTTAAGTCATTGGAGTTAAAATAAATAGCATTTTACAAAAATACAATTTATAACATATACTTAAGGATAAATCTGACAAAATATATAAAATTCATATATTTGAAAACTACAAAATATTGCTGAGAGAAATTAGAGAAGACCTGAATAGAGACAAGTCCGTTGTTTCTGGGTTGAAAGACTCAATATTGTTAAAATGTTACTTCTTTCTAAACTCTTCTATAGATTAAATAAAATCCCAATGAAAGTTCTAGCTTGCTTTTATTGTAGAGAGTAAAAAAGATGAGTCTAACATTCAAATGAAAATGTAAGTGGCCTCAAATAGCCAAAATAAGTTTGAAAAAGAAAGTCATAGTTGGAAGACTAGTGCTACCTCTTTTCTTTTTTTTTTTATTCATTTTAGAAAGGAGAGAGAGAGGGGGAGAGAGAGAGGAGAGAGAGAGAAGGGGAGGAGGAGCAGGAAGCATCAACTCCCATATGTGCCTTGACCAGGCAAGCCCAGGGTTTCGAACCGGCGACCTCAGCATTTCCAGGTTGACGCTTTATCCACTGTGCCACCACAGGTCAGGCCTAGTGCTACCTCTTATTAAGACCTCTTACAAAGCTACAGTAATCAAAATAGTGTGGTTTTGGTGTAAAGATAGACTAATAAATTAATGGAACAGAACAGTAACTCCAGAAATAGACCTTGTATTATATACAATAGAAAACTGATTTTTGACAAATGGCCAAATAATATTTAAATAATCTTATTGGTCATTAGGGAAGTGAAAATTAAAACCCTAGTGAGATTCTGCTATACATTTACTAAAATGGCTAAAATGAAAGCAACTGGCCATATTATGTGATGGTCATGAAGCAGAGAAACCGGAACTCTCAAACCCTGCTGGCGGTACTGTAAAAAGGTACAATCGTTTTGAAAAACAATTTGGTAGTGTGATCCATACAATGTTCATATCAAGACTTACACATCAATGTTCAATAGCAAGTTTATCTGAAATAGCTAAAGACCTGAAAACAAGCCAAATGTCCATCAACTAAATTGGATTAACTGTGGAAAGCGCATATAATGGAATGTTATTTGATAATAAAAGGAATGAATTACTGATAGATGTAAAAACATGGATGAATCTCAAAATCATTCTGAGTGATAGAAGGCAGACACCAAAAAAAAGAGTATTACTGAATGAGTCCATTTGTATAAACTTCTAGAAAATGCAAACTAATCTACGGTGACAGAAAGCATTGCAATGGTGGCCTGGGGAAGCAGAACAGGGGTGAGTGCGGGGAAGGGCTTACAGATGGGCATAAGGAAATTTGGGAGTGAGGAAAATGCTCAGACCTTGATTTTATGTTGGTTTTCCAGGTGTATGCATATCTTAAACTTATCGAATTGTATACTTTAAATAGCGCAGTTTTCTCTATCTCAATTATACCTCAATAGAGCTATTTTAAAAAAAGTGATAGAAAAGTTAGTAGAATAACAAAAGATTGAAAGCAAGTGCGTCCTTCGCCTTGAAATCTCTGATAGCCACCTAGGTGACCTTGGATCACACCTTCACGGTATCATCTGGGGCCCTGCTCCCCCTGTTCTACAATACAGCAGGTCCCACAAGTGCTGTACCATTTCAGCTCACTCTGCACTCAACTTGTCTGACATTTAAAGGATTTATAAGGAACTGTGAATGAATGGCTTCTTAAGTAACTCATAAAAGTGATTTGTATAAAAAAATTGTCTTGACAAGAGGGTAGGGAGTGGCAAATTGATAAGTTTCTTGCTCCTGGTCTCAGCTGGATGGTCTTGGCATATTTCTTAGGGGTAGCCTAGGATATCTAGGAAATAACACATCAAACCTAACCAAAACTAGGCCATATTGACATCTCACTGCAGTCAATTTATGATCAGGTGGTCAACCGTTTGCAATCAGAATGCTAGCTGCCTTGTATTCCATGTGTGTCATATGTGAATGTCACAGGTTCTCCTAGAGGCGATCATTTAAAAAATAAATTTAAGTAATTACACTACATCTAATTCAAAGGGAAGGCTTTGTCACTGTCTTGCTCATTTTGTAGCTGAGACTGTTAGTCTTAACAGAAGACCATCTTATTTCTCCAAAAACAGCCAGCCAGCCAGCCAACCCTCCTTGCTGAAAAACCTGAATACGGGGTCATAAAAACAATGTTAACTTACAAACCAAACCTCTTTACAGTGTAGAACAAGGTGGGTGCATAAAAATCTTGAGCATATATTTTATTTTTAGCTAGGAAAAAACAGTGTTCTCATAATATGCATACTATTTCTCCTAACTATTTTATTTACATTTTCTGTCTTTTTCTTATTTTTTTATATACCAACCTGGAAATATCACCAATGGTCCCATTCTGCACAGGGCTCTGCTTCTGCAGCAGAAGAGGTTTTATGCAAGAGCAAGCGCTGCTGTCTGTGATAGCGTGCTGCCTGCTGTAGTGTTTACCTTCTCTGGGGCTGCCTGGCTATTGTCGAGCCCGTTGAAATGATTCATGGGTCTGACAGATGTCTGGTACAGCTGGATGTGTCCTTGATTATCCCAAAAGTCTGGACAGCACTGTCATTCACCATTGCCCAAATTATCTTTGTATTGACTGTGGAACCCTCTGTGACAGTACTGTAATGGCTAATTACCCAGGATATCTTTGCTACTCTCTTCATAATGGTTAAGTGGAAAGGAAAAAGACCATAAAGATATGAGGAAAAAATCCTACCAATAAAATAACACCCTGTTCTCTGAAAAGAACACGAACTCTAGTGTGATACAAAATACACATTTATTTGATATCATGCAGTTTATGCTAATGAAATCCAGGGCCACATAGAAGCATAGATTTCTCATGAAATACATAAGGAGGAAATAAAACGTAAAGAACCTTGACAGTGATAAATTATGGACAATAGAAGGAGCTATTAGCTGTGAGAGAATTGTATGTAAAACATACTTGAAAAAGGGATGATGAGTGGCCATTTGCCTGCCTTATATGTTGCAGGGGAGAAAAAGGACATGTTCTGTTTAGCAAATAACCTCCCCAGAAATAGAGAGGAGGGAGGGAGAAAGAAGGAGATCCTTAGCAAAACTGACTGAAGAAACAGGAATTGAAAGCTGAGGTTTCATTTCCCCCCATAATGCCATAAATTAGCACACTTTGACAAACATCGTTCCCACAAAGCCGACATATATTAGGGAGAAAAAAAAGATAAGGGAATAGAGGGTACAAAATCCCATTCTGACTTTTAGTGGAGATGATGAGATCCCAGGAGGGCAGACAAAGCAGACTGGGAACAGCTTTTCACACAAAGAATACAGTAATTTGCCACGTCCTGTCCAGGCTATGTTTGAATGTCACTCCTGTCTTAATTACCAGACTAACAAAGCTATTCTGTTATTCTGGAATCTCTGCCACAGTCCCTGCAATGCAAGAGAGCAACTGGAAGAGCTGCTCGCGGATCGTTACTAAGCAAGTAGGTGAGGGAGCAGTGGGGCCTCTGAAGGTGGGGAAGGCGGGGGTGCCCTATGGAGACCTCCACTCCAGGAGCACTTGCTCTGGGGTCTGGAGTGTGTACCATGGCAGAGTGGAGTGCTTCCGCTTGTACTGAGATCTAGGACCACAGTGTTTTGGCTCCTCATGCCCTTTGGGTGGGATAAAGTAAAGATTGTCTCATCTCTCTCCATTACCTACCTGTCTGTATACCAGCCTCATGCCACGTAAATCCATAAAACATAAGAGAAAGCCAATCTGACCACCAAACTTTGGTTACTGAAATTCTGACTGGTTAAACTGTCCTTTTATTTGGAGGTAAAGAAGAAAGTCCTTATTTCAATCTATTGCTGAAAGCATTCCTAAAACATGTCATTTCACTCTCCTGGGTCTTTCTAGGATTATTCTTCAATGTTGTAGAGACACCTGGATAATTCTCACCAAGGACCATGGTGGTGGTTGAGGTGAGAAGGGCACATGAATTTAAAGCCCTGTGCTAATAAACATCTTGGATGATGGCTGTTTAGATACAGACTAACAAGTCTGTACTGTTGTATCCATCGTGTCATTCTTGAAGAGGACTTGTGGCAAAACAATTACTTAATTGTGGGCTCTGGTTAGTTGGTGTGTTTTTGTATTTAAAAAAAAGAAGCTTGCTGCATTTTGAAAACATTCCTGTGATACATTTATGTTTCCTTTTCCATCAGGACTTGGGTGTGACACACTGATGACATAGTATAGCGAAAGAAGAGGAAAATAAAACAAAAATCTTCAGTTCTATGTCCATCCAACTGAATGCAATTATCTGTCCTCTACGTATTCACATCAACAAAAATTTTTTTTTAATTTTTATTTTTTGTATTTTTCTGAAGTTGGAAACAGGGAGGCAGTCAGACAGACTCCCGCATGCACCCGACCGGGATCCACCCGGCATGCCCACCAAGGGGCAATGCTCTGCCCATCTGGGGCTTTGCTCTGCTGCAACCAGAGCCATTCCAGTGCCTGAGGCAGAGGCCATAGAGCCATCCTCAGCGCCCGGGCCAACCCTGCTCCAATGGAGCCCTGGCTGCGGGAGGGGAAGAGAGAGACAGAGAGGAAGGAGAGGGGGAGGGGTGGAGAAGCAGATGGGCGCTTCTCCTGTGTGCCCTGGCTGGAAATCGAACCCGAGACTTCTGCACGCTAGGCCGACGCTCTACCACTGAGCCAACCGGCCAGGGCTAAAAAATTTTTAAACAAAGAAAAATTTCCTGGTCCCATTTAATCTACAAAATTAGGATTTTATTTGGAGAAGATATACATTGACATAAAAGTATTTTACAAACAATTGGAATAATTACAGAAAATGCTAGTGAGTCAAGCTTAGTAAAAAACAAAACAAAACAAATAACCTACCCCTTATTTCTCCTTTACCATTTTAAAAGTATTTAAGAAAAGGAAGAGTTCAAAGCTCCATAATGCCTGGCTTGTCTTTCATTCAGAGATGCCATTTATCCTAAGGCAAAGTTACTGGACTAGCTAATTCTAAGTATAATGTGAAGTTTGTCTTTAAGTTATTTCTTAAAAAGTAATAATGATGTTAGATTCCTGAAATCCTTGTTTACATGAATAGGATTTATTTAAGAAATAAAAGAAAGATCCAAAGATATAGCAGGTAGCCAAAGCTTGAAAACATGCATATCTACTGTAGGCTGACCATCTATAGAAATTATTTGTTAAGCTGGGTTTTTAATCAATTAAAAAGTGTATCACAAATATGTTATGTGGTCATATAATGGTTATGTTTCTGTTTCTCCTTACAAATATGATGCCATAACTTAAAATTTAAAGGTATAATCTTTTAAAAGGCCTTCAGTTGTTCTGATTGCCCTGGAAGATTATAAATTTCAAAATTGAAATCAGAAAAATAAAAGTAGAGAAAACATACTGATAATATTGTTATGAAATTAGAGCATTGTTTTATGAATAAATCTGTAAAAACGTATTTTTATAATGGCCTGCCTAGAACTAGTTGCTGTGGATGTAATAGGCAGACATGTCTTACTAACTCTAACTCTGTTTATGATGATGGACCAAAATTCTAAAAGGAGAGAAAAAAATATCATACACATACAAAGAAAAAAGGCAGTTCTGTAGGCTGACGTAATAATTTGCCATTGAAGATCTGAAAGCATTTCCTGGGTACAATTATTAATTACATTAAAAATAAAAACCTGTGACAGAGAAAGGTCTAGGAGCAGCAAACATATACTTCAGGGACCGGTAGGAAGATGACGGGCTGGTGTGGACGTGGCGAACGGGACTGTGTCTAAACTCAAGAGAATGGGCGCCATGTGTGGATGAAACTCAAGTTTTGCCAGATCTCTTACATTTCAGGAAAACCTGAAAAATTCAAACGTTTAGATATTATAAGTCCCTGTGGCCTCACAAGCTTCCAGCCGGCATGGGTTTGCCAAGCATAGGGGGAAAAGCTGGGCTGAGGGGAACCCAGTGCATTCTGGTTATCCAATAAATAGTAAGGACCATAAAGAACATAATACCGTTTGACATTAAATAATACACGGTTGACTATAACATTGTGCTCACATGTATACAGTTTAATTAATAGCACTTTTTCATATTTCATATCATTTAACTCAAAGGGTGAGAGAAATAAAGATCTTTCTACTGCCCGTTTCTAGGTTCCTCCTTTCACACTGGCCTCTGACGAGTCTTTCCTTCCTTCTCCTCTTTATCTGGAGGACTCAATTCATGCTCAGGGCTCCGAAAAGACTCCTGTCAGCCATCTAACTGGGCGGGCACCTTGTGCCAGGCCCCTGGACCTCACAAAAGCAGCACTATCACAGGCCCTGGCCGGTTGGCTCAGTGGTAGAGCATCGGCCTGGCGTGCAGAAGTCCCAGGTTCAATTCCCAGCCAGAGCACACAGGAGAAGCGCCCATCTGCTTCTACACCCCTCCCCCTCTCCTTCCTCTCTGTCTCTCTCTTCCCCTCCCGCAGCCAAGGCTCCATTGGAGCAAAGATGGCCCGGGCGCTGGGGATGGCTCCTTGGCCTCTGCCCCAGGCGCTAAAGTGGCTCTAGTCGCGGCAGAGCAACGCCCTGGAGGGGCAGAGCATCGCCCCCTGGTGGGCAGAGCGTCGCCCCCTCGTGGGCGTGCCGGGTGGATCCCAGTCCGGCGCATGCGGGAATCTGTCTCTCTCTCCCCGTTTCTAGCTTCAGAAAAATACAAAAAAAAAAAAAAAAAAAAAAAAAAAAAGGCAGCACTATCACAATTATGAATATGTCATTTTTATTGTTAATCTTCCCTACTAGACTCTGAGCTCCATGAGGACAGAGAACTACATCTGTACCCTCACTACCTAGTTCAATGTCCAATATATATTTGTTGACTAAAATTTGCAGAATAAGAGACATCTGAATGATACATAAAAATTTATGAGTCCAGAGATTATTCTTGTCATTCAAAATTCTTTCTGGAGAGTGTAATTGAGAGCTATTTCTTTATCTACTGTCAAGTAGATGTTACTTATTTCTGCTGAGTTGGGGATTCCTTAATTTTTCTTAGGTCTTATTTTTTCTTAATGACATGGATAAGTAATGAATGTTTCCTTAAAGTCCACACTTAGAACAAATGCTTGGCTTCTTTCAGATGACAGAAAGAATGGGAAATATTAATTGTGGTAGATTGCAAAAATGGCCACAAATTATTTCCCTCTCTTTATTCATGCTCTTGGATGGAGCTCTCAACACATGACCTGGCTATGGGACTTGTTATATGACAATTCAAGTGTGATGCAAGCAGAAACTTAGGTATTAAGACATGTTCTCTTATGCTGCTCTTAGAAACCCTGTGGCCACCATCCTGGGAATAAGGCTGGGCTAGCTTGCTGAGGACAGTTACCTTCACTACTTCAGCCTCCACTCTCCAGACAAGCATGTGAGTGAAGTCATCCTAGACTAATCCGTCTCCAGGTGGGCCTACCATCTGACTACAGTAAACCCAGCTGAGTTCAGCCTCTATTGCTGGTCTATAGAATTGTGAGTAAATAAATGATCGTTGCTTTAAGCTAGAAAGTTTTGACGTGGTTTATTATATAGCCAAAACTCAGTGATTTACTATTTATTTTTAGTGTTGTGGTGCTTTTTCAGAAGATTAGACTAAAAAAATCTGAATATTAATCCTTGCTTCCCCCAAATGACCCATACACTATTACTATTAGCTTCAATAAAGAAGAAGCCATTCAACATGGGAGAACAGCCTACCAGAGACAGGGAATGTGACAGGAAGGGAAGGAGTTCCACTCTGTCTCTTCAGAAGCCCCTTTCCAGATCTCATTAACACCAGAGTGGGCAGCAGACTTGAGGAAAGAAAAGGAAAAAGAGAGTAGGTGGTAGCGAGAACCAAACTGATGGTAAACCTTCCACAGAGAAAAGCAAAGAACCCCCTGTCCTGGCATTATATCCCAATATCCTTATTATTATTTCTTTAGTCCTATCAAAGTTTCTAGCCTAAGAAGGCTAAAGGCTGAAGCCAAGCAAATATGGGGATTATGCAGTGCATCATTTTAATGTGGAGAAAGCATACACATTAGTTGTGTAAGCTTGCCTTTGCTTAAGGCCCTTAAGCTTAGCATTTTTAAGAAAGTGCATTGAAAGTAAACATTTGTTACTTTCTAAAAATGCTGCTCTGAAATTTTTTCTATGTTTAAACGTGCTGAATCTTGATATAGTAATTTAAAAAAGCAAGAGCCACATAAAATGTAGCGTGTTGTTGCAGAGTTGGTGTGGAAGAGGGTAGGTGTTTATTGAGTGCTTGCTATTTGCTAGGACGTTATCTCATTTAATCTTTGCAACCACCCTATGCAGCATCTGTTTTCTTTTTATTAAACAGATGAAGAAACTGAGGTTTCAAGAGGTTAAATAACCTGTCCAAGGGCACAGAGTAGCTATTAAGATTCTAAGTTACAGACAAAGACATCAAATCTGAATCCAAAGGCCATGTTGCCTCAGTAATAATATAGCACTTTTATCATTAATAATAATAATAATATTTTTATAAAACCCTTATTATGTAACTTTTTAATTACAAATAATAGCCAAAAATTAAAAATATATATGCTAACAATGTTTCAAACAGTTTACACATAATAAATAATTTAATCCTCACAAATACCCTATGAGGTAGGTATGCAGCTGGTGTTGAATTTAGAACTCTCAAAGTTCAAGCTCTTTCCTTTAAACTACACATCCTCATTTATATGTTTCTTCTAAAATAATTGTGATATGTTTTGAACTCATTATTTTATCAGCTACTAGTGCACTGAGTCTCCAAAAATAAGGGTGATCACCCATTACTTAAAAATTCTTAAAGAAAGCCAGATTCTTTGGAATTATGTGACCTATGACATTAACCCCCATCAATCTTGTTCTGAGGGCTGAATCCCTCTCACAGAGCATGGTACCTGGAACATGGTAGGAGCTCAATTAATATGTGCTGCCTGAATGAGTTATTGGGATAATTCAGTTCTACTCTATAAGTAACAATATATTTGGACAGGTGATATAATAGTAGAGAGCCCTTCAGGCTTTTTGGTAGAAAGATATTGTATTTGTTTCTTAGGGCTTCTATAACAAAGTATCACAAGCTAGGTGGCTTAAAATAGCAGGAATTTGTTCTCACAATGCTGAAGGCCAGAAGTCTGAAACCAAGGTTTCAGCAAGGCCATGTGCCTTCTCACAGCTTCAGAGAACAGCTCTCCTTGCCTCTTTGAAGCTTCTAGTTATCGCGAGCAATCGTTGGCATTCCTTGGCTTGTGGCAGCGTAACTCCAATCTTCATCTTCCCTGTTTGTCTGTGTCCAAATTTCTCTCTTTTTATGAGCACATCAGTCACATCAAGTTCTAACCAAACTCTAATCCAGTATGACCTCATGTTAACTTGTTTACATCTGTAAAGACCCCCTTATCAAATGAGGTCACATTCATGAGTTCCAAGTAAACATGATTTTGGGGGAGAAACAATTCAACCCAGTATGAATACTTTAAGAATTAAAAATGTTGTTTTTTACTGGATCAAACATAAGAGGAAGCAGGGTTGAGAATGTATGGTCAAGGTTGGGAAGGATTTCACCCACCCCCAATAAAGCAAGAGTTCAAACTCCTTTTGGCATAAGCTTGTTTTTTTAAATTTTATTTTAAACATCAGTGAAGGCAAAGCATAACAAATCCTATCAGCAGTGATGTTTTATTGTGAATAAGTTTCTCTAAGAGCCAGTTTGGATGAGGGAGGCAGAAGAAAGCGTGAAAGCTAAAGGAAGGACGTAGGGAGTTGTAGGGAAATGCCACTGGACAAGGAAAGGGGGGAAGAGCTGTCAGGAGCAAAGACGTCTGGATGGATCCATGCAAAGATCAAAGAGACAAGAACTTTACAACAAAAGTCAGCTGGAAGAGGAGAGCTTTCTGTTGGTCCCTGGGAGAACCTCCTGATTACAGGCATCAAGACCCATCACAGGCCAAGGGATGGGATAGAGGCAAGACCTCTGAGAATGTTACAGAAAAAACCAAGCAAGTCCCTTGGAATAAGTAAGTACAGCAGACTCAGGGACCTCAAGCTGGATGATATGGGGCTTTAAAATCAGTGCATGGGGTTCCCTAGAAAATATGCTGTCTATTTTCCTATTTCTTTCTGCTGTAACCAAGGTACTCATGGGAAGGTCTGCATTACCAGCAGATAAGACACTGTACATGCTTGGCAAGTCAAAGTGGAATGTGATCTAATCCTGCCCTGAAGCCAGAGTGAGGAATCCAAGCATAGCAACCACACCTGGGGCTCAATGCCTTGGCTCACGGTGCCACGGGAGAGGAGAGAAGGCATGGCTGGCCCTGGAGGCTGGGAGGGACACCTTCTCTTGGTTGGTGGTCCCTCCAGAGAGTGGCAGACTTGGGTGAGGTGTTGGACTAGCTGTGTGGCCTTGGGTTATTTACTTACACTGTCTGGGTTTCCACTGAAAAAAAATGAAGTGAAAATATTCATGGAACACCACCATTCTGGGCACAGAGTGCTCAGAAGTAGTTGTTCCCTTCCTCTTTCCTTGATCATCAAGTTTTTCAGATAAACCTATTCTGGGATCTAAGTTTCTTTAACTGAGTTCAGAAGTGTGAAAATCCTAATTGTAATCTTATTTGCTTTATAAGAACTCCCTATTCATCTGGGGCCTAGAGTTTCATTATGATTTTAATTTAAGGACCTAAATTGGGTACTTGGCAGAGGTGGAGTGAAATATGCATTCTACAGCTGAATGAATGGATGCTGTTAGGATTTAAATTTTGATAAATGCATGGCTTTTATGATCTTCCCAGTTCAATTTTGCTCTGCTTTGCATTGTAGAATTTCTTTTCAGCGTTTCATTTTAAAGGAAAGTTTCTCTTCTGCGTTTGGATATTTTTGCACAGGTTTCTGCGGTAGGTCTCCAGGTGCAGGCTATGAACTAACTTCCTATGTAAATTTGGTGATGCCGTTAATGAAGAGTTTTAAAATGCTAATTACACTCTTTATTTAACCACTCCAAACTTTCCTCAGGATGGTTACAATAGCAATGATTAAAAGATGGAAAGGTATTGTCAGCTTCTCTGGGTGCTGGTTTCTTCGCTATCTCTCCAGCTCCTGCGGTATCATTTAAAAATGTATTTTGATTACTCCTCAGGTTGTTAAAAAAATAATGGAATCATAAATGTGCTCATTTCCCACAATGAAGTGGGACGAGGAAGGAGAAGAGCAAAAGAATACATCACATTTGTAAGTAAGCAGTCACCGAAGACCTTTAAATAACTCCACTTCCTCCCATATTTTATTATCTTCTTTCAGTTTTACAGCATTATCTACCGTAGAAATGCAGGGAGATTTGTAAAACACTATAACATTTAAGTCATTACATTTTATAGCTAATTTCTAATGTGGATTTGATTTTTTACGAGCAGAAAAAGAATCTAATTTGCATTAGTGACAGTAACTAGAGAAATTTAACACCTGGCCCTGGTTGTACTAGAAATTGAATATTAGGTACTTGGGTGCTAAAAACCCATTCAGATCTTCAAGGGAGATTTTTCATTTATTTACACGCTGCTCTCATGTTTATCATTATAAAACTGTTCATATTATGATGGAAGAAAACCCACTGCCTGCAAAAATTCTGCATATACATTTTTCATCCTCTGCAAAAGAAACTGAACTATTTACCGATTAGCATGAACACACCCTGAAAAAAGCACCACCATTTCGTGCATCTAAAAAAATATCACCACAGCCTGCATGGTGAGAAGCACTTCATTCCCGCTGGTCTTTCCCCTGCTCAGCTCCATTGCCCCAAGTCTCCCTCTATTTTCTTTTCTCCGTTCCCACCCTCCCAGCCTCCCCATTGCCCTCAAGTCCCCTCCTTGTCGCTGTTTCCCAGTTAGAGAGAGGCTGGAGTGCAGTGTATCCAAGCAGAATTAAATCTCTGCTAAGAAGATCACATTGTTGTTACAAGAGCAATCCATATGTTTATAAAGTGTAGAAAATTAGGAGCTGCAAAAGAGGCGAAACTGGTGTTAAATGATATGGGAAGTGACACTTTACATAGCCAGTTACAATTAACACATTGATGGCATTTTGCTGGCTCCTTGCAGTGATAATGCTGTTGTCAAATGTGTTTAGTGCACCAAATCTCCTGGAGCCTTCAGCCAGGCAGCGAGCTTTTGACAGATTGAAGGTTCGGAGATAGGCTATCATGACAGATGGAAACTGGCACCGATGTTCAGCTTTCGCCGATCACAGGGGACCTGCCCCCCCTTATTCTGCAGGGCTCGGCTCTGCAACCTTCTCCCTTCTGATGAAAGCAGGGGATGGCATTGTTAAATAGTGCATCTGTGTGAGTTAGACTCCTTTGATGAAAGCATAAGGCAGACGCACTGTGAAGCAAAAGACAGCCTCTGCTCTAACTGCATTTGAGATAGACTCGAGGAACACCCCGGGGAGCTGGCAGAAAACTTCGGTAAATTTCAGACATAAATAGAAAAAAGACCACATATTAATTTCTTCCCCTCAAAGAATATAAAAACACACCTCTGATGATAAAATCCCAAAGGATGACTTTCATAAATAGTTCCCCACGTTAGCATTCTTTGTGGACGCATGAATGTTGTCTTCTCTCATCATCATGTTCTTGTTATTAATCAATTAATCCCAAACAATCTAAGGAAATCTATGAGGAGATGCCCAGGGGCAGTTGTGTATAGTCGACTTGTCAGAAATTAATTCAATTACTCCAAAACACTCTTCTTGACACTGAGTTGGGTTCTTGAATCAAGGTTTTAAAATCCGGGGCAAGGCAGACAGAGCTTTACACAGCTGGGCATAAACGGGCAGATAATATAGTTAATTAACCTTTCACCCTCTCCCACCAACCCCCTTTTAAAGAAATACACTAGTCTTTTTATTTCAAATGCCCATCTATTTCAAAGGCTTCCACTTCAGCTGTAGTTCTTTCTTCTTCTTGCTGACAAATTCCTCCTTAATTTCCTTAAACTGGCTGAAGAGCCCTCTTTCTTTGTAGTCTTAATCGTCAATTCTGCTCCTGCCCGTACAGGTTGGGAGCAGCAAGTACTGCAGCCCATTTGAGGTATGATAATCAGCTGATTAGCTAGTGGAGTCGTTTTCCCTGAGGCTCTTTTGTGTGAAAAATCCTCACACTCAATTGACATGTGGACATCATAAAGCTGATGAAATGCAATTGTAATGAACAGGAGGGAGCGGCATCTGCAGCCGTCTAAATGAAGGGCCCTTCCCTCGTGCCATGCTAATTCAGAAAATCTGCTCTTAACGTGTACTCCCCCTGGATTCCAAATCGAGGCGCATCTCCATGAATGCATATTCAAGAAGTGAATTAGCCTCTGTGGCAAGAGAGCGCCTAGCCTGGCCAGACGGATTCTAATTTCGAGACCGATTATACTGCATCAACTGTAGTAATGATCTGACAGTTCATTTGTGATGAGAGTCCTAAAGTCAGGTTTACTGCACGGACGGACACAGGTGCATAGAGAGCTGGCAAAACCTCTTCAGACAAGACCAAAGGTTGCTTTGCTGTCAAATGACTTCAGGCAAAATAGCCTGGTGAAGGAGAAAAGAGGTGATGCATTTTTAAAAATAAATGTGTCCTTATATTTATACCCTGGCTGTAATGGTGGTTAACGGGTGTTCCCTTCCCTATTATAAGATTATGTATACCTGGCAGTCATGAAATTAGGAAGAAAAAGGTGATAGTTCCCTCCCACACTTTTTTTCAGAAAGCTACATTACTTGCTAAGAAATTTCCAAGTGAATGAAACTTGGCATACAAGTATTTTTTTTCTAAATTAAATTTCACAGGAATCAGTTTGCAGGAAGAAGAACTCTGCAGTATTAGGGAGAGAAGCTGTTCATTTCCCCGGCTTGCTCTGTGACAGTTGCTAATATAATATGACAGGTATGTTCATCACTATTTTGGATCACCTTTGAGGCTTCTGTACTACTCTTTCTATTAATACATGTTAATTAATGATGGTAAGAAATGCTCGCCTTTATATCGAAAAGCTCAAAGCAGTTTTCAGACATTGATTTATCTTTGAGAGTTAGAAAGAGGGCAGGTATTAACACTGCTATTTTTATCGAGGTGGAAATAGAAGGGTGGTGATAAAGTGACTTGTGCAAGGTCACACTGCAACCCAGTCCCAGATCTCTGCCTTGAACTCATTCTCACTCCTCTCCACAGCTTTAGATCCAGAAAATACTCCAGGGAAAGGGTGGCTAATCCAACATTAAGGAGACTCCTTCATATGCATTGCTAATAAATACAGCACATGCCTTTAAAGCAAATGAACAAGACAAGCTTAATAAGAACTGTTGTTACTATCGGGTAAGCCACCCAGCATCTGCACAGTTCACATAGAGGTCCTTGTCAAGGAGCTTCATTTCCATGATTACAAGAGCCACTTCTCAATATCTTTATGCTTCTTTTCAGCACTCACACTGACCTTGATCTGTGGCCTTTCAATTCAATATACCTCAATAATGGTGCAGCGTGTGCCTACAGACACTCATAGATTATTTTGCTTCCTCCAGTATGTTTAGAGGCAAATTTTGGGGGTGGTTGCTGAGAGCTGTCATTGTACACCTTCCACCTTTAGTGATCAGGAGTTAACTAGTAGATCACTGGCTGCCCACTTCAGGCAAAGCAGTACAGTTGGCACTGCAGGGACATAGTGGAATGAGACAAATATGTCTCCAAAGGAAGAAGTGTCTAACTCATATACAGGAAAGACAGACACATGTAAGTAAACAAACGTCAAAAAGTATGACCCTCATTCCGACTGTGCCACAGCACATATACAGCCCCCAATTCAATTACTGTCTATTTTCCAAAATCTGCTTATCAATCGGTTGTTTCATACCATGGTAGTTGAGTTCTAAATGGTGGCTAGGTTCTCAGGCCAGCTGGCAAAGCCGTATTTAACCTGCAGTGCCGCTGAGTGCACTAATAGTGCACAGCATGTGCAAGTACAGCTGAAAGAGCGTCATTGCGCTAAAGGAGACGTTTGGGCTCTGAGATCTGGTGGCTTGTATTCAAGTCTGAGCTCTGCTATTTATCATCCTGAGGCATTGCACAAGTTCTTTAATCTCTCTAAGCCTCAATTTTCTGTGAAAGGGGTTGATAATAGTACTTACTCCATAAAATTGTTGTTAGCAGGGTTAAATGAGATAACACAGAGTAAAAAACTGACCGGATATGAAGTGCTCACAAAATGCCAGGTATGAATACGATTATTTGCATATTTTATTTTTGAGCTTCTGTTTCTCAAATTCTTTGATGATATTCCTCAGGCTCCATTCTAAGGGTGCGAAGAGGCTTGTGCATGTGCATTTCTTTGTAGAGGAAGAGACCTTCCTCATTTAAGAGACGGTATTACACCCTATTAAGAGCTAGATTCCAAAGCCAGAATGGGTTCAAGTTCTGCCCCTGCCGTGTACCAGCTGCGTGACTGTGGGCATGTTAGTCTCTCTGTTTCTTATCTGAAAAGTGGGGATATTACTAGTACATATCTCATAGGGTTGTTGTAAGGATTGAGTAAATTAACATATGCAAAGCGCCATGCTTGTAAGCACAATACAAGAAAATGTAGCTACTATAAAGATACCCTGGCCTGTCACTGGCAATGACAAATGAGCAGGAAACCAAGGCCCGGTTGGAGATTAATGACTGTCTTAAAGTTACTGTTAGTAAGTAATGATCTGGGACTCCAGGCTGGTCTTCTACTCCCTAGTCCTGTGCTCTTTCCAGGTCATGGATTTCTCGCTACCACATCCCTGTGAGGCACCCTGCAGTGTCAGTTAACATTTATTGAGTACTCGGTGGGTATACATAACTGGGTGGATTCCTGTAGAATTCTCTTTAAAATTAGAAATTATGCTCTACACTCTAAACCAGGAACTAGCAAACTACGGCCATGGGGCCAAATCAGACCATTGCCTGTGATTGTATGGTGTTTGAGCTAAAACTGGGTTTTGCATTTGTAAATGGTTAAAAACAATTCAAAAGAAGAATAGGCCCTGGCCGGTTGGCTCAGTGGTAGAGCGTTGGCCTGGCGTGCAGAAGTCCCAGGTTCGATTCCCGGCCAGGGCACACAGGAGAAGCGCCCTGCTTTTCCACCCCTCCCCCTCTCATTCCTCTCTGTCTCTCTCTTCCCGGCTAGGGCACACAGGAGAAGCGCCCTGCTTCTCCACCCCTCTCCTTCTCATTCCTCTCTGTCTCTCTCTTCCCCTCCCACAGCGAGGCTCCATTGGAGCAAAGATGGCCTGGGCGCTGGGGATGGCTCCTTGGCCTCTGCCCCAGGCACTAGAGTGGCTCTAGTTGCAACAGAGCGATGCCCCGGAGGGGCAGAGCACCCCCCCCCCCAGGTGGGCAGAGCGTCGTCGCCCCTGGTGGGCGTGCCAGGTAGATCCCGGTCGGGCGCATTCGGGAGTCTGTCTGACTGTCTCTCCCCGTTTCCAGCTTCAGAAAAATACCAAAAAAAAAAAAAAAAAAAAAAAAAGAGCAATATTTTGTAACACGTTAGTTTCTGTAAATGAAGTTTTATTGGGACAGGGTCACACCCACTTATTTACATATTGTCTATAGGTGATGTTGTGCTACAACAGCAGAGATAAGTAATTGTGACAAAAACCATATGGCCCACAAAGCTTAACTGATTTACTATCTGGCCTTTGGGAGAAAAAGCTTGCCAACCTCTGTTCTAGCCCCAGGAAGATTGGTTCTGTCTGGTTACTGCTGAGACAAGTGGAGATGGTCAGCGACCCAACTCCAGTGTATACCCTGAGCCTCAGACGGGCTGAGATGGGAATGTAATCGTCCTCCCCCACCTGAGTTAATGTTTTAGCATTGTGTTGTGAAATATACTAGAAACAAAGCAGTGTTGTGGTTGGACTCACACACTAAGGAACCAGGCTGCTAGGATCCAGCCCTGGTTCTATGACTTGCCAGTTGTGTGTGACCTTAGCCGTGTTATTTACTTTTTCTTGCCACAGTTCTCTCATCTGTGCAATGAAGATAGTTGGAGGATTACATGAATGTTTACACCAGAAGCATTTTGAGGAGTCCCTTGCATACTGCCAGCACTATGCTACTATTAGCCATTGCTACTTTTGAAATCTCAAGACCCTTTGGAGAAAAAGAGAAAGATGCCTTTTTCAGAGCAATGGGCAATGCGTCTTCACAAGCTCCCTCTTCTCACTGTCTCTCCTAGCCCAATGCCCACTCGTTCTTTAGGCCAGCACAGATGTCTGTGTCCTTCTATCAAACTCTCTTTGAGTTGTCCACTTCTCTGTTTCCTTAGAATAGCACACATCCCTCCTGAAAGTTTCTCCTATTGAATGAAAAAATAAACGTATATACATTTTTTATTTATACTAGATGATGAGCTCCTAAATGGAAGAAATCTTATCTTTGTTTCCCAGTGCCTGGTATATGGGATATATAGTATGTAGTAGTATCAGTAAATATTTGGTGAATTAGAGAATGAATAATAAGCTAGAAACTGCAGGGTTGAGAAGTCTCTAAGATTTGTTTTTAATGTGTGAAAGCCTCCTAAACATGGAAATTACTTTATTCCTTCAAGGTACAAGCTTGCAGTGCAATTGAATTGGAAATTTTGATGTTTAAAATAAAAGGTAGATGGATACTTTCACTTGCTACACTTAGAAATGATAGGACAGAAGTTTTTGATCTGTGTTGAAGCTCTCTCTATATGAATAGGCACAGACACCTTCGGGAGCTATGTGATCCTGAGCAGGGTGCTTTCTGACTTTGGACTTTCATATTTCATTGAAAAACAAAGAATATGCACAATTGATCATCACTAAGGTTTCTTCCAATCTTCAAACTATATATAATTTCTGCTTCTCCCAGAAATTTTACCAAATTCTGCTTACCTGGAAGCAGGGCTTCTGGATCATGCTGGTAGGTAAGTTACTTAAATTTTCTGATTCTGAATTTGGGAAACAAAGAGTAATGTGATTATTGAAGTGTACAAGTAAGGATGAGAGGCGAAAAAAAAAAAAAAAGGAAGAAGAATAAAAGAGGTTAGGGACTATGACAGGCTTTGGGTGCTGTGCTGAGTCTGGACTTGATGGGAAGTAGACAACAGGAAGCTATGGATGGTGCTAAGAAGTGGAAAGGCATGACCAACTTTGTGTTTTACAGTAGAAACTCTGGCCAGTGTGGAAACTGGATTGGAGGGGAAGAAGGAGAGCCAACATACACTAGTACCAGAGGAGATATGGGCTAGGCCCTGGTCTGCAAACTGTAGCTTGCGAGCCACATGTGGCTCTTTGGCCCCTTGAGTGTGACCCTTCCACAAAATACCACATGCGGATGCTACCTCAATAAGGAATGTACCCACCTATATACATAGTTTAAGTTTAAAAAATTTGGCCCTCAAAAGAAATTTCAATCGTTGTACTGTTGATATTTGGCTCTGTTGACTAATGAGTTTGCCGACCACTGGTAGAAGATTTTTAAGAGGTTGGATTTTAATTTGGAAAATTTAGATAAAGCTGAGCACCTGGGCAAATGGAATGCCATTCACGTGCCAGGCAACAAGAGAACGAATACTGGTCAACTTCTATTTCTTGTATTACATTCCCAATTAAGAAAAAGTCACAGACTTACATATTTGTGGAATCACATGGAACCAAGATTGGGTAGGATAGCAGCTAAGAGCTCAGGCCCTAGGTTTGAATTTTTTTTTTTTCCTGAAAAGTGGGTAGGCAGAGAGACAGACTTCTTCATGCACCTGACCAGGATCCACCTGGCAAACCCACCAGGGGGTGATGCTCTGCCCATCTGGGGCATTGCTCCTTTTTAACTGAAGCCATTCCAGTGAGTGAGGTCATAGAGCCGTCCTCAGCATGTGGGCCAACTTTGCTCCAATGGAGCCTTGGCTGTGGGAGGGGAAGAGAGAGATAGAGAGAGAGGAGAGGGGGAAGGGTGGAGAAGCAGAGGGGCACTTCCCTGTGTGCCCTGGCCGGGAATCGAACCCAGGACTTCCACACGCTGGGCTGACGCCCTACCACTGAGCCAACCAGCCAAGGCCTTAGGTTTGAATCTTAACTCTGCATTAGCTCTGGGACCTTGGGTAATGTATTTTTACCTCTTTAAGCCTTAATTTCCTGAGCTGTTCCTCCCAAGGTCATGGTGAGAATGAAATAAAATGAGGCATGTTAAAGTTCACATCATAGGAGTTGGTAACCAGCAAGCAGTAGATGAATAGTGGCTGTTACTACTCGAGTGCTTTGGGTTTGCTCCAGCTGCAATCTCCTTAAACCTTCGGCTGGGTTTTCATGTTGGAGAGATACATTTAGAAGATGCAAGCGTAGACTCTTCTGCCAGAACTGTATTTTTAAAACATGAAATAACTAAAATAAAAGTTTAAACCTACCATTCTAATATGAGTTTAATCCTTGGAAACCCAGAAACAATTAAATGGAGCTTTTGGTTAAGTTAAATGCAGTTCTTTGAAATTAGCTTAAATGCACTGCTTGCTACTGAAAGGTTCCAGAGAACTCCACTTGTGTGCTTGGGAAGCAGCAAACAAGGTCACTATTGATAGCTCACGCTTCAGTGAGTGTATCAATTTAAAGCTTCATCAGTGATTCTCACTCATCTGCAGCCCTGCATGGCTGTTGTCTTGTAAGAACCGGGTGACTTACGAACCTATTAAATAACTTCTTCACTTGTGCTCTAATGAGCCTATTGTTTCCCTGGAAGAACACAAACATCTGAGTACAAGCACAAACAGAAGCCACAAATAAGAGGGTGTGAATTTCAGCCATACCTTATCTAGGAGGCAGTTTTTGTTTTGATTTTTCCATGCTTTCCACTTGCTTTGCCAGCCTCGCCAGGTCCACATTTATAACAAACCCTGAGAAGGGCTGCCTGGGTCTCCCTGTCCACTTTGAAGTGCTCTGGTTATGGCTGACTCCTCTGCTGTGCATGGCACATGCATGTCACCTTAGGGAATTTTAATATTACTTATTTCCTGTTCCCCCTGACACCAGTAAGGAACGACCTTTGCAGTGAATATTACCACCCTCCCCATGCCTAGGGCCACGATGCATGCGCAGAAGTAGGATGAACCTGCTGCATGGAAGGGGCACAGAGCCACCCACAAAGAGGGCATCCTGGGGATGTCAGCCAAGTTTTCCTTGCAATCCCGCCCAGGAAAGCATTGGCCCTGTTTTTCTATTACCATAACTCAAGGATAGTGTTCCCGTGTTCTCTATACACAGTATCACGGGTGAGGGATAAAAAAATCAAATATTAGTACCTTAGGGTTTGGTACCCAACACTCTCCATGGAGGTATAGCAGGTAAAAATATACATTTACTTACACTTAGCACTTTTTATTTAGAGAACAGACCTGAAACAGTTTAAGGGCACGGGTTGGAGGAAGACAGTGAACATAGGCAGCTATGCGGCTCTGCTTCAGGAGTGAAGAGGGAGCTGGGGATGGGCAAGGACGAGGAGGGGAGCAGGAAGGAGGGGGAGATAGAGCCAGACGTGGAGGACACCGCATACCACCCAGCAAGGTGGTTTTGAGGAGATTTCTGTGGGAAGGTGGCCAGAGGATTTTAAAGGCTATCTAATGTTCAATTTTAAGTATTTTGCATAGCTCACCTCCCCAGAGTTTCAGAAGTTAATTGTTTGAGGAACTCAGTAACAAGGTAAGGCAACAAGTGGAGTTCCCGGAGAGGGTGGGGGTGGAGCGTAAGCAGAGATAAGAGCCCCAAAGGCAAGAAGAGTCAACTCCAGAGGAGCCGAAGTGGCCATGAGAACAGAAGCCCTTGGGAACTTTCAGAAATTGTGGGAACGACTTCCAGAGAATGTTAGATAGAAGCTGGAGAGAGTTCCATTTACATGTTAACGTACAGGGTAACCTCAGCTGAGACCACAGACTCTGTAGAAAACAACATCCGTCGGTCACTGATGCCTTCTAACCTGCTGATTTAATTATCTGGGTAGGTTTTCATATCTGGTCTTCAATAAGTTTTATTTGATGAAGATCAACACAAACTTGGGCCATGAAAAAGAAATTGGGTCAAACAGGATGCTGAGAAAGTAGGAATTGTAATCATCTCAAGCTTATAGGAACTCATTTCCTGCGTGGTATCCTCCCTACAGGGATGGCTGTTACAGGGATGAGAACAACTGCCCCTTGTGGGTAATGAGACTCTCATTACCGGAAGGCTGAAGCCTCACCAGGTAACCCAGTGTTGTAAAAGGGATTCACATGGTAGGTAGAAGCTGGACAGATAGGCCTCCGGACCCTTTCAACATTGAGCTTCGATTACCTGGGGTAGGACTTAAAACTTTCATAGACATTTAAAATATCCCAAATGTCTGTGGCTGTTTCTAAAGACTGTATACTTAGCCCTCCACACAGCTCTATGTTAATCTGTTCCAGTTTATGCTAATTATGGTCTCATTACTAGGGAGGAAGGAAAGGAGACTTGGACCCTCTCCAAGGGGTGGAGGTGGCAAGCTGCTCATGCTGTGAGCTGGCAAGAGGCAGCACTGGGCATGCTGGGGGCCTGCCAGGTGTCCACAGGACAGGGGAGCTTCAAAGCTTTCTGATCTGTCCTCTGATACCATGGCAATACGGGCAGTTCTGAAGTCACATTACTTAGATTGGGGCGGTTGGGGAAGGACCATAACCACTAACATCCATAGCGTTACTTCTGTGGGTCAAAGCCATGGATCTAAGAAACTCCAGGGTCAGAGGAATAAGGAGGAGTGAAAAGTGAGGGTGTATCTTCATTGGTAGGAGCACAGTCATAGTTTTTCCTGACCATCTCTCATCCTTCCTCTACTCTTTTGATGAAAAGCCATTGTAGACAGGTATGAGGTAGG
This sequence comes from Saccopteryx bilineata, assembly GCF_036850765.1. NCBI lineage: Eukaryota > Metazoa > Chordata > Mammalia > Chiroptera > Emballonuridae > Saccopteryx > Saccopteryx bilineata. Next base: position 60,840,520 of record NC_089494.1, on the reverse strand, counting down.
GAATTATAGTTTGCTCACTGTAAAGCCAGTAGCCACGGCCACCATCACAGCTGCCTGCAGGTTCACATTTGATTCGGACAGACAATAATGAAACAACGCAGCCAAGAACTGGTGGGCCATTAGCTTTAATTCTAGTTCATACCCGGTAGGCGAGAAATACACACAGTAGGAAAACACTTCTCTTTCCATTCAGGGCTCCCAAAGCCACTGACTTATCTGAGTTTCCTACAATCAAAGGTTTGTACCTCACCAGCCTTATTCACCTATGTTTCCCATCTCCTTCTTTCTGCACAAACTCTGCATAAACTGGCTTCTCCTTCAGCACTCTGCCATCTTGGCTGCTTCTCCTCTACTCCACGTGGCCTTTCTCTGCCCTGCCCCTGCATGGGCTCCTCTGCCCCATTTTATATTGTAGAAATCAAAACCTTTAATCCAATATACAAACAAGGAAGTCTCTGATACAAAGTCACTTATCTGAGACATAATGGGATTCCTCATGAGAGTGCACCACCCCACAACATGCAACAGTCAAGGGTGTGGGGAAAAGCTTAGTCTTAAAACTAAGCCTTAGGCTATAATGACCCACCTGCTTACAGCCTGTCCCCCACACCCAATGCAAACTGTAAGCAAACAAACATATACATCATATTTACAAACTTATTTGACCAACACTCACATTGCAACTTAGATGTACAGCATAAATGTACTTTTAAAGTTTGGCTCTACAACTGCTTACTTTTTTTTATGAACTCCAGCTCAGAGAACTGAGGGAGAATATCTATTTCAGCTCAGTCCCATTTAAAGCTCAGTCTGAAACAATAATTTGCAAATATACTGCTCTGTGTTTCAGATGTCTCCTACTTTTATCTCTTATGTGGCTTCTAGATGGGGTATATGTCAGTGGTCCCCAACCTTTTTTGGGCCACAGACCAATTTAATGTCAGAAAATATTTTCATGGACCGGCCTTTAGGGTGGGATGGATAAATGTATCACGTGACCAAGACAAGTGTCAAGAGTGAGTCTTAGACGGATGTAACAGAGGGAATCTGGTCATTTTTTAAAAAATAAAACATCGTTCAGACTTAAATATAAATAAAACGGAAATAATGTAAGCTATTTATTGTTTCTCTGTGGACCAGTACCGGTCCACAGCCCGGGGTTGGGGACCACTGGTATATGTGACCTCAGGGCATCGAGGAAGACAGGCACTTAGATCCACGGGATGTCCACATCTCACCCACTAGCCTAGGAAGGGTGGTCAGACTTAGCAAATAAAAATATAGGACAACTACTTCATCTGAATTTTAGATAAAACAGCGAATCATTTTTTTTTTTACTGTAAGTATGTCCCAAGTATTACATGTAATACTATTTGTTGTTTATCTGAAATTCAAATTGAATTGGACATCCTGTATTTTATCCAGCTAGCCTCCTGTAAGACCCAGTGTCCTCAACCACAAGGACTGAGGCTTCTTCCGAGGGAGTCCTTTTGGCCAACTCGCCAGCCATACCTTCAGGAAACCTGTGTCTTTCACAAGGCAGGCTAACATCTGAACACCTTTTTGTGCCTGATGGAGTCAAGGATTCCTTGGGGTACCTGAACCCAGGCCCTTTCCAGCTAAACAACTGTGCTAGACTGCCACTTCTCCCTGATGTGCCCCCCCCACGGGGCCAGGAAACTCTGTAAGCACAGTGAGCACCATGGGCACAGGCTAGGAGCTCTTTCTGCCCTTGGTGTGACCCCCCCCCATATCTCTCATTCTCTTCACCTTTTGCCCCCTACTCCTTTCTTGCTCAAATCCCCCCGATGAGAAGAAATGAATTTCTCCCAGGGCATCTCCTCTCCCTGCTGTTGTGCAGCAAGCAAGCCCGAGCCTGGCTGCCACCGCAGAGGGAATTCTTCATGTGTGCTACAGGTGGACTCAGTGACCTTCACTCTGTAGTTTCGGTTCCGGTTGCATTAAAGACAGAAATAAAGGAATGTAGAAAGCCCCTTCTTAAAGTAATAACCTAGATAGCATGGTTTTTGTCTTGCTACAAAAATCCTACATTGATGTCATTTTTTTTTTCTTTTTCCTCACATTCCTTCTGTACAAAGTCTGTTCTCCCTCTGGGTGGAAGGATAGAGCTAGCTGATTGGAGATGAGACCATGAGCTTGAGAGGCTACAGAGAAAGATCCCATGAATAATTTCCCACAATATCTCCCCATTATGTTCACTTTACGAGGTAATAGCTGACAGAAATACCTCTACTCTGAGCCATACTCACAACTTTTATACCATCCGTTCCTCACTACTGAGATGCTCCTTGTAATATAGACTTCTATTATGAGGAAAGTTGACTTTGTCTCCCGAAATCTTCCAGAGATAAATTAATTTCTGGCTGATCATTTGTTTTCATTGAATTATAATTTTTTTTCATTGAATTATGAAGATTCTCAAAAACCCAGAAAGGTTAAGTGAAATAAAATAGCATGCAGGTATCTGCCACCAGAGGAGACACTTGAGACAGGGTCTTACAAACTTCAAGTTCATAAAGATAGCAATCCATTGTGAAAGATAAGAAACAACTATGTATAGTCTTTTGTTCTCAAAATATCTTCTTTATAGATTCCTATCAATTTAGGCTGCGCAGCGTGTCACTCTGAATAATCTACTTACAAGGATAAAATGACATGATTTGATAGGACCTAACTGGGAGAGGCAAAAAGGAGAAAATGTGTACTCAGGAGGCGTTCCATTTTTGACTTCCTGGAATGCTATCTGTAGATTGAGCATTGTCAGAAAGAGTATGGAATTCTGTTGGTTTGGAAATATAATCATCACTTGCTCCAGGTAATCTGTTCTCTGGGTTACTTACCTTTCTTCTGCTTTGCCCAGGTGGGCCCATTGCTCCAATATGTGTTATTTTTATAAGGCTGTTGAACCAATCATTTCTGCATTCTCAGTGCATGCTTTTAAACTGCTTGTGTTTCACAGTCTTCCTTCTTTAGTGTCACAGACAATTTGAAGTGAAAAGTGAATGGGAGACAATGCAGGCGATCTCCTCGTTCGGCAGCCTGAGCGAGAGGTGAGTGGGCTGTCCTCCAGCAAGTGGGAGGCAGCCAGGGATGAGGAGCTGTGCTCAGCTCAGAGCAGCCCGTGCCTCTCCTTTACCTGCTGCACCGTTCTGCTGGTTAGCCAAAACAACCCGCCATACGTTCTGGTATCAAGAATGTCGTAAAGTTTAAATTGGCCTATCTTGTAATTAACTACATTTTAAGGGTTTGGAGGTGGGCTAAGTGCTCCACTTCAGCATATTAACAGTTTCACAAGGAGGAAGGGGAATTTAAACAGAAGACAAAAAGGGAAAAACATGTTCTTTATTTGGTGGCAATGAAATCTGTTCCAATGTTATTGGATTATAATGGGCCAATTTTTATCTAGAAACTGTGCTTCTGGAAACACAACCCTCAGAAATGAATAAAAATTATTTTCACACATTTTTAAGATTAACCTCAATAATGAATGGTACAGAAAGTTTACCTACTTGGGGCCATTTTTATAGGCTTTGTTTTTGTTTTTTTATGTGTAGTCTTTTCTGAGAAACACTTATTCTGTGCATCATCATTTATTTCGGTAGAAAGAAGATCCAACCTCTTTATGTTCAGATTCAAAACCCTCCATGACCCGATTACATTTCCAAGTACATGGATTACTTCTCTTTTCCTCCTAGTTCCAACTTGGACCACCTAACAGAGCTTCCCTGCTCTTGGTTGGGCTCTTCCTTATGCTCTACTGATTTTTCAACACTTGACTCATATTTCTAAAAGCAGCTCAAATGCTACTTGCTTCGTGAAGCTTTTCCCAATCTCACTACCTATGTCTACCCTCAGCAAAATGAAGCTGCGTATCCTTAGTGTTCCCATAGCACATTATTTATATTTCTAATATTCTAAATAAGTAACCAACATGTGGAAAACATGCCACTTTTCAAATGCATTTTACTTAATTACAGCACTTGCAACATTCTGGATTATTACCTGGCTCAGCATCTTAGCTCTTTCACTGGAACGTAGGACTCTTAATAGCAAACTTTAATTTCCTATTTGTTTTTGTGTAGCCCACTGTGTCATGTTTTGCATATGATAAGGGTCCCAACTGATATTTGTTGGCACTGAATTGATAGTGGAGTTCATACTGACCAGGAGGGATTAAATTCCTAAATGTCAATAGATTGTTCCTTGTCCTCAGATGAAGACTCTAGTTGTGACCCAGCAGGCACTGCTAGCCTCAAATTCCACCTCCGACTTTGAAGTCTGGCAGCCACCTCAGAGCATTAATAGGCAAAGCTGTGACTAGCTGGGTAATAACACACTGCCTTGGAATAATCATTTTCAAATGAATCAACAACAGCAGCTATTTGCCTGATCTAATTAGCATCACCTTTTTTTTTGAGCGGGCAGAAAAAGGTTGGCATATTCTGTATGATGCAACATGAGCAAATTATATAGACAAGGCAACATCACAGGGTCAGGCACTCACCTCTGTGGCTGAGGGCTTCGTGGCAGTCTGTACCCCCCCTCCCTTCTTACACTAGCTCAATAAATGGCTTGCATCATTTCAAGTATGAGAATCATAAGGAAATCCTTAGTTTGAAATTTTGCCCAAATATGGTTCATGTATTTAAAGAGACTTCACAGGAACACTGCAAGAACAAAGGTGAAATTCTCCTCACATCCAAGAATATTTGGGAAAAAATTTAACCTGAATGAGAAGTTAACTGCTTATCTACCTGGCAGTTATGTTAAAAAATTATGTTAAGAGACTGTTTCCAAAGCCTGGGCTGAAAGGGGGGAGGGCTGAAGGGAGGACAGGCAGGAGGGACCGCTTCAGCTTTATGAGGAAAATGATTTCCTAAAACCGGAAAGATGTGAATGCGAGGAGGGCAGTCTGCTAATGGCTCCACACAGTGCTCTCTCTCACTTAGAAGGTAGAGTGGGACCTGGGATTGGGGAGAGGTGACAGAGGTTTAGGGAATAAACCCCAAGGCAGTGGTGTGCTGGTGCCAGCTTGCCAAAGAACATCTCTTCCCAAACTGCTGTCATTACAGACTGAGCACTTTCCCCATATTTTCAGAAACGTGTGAGCTCCCCAGACTCTGGTTAGACCCTCAGATGAGGAAGGGCCCTGTAAAATGACTGAAATGGATTACTCTATCCACCCTGGTGAGGCTGAAGCCAGACAGAATTTGGTTTCCAAAAATACTAGGGGAGCTCTAGAGCCAGACACCCTGTGTTCATATATCTGGCCCTGCTAGTAGGTGGGAAAGTGCCGTAATTTACTCAGCTTTAAAATGGGAAAGTAATATTATATACTGTGTAAGGTTGCTGTGAAGATACAAAGAGTCAACACATGTGAAGCCCTTCGAGCAGGGTCTGGCATAGATTAAGCACAATCTCAGTGTTCCTTCTCATTGCTGCAGCCAGAGGGTATTGTGGGAAGCATATTCACAGATGCTGCATTAATAGTTCTATTACCACGACTGTGCTGTGTGTCCTTTGTTTAACGTTGTCTTCCATGCTGTTAATTTCAGGGGGTGAGTGCTTAGAGGATGCCAGTGTCTGCATCCGATTGCCTGTTTTTGCATCGCCTCTGTGCTTTCAGAACACTTCCTGGTAAGCAGCAGCCAGGCTTTGAACAATTAGGACTGGAAGCACTCCTATCATCTCTTCTAAACATGGCCATTTCATAAATCGTCATCTCTGTAGTCTCCTCCAGTTCCTGACACACAGTTGACACACAGCAAACAGTTTTGAGGTTGAAAGGAATTTAGACCTGTTGTAGGGTATTCAGCAGAGTGCTCAGGCTTTAATCAAGGCTTTTGATGAGACTAAAAAAAACCCAATTTCAGTTATTTATTAAAGGGTTTTAGAATAATATGGCTCCTTGGTCAAGAGGAAACAGGTACTGAAGGAATTCACTAGTAGAAGATTACACATATATTTTAGAGGTAGAATTGGCTTCCTGAGTCCTCCTTGCTCAAAAGCCTCCAGGTTGGAGGAATAGCTCTGCTTCTCTCTGGAGGGAGCAAGCCAAGGCCAGAAGACCTTCATCAAAGTGAAATCCAGATAACCCCTGGCTTCCTCATAGAACCAGATTTTGGGGTAGGAAACAGCTGTTTCACAGTAAGCAGGGATTTCAGTAGGAACTGGATTTGTTAACTAAAGCAGTCAATAAACTTGCCCTGTCTTCTCCATGGCTAGGAAAGCACCTAGCTAAAAGACACATTTCTTTATCTCATAAGAAAGAATTTCTAGGCCCTGGCCAGTTAGCTCAGTCAGTTAAGAGTGTTGTCCTGAAATGACAAGGTTGCATATTTGATCCCTGGTCAGTGCACACCTGGGAAGCAACCAATAAATGCATGATTGAGTAGAACAACAAATGAAGGCTTCCCTTCCTCCTCCCCAAAGGCGGATTTAAGTTGGGCCCCAACTTCTGAAGGACCCTGCAAAATCCCAACTTTACACTTTTTTCTAGTGTAAGGGGCCCAATATTTTCTTCTGTACCCGGGGCCTCAACCAACCTTAATCTGCCTCTGCTCCTCCCCTCTTTCTCCCTTCTTCTTTCTGTCTCTATCAATAAGTAAAAAAATTAAGTCCTGGCCAGAAAGCTTAGTTGGAGGCATTGTCTCAGAGCGCAGAGGTTGCTGGTTCAATTCCCTGGTCAGGACACATACAGGGGCAGCTTGATATTCCTGTCTCTCTCACCCTGCCTCTCTCTCAAGAAAAAAGGAAGAGCCTGACCAGGCGGTGGCACAGTGGATAGAGCATCAGACTGGGATATGGAGGACCAAGGTTCGAGACCCCGAGGTCTCCAGCTTGAGCATGGGCTCATCTGGTTAGAGCAAAAGTTCACCAGCTTGGACCCAAGGTCACTGGCTCGAGCAAGGGGTTACTCAGTCTGCTGAAGGCCCGTGGTCAAGGCACATATGAGAAAGCAATCAATGAACAACTAAGGTGTCACAATGCACAACGAAAAACTAATGATTGATGCTTCTCATCTCTCCGTTTCTGTCTGTCTGTCCCTGTCTATCCCTCTCTCTGACTCTCTCTTCGTCTCTGTAAAAAAAAAACAAAAAAAAACACAACACAAAAAAAACCCTAAGGGGGGGAAAAAAAGAAAAAAGGAAGAGTTTCTATGAATTTCATGGCTTACCAGTGAGCCTTATATTAGTTAAGTCTTCTTTGTTTAACAAATAAAAACAAAATATATTTGGAAAGATAAAAGGTACATAGCAGGGATTGGCTTTCTGAATTAATATTCTACTGATAAGAACAGACAGTGGTTGGGATAAGAATTTGTGCTGGGTTTTTACATTTGTCATTTTATTCAGTCCTTACAGGTATCTTGGAAATGCACTATTATTTTCTTCACTTTACAGCTGAGAACATAAGGATGAAGAAATGTCACTGACTTGTCCAAAGATATACAAGCTGTTAATCAGTACCCGGGGCTTTGGACTCGTCTTTCTGATTGAAAGCACTCTTATCACCCCGTCTAAACATTACAGTTTAAAAATTAAAGATTAGAGCAACTTGAGCCACTAAGGAGTAGGAGTAAATAAAGATGATGACTGAGGCAGAAATAAATTCCTTTATCTCTGAAATAATGGTCACAAGGAGTAAGAAGTTTAAAATCCACACTTGGATTTAAAATAACATTTTTTTTGTTGAGATAACATTGGTTTATAACATTGTACAAGTGTCAGGTGTTCAACATTATAATCTGCGTAGACTATACTGTGCTCACCACCAAAAGTCTAGTTTCTATTCATCACCACACAATTAACCCCCTTTACCTTTACAATTAACACCCTTTTCCATTTGGTAACCACCAATCTGTTGTTTGCCTCTATGAGTTTGTTTTTGGTTTTTGTCTGTTCATTTGTTTTGTTTCTTATATTCAATATATGAGTGACATCATGGTACTTGTCTTTTTCCATCTGACTTATTCATTTAGTATAATAACCTCAAAGTCCATCCATGTTGCCACACATGGCAATATTTCATCTTTTTTTATGGTTGAGTAGTATTCCATAGTATGTATATATGCATATATGTATGTATATACACACCACAACTTTATCCATTCATCTTTTGATGGATATTTATGTTGTTACCTATATCTTTTCAATTAGTGTTTTCAGATTCTTCAGATAAATATTCAGAAGTAGAATAGCTGTAACACATGGTAGTTACAGCCTTAATTTTTTAAGGAACCTCCACACTTTTTTCTATAGTTGCTGTACTAATTTACACTCCCACCAACCATTGATGAGGGTGTCCTTTTCTCCGGATCCTCTCTGACGCTTGTTCTTGTCTTTTTGTTGATAGCTATTTTAACAGGTATGAGGTAATATCTCATTATGGTTTTAAGGTGCATTACCCTAATAATCAGTGATGTTGAACATCTTTTTGAGTGCCTGTTGGCCAGCCATATGTCTTCCTTGGAAAAACATCTATTCAGATTCTCTGACCACTTTTTAATAAGATTGTTTTACTGTTGAGCTGTATGAGTTCTCCATGTACTTTGGTTATTAACCTCTTATCAGATGTATGATTTGTACATAATATTTCCTACTCAGTAGGTTGCCTTTTTGTTTTGTTGACAGTTTTCTTCACTGTGCAGAAGCTTTTGCTTTGATGGAGTCCCATTTGTTTGTTTTTGCTTTTCCCCCCCTTGCTGTTGAGAGTCAAATCCACAAAAACATCACCAAGACCAGGGTCAAAGAGCTTACTGTCTATGTGTTCGTTCTTCCCTGTATTTTATGGTGTTAGGTCTTTAATTTATTTTGAGTTAATTTTTGTATATGGGTTAAGATAGTGGTCTAGTTATACTCTTTTGCTTATGGCTGTCTCGTTTTCTCAACACCATTTATTGAAGAGACTCTCTCCATTGAATGTTCTTGGCTCCTTTGCCATAAATTAGTTGTCCACTTGATTTTTTTTAAGTTACTGCCTATCAAGGTCAAAATGCTGCATTTTAAATGATGGCATTAAGAGAAAAAAAAATAAACTATTGGGTAAAGTTAGCAAAAGCAAGAGGACCATTAAAGCAGCAGGAATGACTAAAACCAAGAAAGCATGAAACAAGATTAAATCAGTGGGCTCAAACTTCCCAGTTGTGACTGTGGGGAGAGGTAAACTCCACTCCCCCAGTGAACTATAAATCTAGACAAAGTAACAGAGAAAGATTAGAAGTAAAAGAATTGCCTAAAAACACAAGTAAAAAGCAGGCAAAGAGATGGCATCATTAATAGCAAATGCTGTAGAAATCAAAGTAAAAACAAAGCAATCAGCCCAGGACAGTTTTTAAGAGAAGTTTAGAATCTCCAGCAAAGTTGTCATAGAAGAGAGCTCTATACACAACAGTCACAAAAGACAATAAGATGTCACCCTTGAAACCTGACTTACCAAGTATGCTTAAAACAAACGATAAGGTAGTTTAGCCAAACCTTACAAACCACAAATCCTGCTGCTTCAATAACATTATTTTAGACTCTTGACCAACATATCCTTCTGCCCTGAGGGCCCAAGCCCTACAAACAGTTCCAAGGGGTTCCTTTATTTGCTTCCTTCCTTTCCCCTTCTTTGTGACACCTGTAAACACACTGCACAATTACAAAATCGCAGCCGCATGCAATATTAGAACAGAGACACCCTGTTAAATCCGTTCCTGACAGCTGCAAGCCCCTTTTAAATTTCAATTATAAGATTAACAACTGTAACCACTGGCAGACTGTTACCACCCAGGGTCCAGGGAGTTCTGGGTATACAGCAAGTCACAGGAGAAAGGGGGCCCAGCTGGGAGAGTCTCCTGCTCTTCCTACCTGGCCAAACCTGCCTCTGCACCTGAAGGATCAAGTCAAGTGCAAATGTGAAAGGCTCAAGCCCCCAGCAACCTAAGACATGGGGCCAGAGCCTGCACAAACAGCCAGACCAGACCCCTGATTGCTCCCTCATTTTACTTTCATTTCTCCTTGTTTGAGCTTGGGAACCGAGTCCCTCATACTAGAAGTTAGGCCAGACAAAGGTCTGGTGTTCCCTGCTGGTTTTTAGCTCAAAGACTTACTCCAAAACGTTTGCTGTAAAGATGAGACCACTGCTCTCATTCTCTACAAACAAGAGACTCCAGGAATGGCCCCTGGTAGGATCGCCCCTGCCCAGCAGTCTGGTTTGCAGCAGGAGGCTGCACACACAAACCCTGCTACTGGGTTCCCTGGGCCTTTGATGACCACAGAAAATGAAGATGTTGTCCAGTTCACTCAAGTCTTGACCTGTGCTCATGCCTGCTGGGGCATTAGCCAGACCAAGCTCTGAAAGTTCCCAAATCAGACAGTTGAAAAGACACTTTCCACGTAGGGCCTTGCTTCCTAGAACCTCTTTTCCCATCCAAATCCACCCCATGTTCCTTGCTTTGAGGACTTACATTAATTAGACTGACCTTCATCCTAAGAACACTTTACTGAATTTTCTGGTACCAAGAGTTTGGAAGTTAAGTCTAATAGTGAATTCTTATTGAGCTTCTGCAAAGATCTGAATTCTTCACCTTCAAGGTGCTTAAAACTTGTAAATAGAAAATTTATTATTTTGGTTACAGTTAGAAGTATAGATATATGTACATTTATAAAATAAATGATACATTCATGAGTATTGACTGACAAAGGCTTCACACATCTTCCCCCTAGAGCTGATATGGCCATTGGCAGAGTTTCCGAAAAGGAACTGCTTGCGATTGCTACATTTACCTCCAAACCCTAGCCACCCATGTTTATTCCCGTGAGAACTCTGAAAAGCCACATTTCACAGATTCGAACTTTTATATATAACTCCTACTAATTAGCCCGGCTCCCCGAGCCCCGGACTAAAAGAATCTGGTCCCAGAGGAATGGAAGGGTGCACGAGATGATTTTGAAAACTGCGCAGTCTTTCAGGCGTTCTCCTCTTGGCACTATTTACGCCCTCTACCTACAGAAACACTGTGCAACCAGCACCGGTTTTGGGGGTTGAAATAAACTGATGAGAAAATAGGGTCAGGATGATGCTTCTTTGAAATAAGTGTGTAGAGAGCACGTCATTTGTAGCACTGAGATTTTTTTTGTGTTAAATTGATGTTTTATGGTATAGCACTTACAAATTCATGTGTGTGTGTGTGTGTGTGTGTGTGTGTGTGTGTGAGAGAGAGTGAGAGAGAGAGAGAGAGCTCTCAGCTGGATGCACTGTCACAGAGCACTTCTCCAATGACCCAGGGAAGCCCTTCAGAGTCTGTGTGAGTCTATGCCTGGCACCTGGACAGCAGATTGCATATCACTCCAAGGATCTGCTTTTATAGGACCCAGACCTTTAAATCAGTATTGTTCAGCGCTTAACTCATACCTGTCTTTCAAAGGAGTGTAACACTCCACATAAGACATTCTTAATTTCATCTAGTCTATGCTGTATGTCAATATTTTGTTAATAAACCTTTTTTTTAAAGAAAAGTGTTGAAATGTCTTATTTGAAAAAATCTTATCTGTGTCTAAAAAAGAAGGGCTCATCTCCTGTTGCTTAATGATTGTATTTTGGCAATAAATATTTGAAATGAAAATCCGATAAAGATGGATTGGATAAAGATTATCTTCTACAATAATCAGGAGTGCTCTGTGTACTGGATAAACAGCTATTAGCATACAGGTTCAATAATCTCTCATCTACAATTCTTAAACTCCAAAAGTTTAAACTTTTGGAACTTCTTTGGCAGCAAAACCTGACCCAAACCAACATGAGGGTACTTATATATTTATGTTTTCCACTTTTTGTGATCATTCATGTTTTTCTGTAGAAATATTTACGCATTGATTATGAAGTGCTGCCCATGCTCTGTTGAGGATGTTATATCAGTTCATGTATCACATTACCTAGATAATTTTAAGTCCTAAAACATATCTGGTCTGAAGGCTTTAGATAAAGGATTTTAAACCCATAAAAATCATATGGTAGTGGACACCATTAATTTTTTTCTTTAGGGTTTGATCTCACTGTTTGATTTTTGTTTTTTTAAGTAGGGGAGATACAGAGACAGACTCCCACATGTACCCTGACTGGAAACCACCTGGCAACCCTGTCTGGGGCCAATGCTCTGCACATGTAGGGCCATGCTCACAACTGAGCTATTTTTAGTGCCTTAGGTGGAGGCTCGAGAGAGCCAGCCTCAGCACCCGGGGCCAATATGCTCGAGTCAATCAAGCCATGGCTGTGGGAAGGGATGGGGGGGAGCGGGAGGAGAAGCAGATAGTCACCTCTTCTGTGACACCCACCTTGCCTGGGAATCAAACCCAGGACTTCCACACGCCGGGGTGGTGCTCTATCACTGAGCCAATCAGCCAGGGCATGATCTCACTATTTATTCTTATTGGAAGAGTCCATCTGTGTATAGTATTTATACAAAATTTATACCTGGCTAAAATGGGTATAGGGTCTATTCCTCAGGAATTTTTTTCTCTTACCAATTTTCCCCATCTTTGTAACTATTGGGTATTTTACCCACATGCTTAAGTCAGTTCCGCATGTACTGCTTGCCTGTTCTGTCCAGGCACTGTGCTAGGTGCCATGAGAGATGCAGACATTAGATACTATTGACCACTGGTTGGAGCTAGAGACATGTAATTACTACTCATTAGGGATGGGTTGAATGTCATAAAAAGCAGAGCTATAAACAAAATGCTGAGGGATTAAAGAGGAAGAGTAATACCTGTAAAGGGAGGCTTCAGTGAGGAGGTAACATCTGGGCTTATGCCCCTGCACCTTTTCCAGGGACTTGAAATTTTCACATGTGAATAAGGGAGGGGTAGCTCTCCAGAAATTTTCAATGGTCAGAGAAAGCCTGATCTCCACTATATTTTGCTTTATATAACAAAAGAAAATAAGAAATTACACAGCAGAATTATAAAAATTAAGGTGTATTTTAATGTTTACTTTGAATGCTTTTTGCATAGAAAATGCAATGCAGTAAAACTGTAGTTGTTGGATAATTGTTAGATTGCAAAAAATATGTTGCTGTCTAGTGTTCTATAGGAATGGTCTAGTTTAAAAGAGGTATAATGAATCTTTGAATCCTATCAGTTATCCCTGTGACTATATGCACTGACATTCTGGAGATAAGGTAAATGTCTAAGCTTAAGGTATAAAAGGATAAAAGTACAGCAGTATAAAATAAAAACTTCTGAGCCCCCTGACATCTGTGGCTGGCCCACCCCACACCACCTATGATGGTTTGGAGGAATCAGCAAGGGAAATAGCATGGACAGAGAGGCCAGTGCTATTATGTCCTGCTGAAAGATGCACCACCCAGGCTGAGTTATGCACCATGTTCTGAACACGCTTTCCTTTCCACCACTTTTGTTATTCTGACCACACCTTACACAAATTGTTCTGCACCGCTCCCAACATCATCTCAAAGAAGAATAAAATGACCTCTCTCTTTTGTTCTTACTAGACCTCAGTGTTAGCTTAACTATAGCATTGTCATGTTGCATTGTAATAATTCCATTGCATGTATGTCTCCCAGTACATAAGGCATAGGCTTTTTTATCCTTGTAAACCTAGGAACTATCAGTTGCTGGCACACAGGAGCTCTCAACAACTTAAGCAACTGTATAAAAGATGGGATGAGGCCAGATGCTGGATAGTTTTTAACAGCAAGTGGAAGAAGCTTAGATTTTATTCTGTACATGTATCGTTCAGTATACGCTAGATTATACTGCAGTACCAAGCAACCCCAAAATTTCAGTGATTTGAAACAAAGTTTATTTTCTGCTCATATCACATGTACACCAACGGTGGTCAGGAGGCCTCTGCTCCTTGTAATCAGTGGGGCATCCTGGCTGGTGGAGGCTTCATTTTGATATGTATTTCTAATGATCACCATAGCAGTGTGGCAAATCACAGGCTGCTTCTTAAAGAGTCTGCCCTTCGCCACTACCATTCACAATGATAGACCAAAGCTATTCATACGATCACATCTAGTTTCAAAGAGGGTGGGAAAGAACAAACGTATTCTGGAAGATCAGGAGCCAAAATGATCAGGCTAAGTGTTCTAATGACAACTTCAGCAGGGAACAAGGAGTTTTTAAGAAAAGAAAACTAGCAACATATGGTTGAGAACAGATAAAGTGTGAAGGAATGCACAGATGATCTGAAATTGGATGCCTGGGGAAAGCGGACTGGGAGACACACTGGACTAACAGAGCCTAGAAATTTAGGGTTCTCCTAGTAGTCTTTGCACTGAATTGCGCATTCACATTAAGCAAGATACTTATTCTGGCTTCGCTTCAGTACCTCCAAGGGGAAAAGAGATACAGCCATGATAATGTATACAGCCTTCCGGTTAGTCTGAGGGTTAATGAAAGTTGGGGGATGAGGCACTTAACTCCCTGTTTCCTATTCAATTCTGGAGAGAGCTGCCTCTTAAACAAAACGAGCCTTTATCTTTGAGTTCACAGTACATTTCCGCAGTGACAAATTTTGCCAAGCTCACCAAAATTTGAGCTAAACCTGAATAATAAGTTGACTATTTATTTTATGAATTGGATGCACATCCTGCCAGGTTTTCCAAGTGGTTATGACAACAGAATCCCTCATCTATAATATCCATCCACAGCCCTCATCTAGAGCTCCCTTGTTTGTTCCGAAGATAATATATTGATCGAGCCTCTTTTGATGGCATTCTTTCCATGCTTCTCACATGAGGAAGAATTACTGCTGTTTTCCCCAGGGAACCTAAAACGACTGCATTTTTACACATGTTATTTACTGTATGCATTCTAATATCAAAACGGTCAATTCATTTATAATCTTTTTTAACATGCCTTAGAGAATAAAAGGTCTGTTCTTATGTTTGTATGGGGAGGCTTTTTTCCTTTCTTTTTTTACATGTAAGTTTTACTTTATAGCTCATTAATTATAGATCTTGCACCCATGGATAGTTAACATTAATTATGCACAATTAGCATATGACAATGTATGACACACATTTTAGGTGAATATTAGACAGCATAATTATATTGAATATTATTGCGTTCAGCTATATAGGTCCACAAAATATGATGGATGGTGTGTTCATCTCTATTGAATCCAGTTACCTGGTCTATAGTGATGATTTTAAAATAAACACAGTTGGAAATAAATGCACATAAGTTAAATACTGTTAAACATTAAGAAATATTTCCAAAGAGTAAGAGATAGATGGAGGTCAGTTGACCAGTTCTTTCACGTTTGGCAACATTATTTTTGATGTGTACTGTAAGATTTTGGAGCTCAGCTTTAAAATCCTTGAGAATTCAAAGGCTGTTTTATTTAAAGTGTCTGACAGGCAAAACGATTCTTTTTAAACATAATTCATTTCTGCTCTGCAGGCTTATTGCAGAGGACAAAAAACATCTATGCGTAGTAACAAGCAACTATTTTTCCCATATGCAGAAAGGAGGTGCTTAAGAAAATGGGAAACCCTCCCAGGTTGTACTGCAGTCTAAAACCATCAGATGAAATCGGCAAGAGAAATAAGGCTAGGGTAAATCCTCTCACCTGCTAGAATTATTAACAAGAGTTTACCAGTCTTTTCAAATGTTCTTTTGTTAGAGCTTTTGAGTTTTCTATTCAAGTAAAATAAGATAAACGGATAGGCTATGATTGAACTTTGACTTCCTAGTTAAGAATTCACTATTTGAAGAGTCTATTAGCCTCACAAAAATGAGATAACCTTATGTTTCCCATTGTGAGATTAGAAAATTACTCTGTTCTGAGTTGTCACACAAACCAATTTTTATACCTGGCCTTGATCCAGCTATTAGGCTAACTGAAAAAGGCTCATTCTGACTCCTGCCCTCTCTTTTCTTTAATGCTCTCACAATAACTTTGAGGAACCCATCTTGAGAGCTCTCGGCTGATTTCTATTTTAAGAGCCTAGTTCAGCCATTATAATTAGTCCCCAGTTTGTCTGGAATTCTCTCAGGCATTCAAAAGATTCCAAAGCTCTTAAACAAGTTAGACTCAAAAATTTCCCCTGAAATATCTTTAATTGCAAAAGAAAGTCAACTTATCTTTGAGGCCCTGGGGCCTTAACTCAAAATGGGAAATGTCTTTGAAGTTTTGGTTTGGCCATAAGGTTCTGCATATACTTTGTATTCCTCTGTGTAACACATCTGAAGCATTTTTATTCATCAAAAGTCTTAACATCCTAAATTATTTACCATTGAGTAAAATGAATGGTCCAGGAAGACACAATGAGATTCTCTAGAAACACTGTTAAATGTTCACTGGGTTACCAGTACTTTAGTATGGAGGCCTAGTCTATTTTATGGTAAATCTTTTGATAAAATGAGCTAAACTAATTATTAAATATTTACAGTTATAACAAAGCTTCAAAACAAATGTCCATCAATATAAAACTGGGTAAATTAATTAAATTACATCTAGACAGTGGAATACTATTCAAGAGTTTAAAAAGGTAAACAAAATCTATTGTATTTTTATGCAAAGTGCCCATGACATACATATTACACACACACATGGAGAAAAAGGTCACACTTTAATCTCATTAATATATTTGTATAAAACATTTGAAAATCTTTGTATGGAGAGTTGGGTCTGGGAAATTTCACTTTTCTTAGCAGTGCATTGTCTAATTTTTTTTTTTTTGTACCAAGTATGGATTAGTGCAAATCTAAAACAACTAATATAATCGAATTTTGAAAATAAAATTTAAAAAAGCTTTGTACAGGCTGTTCCTGTGGTAAACCTAACTAGATAGAAACAAACCCAGCTTATTTATTTAGGTGGAGATTTGTATAATCTTTACACTCCCAGGAAAGACAGATTGTTGTGTTCTGCACAAATTAGTAATTCTTTCTGTAGTACTTTTGATGAATGGTTATATGAATTCATTTTGAATAATTCCATCTGATGCTTTGGTACAGTTTGTGGTAGAACATTTAGAACATATGGAAGAAGTTAAAAAGAAAAACAAAACTATCCCATATTCCTACAATCTAGAGATAACCTAGAGGTTTTTTTCTCAAATTGAACTGAATCTGGCTCTTTTGCCCAATGGCCCTGGTCCTTTTTTCCTAAAGATGCACTTCTAAGGATTCATCTGTTCTGCTTTAGGTGACAGCCTCTAAACCAGGTGAAGGTAGGCTTAACACTTCTTAGCCTTCCTAGATTAGGTAGAACATTACCTTCAACTATTCAAGCATTTGGCATTGATTTACAGTGTGTCCGTAAAGTCATGGTGCAGTTTTGACCAGTCACAGGAAAGCAACAAAAGACGAAAGAAATGTGAAATCTGCACCAAATAAAAGGAAAACCCTCCCAGTTTCTGTAGGATGATGTGGCAGCATGTGCGCATGTGCAGATGATGATGTAACACCGTGTATACAGCAGAGCAACCCACGGCCATGCCAGTCGAGATGTGGACGGTACAGAGGAAAGTTCAGTGTGTTCTGTGGCTCGCTAAATTCGAATTCGTGACCAAAGTGCAACGTGAATATTGGCGCGTTTATAACGAAGCGCCACCACATAGGAATAACATTACTCGGTGGGATAAGCAGTTGAAGGAAACCGGCAGTTTGGTGGAGAAACCCCGTTCTGGTAGGCCATCAGTCAGTGACGAGTCTGTAGAGGCTATACGGGATAGCTACCTAAGGAGCCTTAAAAAATCTGTGCGTGAGCCCACATCAAACTGCACTGAATAGGCATGAAACTGGGAGGGTTTTCCTTTTATTGGTGCGGATTTCACATTTCTATCGTCTTTTGTTGCTTTCCTGTGACCAGTTAAAAGTGCACCATGACTTTATGGACACACTGTATTTTGATTTTCTGAGCTTCATTTTCTCATCTTTGAAATGAGAATAATAGCAGATATCTCAAGAGTTGCATGAGATTTAAATGGGATATTAGAATCCTTCTGATCCCTCACAAGTCTGTGGTGTTATTTTTATTTGTCTGATTTTTTATAACATGTTGATAACTGAACTGTTATTAAATTACTGAATGATTCTTTTTTTTTTTTTTTTCCCAAAGCTGGAAATAGGGAGGCAGTCAGACAGACTCCCGCATGCGCCCGCCTGGGATCCACCCGGCATCCCCACCAGGGGGCGATGCTCTGCCCATCTTGGGGCATTGCTCTGCCGCAATCAGAGCCATCCCAGCACCTGAGGCAGAGGCCACAGAGCCATCCTCAGCGCCCGGGCAAACCTTGCTCCAGTGGAGCCTCGGCTGCGGGAGGGGAAGAGAGAGACAGAGAGGAAGGAGAGGGGGAGGGGTGGAGAAGCAGATGTGCCCTGGCCGGGAATCGAACCCAGGACTCCTGCACGCCAGGCCGACGCTCTACCACTGAGCCAACCGGCCAGGGCTCTGAATGATTCTTTAACTAGAGCAAGGTCAATATGGCCACTCAATGAATAACCATGCCTATCAGAAAAAGAGCAATCTGTTCTTGTAAATGTTTTTTTTCCCACATCTTTTTTTTAATCTTATTTTTATTAATTTTAATGCAGTGACATTGATAAATCAGGTACATATGTTCCAAGAAAACATCTCCAGATTATTCTGACTTTTGATTATGCTGCATACCCCTCACCCAAAGTCAAATTCTCTTCTGTCACCTTTTATCTGGTTTTCTTTGTGCCCCTCCCCTCCCCTTACCTACTCCCTCTCCTTCCTTGCCCCCTCCCCACCCCTCCACCCCACCCCATTACCATCACACTCTTGTCCATGACTCTGAGTCTCATTTTTATGTCCCATCTTGTAAATGTTTTTAGAATTGTGAACCATATGCTAACTTTCATGAGTATGGGAGGCTACAATATTGAGTATTTTTTCTTAGTCTTCTGAACTAAGTAAATGTGTCACTTCCTCAAATTCAATATTTTCTTTAGAGTTCATATGTCATGCC
The DNA here is from genome assembly GCF_036850765.1 of Saccopteryx bilineata. NCBI lineage: Eukaryota > Metazoa > Chordata > Mammalia > Chiroptera > Emballonuridae > Saccopteryx > Saccopteryx bilineata. Next base: position 60,821,547 of record NC_089494.1, on the reverse strand, counting down.
TTTAAGATTGCTCAGTTGTGCTAATTTATCAAACTATATCCATGGTTAAATGATGAAAAAGGGAGGGAGGGAGATTGACAGAGAGCAAGTGGCAGAGGGCAGGAAACCACAATGGAAGCGTGGCACTTTGGTTCATACAACGTAAAATAAAATTTCCCTGTAGACTACGGAAAACCTTATGCCACTCAACAATCAGAAGTGACATAAAACACTAACCTATTAACATTTGAAAATTTATTAGCAATATGCATGTTTGAAATTATATTTTAAATGAAATTATCTTTGAAATGTGATTTTCCCCAGAGCAGTACAAGTGGCTTTATATTTTCTTCATTATTTTATCATGCAAGTTTGCTTAGAAACACCATGCTATAGCAACTCTATTATTTTTGAATATTACTTTAAAAAAAATAATCTTGCTGAGGAGGACAGTCTGGAATTCAATGGCTAAGTATTCCAACCAGCCAGGGGTTCTTATAAGGGACGCCCAGGCCCTAGGCAACTCTGAAGTCATACCAAGATAGAAGGAGTAGAATGAATTCTGTCCGATACCAGTGAGGAAGTGGTGAAAACAACATGGAAACAAAATTCTGGGATCTTTTATTCCCAGTAATACGAAAATTACTTAATAGAGGGCTATAGCTTTAGCAGAAACCACCCGGCCCTTAAAACAAAGACTGATGCACAGAGAAAACCATTATATCTGTGTAACTATGAGGTCAGTAATTGTGATTCAAGAGTTGACATTTATTTTTCACGTTCCACGAGTGAAAGTAGTACCATATGGCAACTAACCATGGGGGGGGGGGGGGTTAAAAATCACAAGGCGAGAAATTTCTGCTTTTAAAATATGAAGCGGATCAAATACTTTGAGCTTCTCTTTGTTTTCATTGTACCCACCTTCCTTTTTCTTTATCTTTCCCTTGGAAGTTCACCGCATAGTATTAATCACCTAGAAGGCATTTGATAATAAATTGATGATGATAAATATTCTACGTACATGTAAGATACAAGCTTGGGCTTACTAAAGGAAGGAGTCCTTCATTAAAAATACCTCTTTAAAAAAATACCTCTTTATCAGGAATCACCCATTTTTCCCTCATTTTCCCAAAACTTTAGGTAAGGAAAATCAAGCATCTTCTTTCTTTAACCTTTTACTATATTTTCTTCATCATTTATTTAAAAAGTAATATTTCTTCTTAAAAGTGCCTCAATTGTCCTATCACTTAATGTCCCAAATTATACTGTTAGAGTTTTATTCCTTTAGCTGAAGGCTAAATGGCTTGCTACAAATACAAATATCCTCATAAAAAGGTTAATAATTAGTCTTTTGCATCATACAAGGACTCATGGATCCCATGTAGAAAAGAAAACTGCCACAAATTATTAGGCACATCACTGAAAAAGGAGAAAGATTTGAGTAAAAAAGAGGCAGAATGGGGAGGCTGGAGCTGCCAACAAAGTTTAGCTGCTGCCCAGGGATTTGGCTGAGCTCAGCTGCAGGTGCGAAAGGCTCTAGGCAGGTGGTTCCTTTTATCTATGGTGTGGATATTTGTAGGCAACTGCTTGGGGACCTGCATTTGAGCCCTGAGGCAGAGACTTCTAGGCAGTAACTAGTAAAAAAGCTTTGTCTGGCTGACCCAAAACATACCTAGTGGGTAGTCACAGGCATTCTAGAAAAGCCACACTGAAATTTCTTCCTTGAATCACATCGCAAGTGCATTTCTCAATGATACCTAACATTTAATTAGCGAGGCAGCAGGTACCACATCAGGCTTCTCTCAGTTCATTTTCATAATAACCTGGCTGTTATAATTATCTTTGTTTCACAGATAAGGACACTGTGGTTTAGAGTTAACTAGCTCACCCTAAATTTCAGAGATCAAGAAATTGTATTCATTTGCTAGTATTAATAAACCACGGACTGGGTGGCTTAAACAAAAAGAAGTTTATTTCCTCACAGTTCTAGAAGCTAGAAGTCCAAGATCAAGGTATTGGAGGGTTGGTTTCTTCTGAGGACTCTCTCCCTGCCTTGTAGATGACCAACAGATATATTCTGTCTGTGTCTATGTCTAATATCTTCTTATAAAGTCATCTCAGGATGGGATTAGTGTCTACCCCAAAACCTCACTTTACTTTAATTGCTTGTTTTAAAACCCTCTATCTTCAAATACAGTCACATTCTGAAATACTGAGGTTTAGGACTTCAATATATTTTAGGGGGACACAATTCAGCCCATAATAGCCATTCTTTTTCATTTTTAAGTAGATATAGATTTACCATAGATAACATGACTTAGTTGCAACAGTAAAAATACTGAATCAGCCAATGAAACAGAAGTCACTCTAGGTATACCTCAGAACAAGAATTCATCACACAAGAAAATGATTACATAGGCGACAGAAGAGCTGAGAAATCCAGCAGACACAATCTAAAGATGAATAAACACAGAGATATTCATTCTCCTAGGGTGTGTGGGACAAAGGAAGGAGGTGGTATCGTGGAGCCACTTGTGAACTGTGTGGGTCTGCCAAGGAGGAACTGGGACTACAGAAGATGGGTCTGTTTGGCAAGTGACGGTCCCATGAAAAAGACAGGTGCTAAAGAGATGCCACCAGAAACAGAGCGGAGCAGAAACATCTTGACTTTCCCCCTCTGCCATTGCCTGTCTCTCGTTGGACCTGCTGGCAAATTGGCAGGTATGAGAACCTCAGAGATATAGTTCTGTAATTTCCTTTTGTATAGAGCAGAGCAGGAGAAAGACAAGGATTGCTCTAAGAGCGAACAGCCAAAGACCAACACAACTATTTAGAGATTGTTTCACAAGTTCATGTTTTTCAACTAGTGGTTTTGTGGGCTTTATGATGTCACCAGTTAAATTCCTTTAACAGCTGTAAAGCAGCAACACCTGAATCATTTAGAACTTATTTAAAGCCAGAATGCTCGTATTTGCTTGTAGAGACCAGAAAAGTCCAAATTTGTTCTGAAGGTCTACTTCTTCCTAGTTTTGCCTAGGATAGGCTTAGACCAAGAGATTGTTCTCTAAATGACTAAATGCTTGCAGAGAGCTTTGAGATGACTTACCTGACAATTGCTTGGTTCACCTGCTACCTGTCTTCAATATTTTCTCTTCTCATCTGCAGTTATTTGAGAGTGGGACATATCTTTGCAGAAATCTGTGGCTCTCAGCAGTATCAGAATTGATCATAACATATATGTGGAGCCTTTTGGGGGAGGGGCCCAGGAGAAGAGGAGAGAACACGTTTCATGCCTAGAATCCTCTGCAGGATGAACTGGAGAGGCATGAGATGTCAGACACCTTAACAGAATCATTTAGAGCCAGGTGTTTTCTATGCAGAGACAGTTTCCAAGACCTGGGCTGATTTTGCCTGCTTAATGTGCTCTGCATTTTCTAGTCAGACCCCACTGCATGCTTAATGACACAAGTTCCAGGAAGCTTGGGGATTGTGCCAGTAAACACCAGAGACACCAACCTTGTCAAAACAGAAAGAAATGACATACTTACGGTACGGCGAGACGCTCGGATCCTAAGCCCCTGAAGCAACTGGATGCAACAGATTTGATGGGGACACAGTAATAACACGACAGGATTTCTCTGAAGGCCGCAGCCACCAATCCTCTGTCCTAAAAACACAGGTCAACACGGAATGAATTCTAAGTAATTTAAGACCACATGTAGGAGTGGCAGTTACCCTAGAAGTGGGAGCAAACAAATAGCCATGTGCACAGTCAGACACACACCAATCATCTCTTGGGCCATCACTCCTGTATAAAAGGCAAATGATAGATAGATAGATAGATAGATAGATAGATGATAGATAGATAGATAATAGGGATAGCTAGTGACCAGTTCAGATGGAAGTACATTCTTCAGAAAATGTAATTCAGTTGACAGGACACTGCCACACCCACCAAGCAATACCACACTCATGGGACCCATATTGGTGACCCAGAAAACGATTTAAAATAGGTGACTCAGTCTTCACAGGCTTAACGCCTTGCTTCTCGGTGGGCCTCCACTGGTCCAGCGCTCAGTTTATATTGTGAAATGAATAAACAGAAGCCTCAAAATGGAGTCGGGAGGCTAGAATAGAGAAGAACTCTCATGCAGGTGACTCTCAAGGCACACTACTGAGCCCAACAGGATGAGGCATACTTTGCATCTCTGACGGACACAGAGACCACATAACTATATCAGCGGGAGGAAGAAAAGTGTGCGCCTTTCCCAGGGAACAGGTCCGTCACGGGGAGCGGACCAGAGCTCAGCCAATGAAAAGCCAAGATACTTCTAACTTTTAGTTTCCGCCAATGGGCTCTTGGCTTACAAAAGTCCCTCCCAACCCCGTAAGAGAGCTTTTCTTCTTTGTTTCTCTGGACTTGGGAGCAGCTTGCCATGAGACTCCGTGTCCCAAATTATAATTCTTTATTGTTCCCGAATAAACCTGTTTTGCTGGAGAACTGTGTGGCTGTCGATTTGTTTAAGGTCAACGTCATTTAGCTGCTTCCCGGCTAACTTTTGTCATCATCACTGACTCCAAGCTACTGTCTTGGCAGAGGTTGTGTCTACAATTGTTTCATTCCCCAGTACTCAAGTAGCACAGTGCCTGGCACATAGTGGGCTACATTAATCTCTATGATCCTTTTTGAGTTTAAACATAAAATGTTTGAAGTATTTTGCCATCATATTTAATGAATACTGTGGTTGAAATTGTTTTTGCTTCCTTAGCAAATCAAATCATAATGTGAGTCATCTTCACTGGATCTATTCTCAAATCCAGAGCCAGATTTTTTGGAAGAGAAGACAATTATAAGTGGGAAGTTGGGTAAGAGGCTTCCAGTTTGGAGTGTTTCAGAGCTCTGTGGAGGCCACACCACTATATTCTTTATTTTAGAACACTGGGGAGTGGTGGAGATTTAAAATGGTTTTCAAACACAACTTGTTCCTTGGAATCATCTGAAGAGCTTTAACACTTCTGATGCTTGAATCCTGGGATTCCAGAGTAATTGATTAGAGTAGCAGCTTAGTCACTGGGGTTTTCAACAAAGTTTCCCCAGATGATTCTAATATGCAGCCAAGGCTGAGAACCAATGTAAGACTCTCTTCTCTTCTGAAATAGATACTCAATGTTACTGATGAGAAGCCTCAAGTGACGTCATGCACTTGTTTTTGTCTCTTAAATTTCCAACATAGGGGGATGTAGTCTATTCTTCATGGTTTTACAAACTGGTGGCATAGATCCACATAGCCTTCTTTTTTTCCTCTTTATAATAGACACCTTCCATTTTATACTTTGAGGTTCTTTTCATCCTCCAATCACCCCTTATCCCTATGCCCCCTACTAGCTTTAGAGAGGAATATATAGTCTGCCTTGTGGGTTCCTAAGAACATATGGTTCTAAGGAGCTTTCTACTAATCACTATGAGGAAACTGGTATAGAGCAATGAAACAGGGAAGTTACCATGACTCCAGAAGTTTCTAACCATCTTGGTAGTGACAGCCTCTTCTATTGCTCATACCCCTTCCCTCTGAGATGGTGGCTAGAAGCTGGGGTGCACTAAACCTCTCTACTGGCTTTTAATTTTTTTCTTCTTAGATGAAGATGCCGAGATTCAGCCATCAACAGGACACCCCATGTTGTGTTTGTGTGCACCAACAGGTGGACCCTAGTGCTAAGTGATCTGTTTTGCTTGTCTGAGACCATTCAGAGTAGGAGATAAATACCAACCTCACTACCTTTTATTGTGTCAGCATGGCCACCTAAACTTTTTTTTTTTTTTTTTTGAGAGAGAGACAAAGGGAGAGTCAGAGAGAGGGAAAGATAGGGACAGACAGGAAGGGGAGAGATGAGAAGCATCAATTCTTCGTTGCAGTACCTTAGTTGTCCATTGATTGCATTCTCATATGTGCCTTGACGGGGGTGGTGGTGGTGCTACAGCAGAGCACGTGACCCCTTTCTCAAGCCAGTGACCTTGGGTTCAAGCCAGCAACTTTTGGGATCGAGCCAGCAACCATGGGGTCATGTCTATGATCCCATGCTTAAGCCAGCGACCCATCACTCAAGCCAGGTACCTCAGGGTTTCGAACCAGGGTCTTCTGTGTTCCAGTTTGACGCTCTATCCACTGTGCCACCACCTGGTCAGGTGCCACCTAAACTCTTTTAAAACATTGCCTCTATGGAAAAATGTGTTTCAAAATGTGAACAACTGCCCTGGCCGGTTGGCTCAGTGGTAGAGCGTCGGCCTGGCGTGCGGGAGTCCCGGGTTTGATTCCCGGCCAGGGCACACAGGAGAAGCGCTCATCTGCTTCTCCACCCCTCCCCCTCTCCTTCCTCTCTGTCTCTCTCTTCCCCTCCTGCAGCCAAGGCTCCACTGGAGCAAAGTTTGCCCGGGCGCTGAGGATGGCTCTGTGGCCTCTGCCTCAGGCGCTAGAATAGCTCTGATTGCGGCAGAGCGATGCCCCAAGATGGGCAGAGCATCGCCCCCTGGTGGGCATGCTGGGTGGATCCCGGTCGGGCGCATGCGGGTGTCTGTCTGACTGCCTCCCCGTTTCCAGCTTTGGAAAAATACAAAAAAAAAAAAAAATGTGAACAACTCACATACGAATAAACATTTTTTCATCTCAACCCACTTCTAAGTTGGAGACAGCTGATATGTATAATGCAGTAAATGTTATTCAAAGAAAGAACTGATAATATGAATTAACCCATTGTTTTAGCCTTAAGCGGTAAATAATATTAAGAATAAAACCAAGGTGCTGGAAATTGTTGTGTCTTTTGGGAGCATAATGCATGGTGTTATTGTAGTCTAGCATAAGCTACAGTTTACTACCCAGGTAACTGCCAAGATCTGAGGCGGTGCTTGGTTCTCAGAATTAGCATGAATTGGGAATAATAGTGTACAAGAATAGAGCCCTTACCATGAGTCAAACACATACTAAATATAATTTAATTTTCACACATCACTTAGGCTCTATTATTACCCACATTTACAGACAGGTACACTAAGACACAGAAGTGAGATAATTTTCCTACAGCACAGTGTGCATGTATGTCTAAGCAATGATTTGGCAATGTGACCTCTGAGTCAGTACACTTTACCATGTGTAGGTCATAAGAGTTGAGTAAAAAATATCATCTGACTCATACATTATACCTAAGCATGATAAAAACAGAGGACATTGCCTTGGCCCTGGCAGTTCCCTGTGATGACACTATCAGAGGGAGAGGTGCGTGTTCTTGAAAGTAGGATAGGACATTTGACAAGTTTAAAATTAATGTCCTAAGTGATTGAATATTGGGTGTCTTCTCTGATTTCCACAACACAAGTCTTGCTCCCACTTGAGGGCCATGATAAAGTAGCCCTTAGTGTCCGGACCTTCTCATGGTCTTGAAAACAAATGTTGTTTTTCTTTTTCATTTTTCCTATTTAGGTCTTCATAAAATACAGTGAACTTTCCCTTTTATGAATTTTTAAAATCAACTTTAAAACTTACATCCCTGTCTGAAAAGAATACCCATTTTAAAGAAAAGATTATCAAAACTCTAAAATTTGGAAAAGCATATTTTGGAAGGATAGGCAATTTATCCTTTGCACCCTCTAAATTGAGAATAAATACTTTATAAGTCTCTTGAATAAAGAATCCCAATTCTTTGGCATTGTTTTTATTATTTGTTAAGCTTCAGCTATGCCTCTCCTGGGATAGGATGTACACTTCCATGGCCTCAGGGCAATAGGATAATCACTAGCCCATTAAAATAAGTGCCAATGCACCACAACTAGTATAGTTTTTGTTGGAGATCAGAGAATGAAGTGTAAGATGCACTATGTTGTGAATGAAATATATTAGGGACCAAGGAGTTAAAAATTCAAATTTCCACACTTTAAAAAATTATACATCTACAATTTTAACCTACAATTCTATAATACAAAAATCTTAAAGACACTAAGCATTTCCATAACTCTGTTGGTGGCTGACTTGACCTGAATCAATGTAATGCTTTTTGTGGTCCCCAAAAACCCCTTTTTACATGCTTATCCATATGTTTTGCTGCAGAAATTTTAATGTGTTTGATTATTGAGTGGTTCCCAGGTCCTGCTGTAGATGTCATATATGTAGTATGTACACACTATTAATTAATTAAAAAAATTTTTGTATTTTTCTGAAGCTGGAAATGGGGAGAGACAGACAGACTCCCGCATGCGCCCGACCGGGATCCACCCAGCACGCCCACCAGGGGTGACGCTCTGCCCACCAGGAGGCGATGCTCTGCCCCTCTGGGGCGTCGCTCTGTTGAGACCAGAGCCACTCTAGCGCCTGGGGCAGAGGCCAAGGAGCCATCCCCAGCGCCCGGGCCATCTTTGCTCCAATGGAGCCTCGGCTGCGGCAGGGGAAGAGAGAGACAGAGAGGAAGGAGAGGGGGAAGGGTGGAGAAGCAGATGGGCGCTTCTCCTGTGTGCCCTGGCCGGGAATCGAACCTGGGACTTCTGCACGCCAGGCCGACGCTCTACCACTGAGCCAACTGGCCAGGGCCTACACTATTAAATTTTTTAAAGATTTTATTTATTCATTTTAGAGAGGGGAGAGAGAAAGAGAGAGAAGGGTAGGAGCAGGAGGCATCAACTCCCATATATGCCTTGACCAGGCAAGCCCGGGGCTTCAAACCAGCAACCTCAGCGTTCCAGGTCAATGCTTTATCCACTGTGCCACCACAGGTGAGGCACTATAAATATTTTAAATGGAAAAATGCTAAATTCTGAAATACATCAGGATCCAAGGACTTCAGATAGAAAATTGTAGACCTTTTATAAAAGGAGCATTTGACTGACATGTAAATTTAGCAAAACACAACACTTAGTATGTTTTATAAAATTCATTTGTATATTTATTTAACAAGTACTTATTGAATATTCAAACTGGGGCTATAATTGTGATTAAAAGTAGAAACAATCTACTGAAGAAGACAAAGCATTTTGTCACATATATGAATATATAAACAAACTAAATTAAGTACTCTAAAGGAATTTGGCTATCACCTAGCTTACATATACATATTTTAAAAACTTTTAAACTGACTGTCCTGATATCAATTCACCATGGTGCTAAAGCTAAAAGTTTCTTTACAGTGCTTTAACATAAATGCATATGAAACAAGGATGTGTTAGTCAGCCCACAATATGGAAGTTCAAGGTAGTTAATAAAAAAGCTATTTTCTCAGAAGAAAGAGGGCATTTGGGTGAGAACAAATATACTGAATTCTATTGGACATGGTTGGAATTTGGAGCGTGTTTGTTGTAATGTCTAGTTAACTTGTGTGTGTGGTGTGTGTGAAATAACTTGTTTAACCCTTGTACCTAACGTGATATATAAATAACAATCATAAAATAGATGTTATTATTCCTGTTTTACAGAGGTGATAACTGAGGCACAGAGAGGTTATGTAATCTGCCCAAGTTGCTTAGCTAATAAGTGGCCGAGCCCTAAATCGACACAGCACTGCTCCTGGATGTCGACTGTGCTTACAGCTCCGGAACACGAGTTGGTGGGGCGCAGAGGAGGGAGACGATGTAGGACAGTGAAAGGACTCGGGGTTTGTGAGCTAGCGACTGGGGTCAAGTCCTGATTTTACTACTTACTAGTTACATGATTTTCAGCCTTATCAGTAAAGTATGGATAATACTTGTGACTTCTCAGGGTAGCTGTTAAGGCTGACTCTACACCCAGTAGATTGGCAACATTAATATAATAAGTATTGATAAGGATGTAGAGCAATGACAAAGCTCCTCTATCTGTAGGAGTGTAAATTGGCAAAATTTTGGAAAAGAGTTTGGCATTCTTCTGTTAAGGTGAATATGTATTTACTCCGTGACCCAGAAACTCCACACCTAGAGAAATATGTGCGTATGCACACCAGCATATATGTACACGAATGTTTTCTGCAGCATTATTGGTAATAGCCCCAAACTGGAAACAAGCCAAATGTCTGCAGACTGAAGAGTAGATATATCAATTATGGAATATTCATACTATGGAACATAAGAAAACAGTGAAAGTGAATGAACTTCAGCCATATAAAACAACATAGCTAAATTTAAAATTCATTGTTAAAAAAAAAAAGCAATCTCGTGAAACTATACTGCTCACAAAAATTAGGGGATATTTTATTGCTTCATATTTATTTTGTAATATCCCCTAATTCTGCTCACAAAAATTACAGGACATTTTATCACTTTATATTCATTTTAAAATATCCTCTAATTTTTGTGAGCAGTATATATACAGTGTGATACCATTTTTATAACTGGATAAAGCAAGCAAAAAAAACCCTTGTTTGGAAATAGAACAATGAGAAGAAAAATTATTTTTATAGAAAGGCAAAGGTAAAGTTAGAATTCGGATTGTAGTTACCTGTGTGGAGGGTAGCAGATAGTTAGGTGTGTTTATGTGTGTGTTGGGGGGGCAGGGGGGGTTTGCTGATCTGAAATGAGCACATTCAGAGGTTTAACATTATTTATGATATTCTGGTTCATATACTGGATGGTGGGGTCACAGATGTTAATTTTTAAAAATTATTTTTTAACATATATATATATTACATATAGTCTTTTTATAGACATCAAATATTACATAGTACTAATTTGAAAGCTTTACTTAATGCAACCATGAGTCTTTTGAGTAGTTCTCCTCCTGTTCGCCCTCTCCTCAGCATCCTGTCCAGAAGTAGACACACACAGTAGGTGCCCAGGAATGATTTATCAAATAAACTAATAATACTTGTCTAAAAAAAACAATAAAAAGGTGCAATAGTCATGAAGTTCTTTGCAAATGAAAAATGCTTTACAAACAATAGGTGTTAAAAAGAGAAATATTACAGTAATATCATTTAATTTTCACTCCCTCAAGACTGAATTGCTGTAATGGATGGTCCTGCGAGGAAACGCCTGTCAAAGTTTTTCATCCGAGATGCAGAATGCATGGACTCTGTGCCCTCAAACCCACCAGTTTCTGATAGAACACGGAAGGAAGGGTTTAGTTCCAGCCCTGTTTCTTCTTCAGATTTTAAGAGAGAGTGTTTTCTTTACTAGTAGTTGGGGGTGTTCACCATGTAAGGAACACTTGTCAGTCTGGAAATACTGAAAGTGATGAGGAAAAAAAGAAGCATATACTCTCCTTCAAAAAGACTTTTCTACATTCCTACGGGAAAAGCCCAAGGTGGCTGTTAAGGTGATCAACATTTGGAAAGTTGTAAGAGTTCGGGGTGCCAAGGCAAATAGTGTGTTTGTAGTTTGTACTCTGTGCCTAAACTTTCTATCTCACCTACTACTGCAAAGAGAGATAGATAAGAAGGTCACTCTGAATCTTTTCACTCATGCCCTGCTCTGCTGAACGTTATTATTTCATATGTCTTTTACTTACATTGTAAATGTATGCTCAGTTTGACTTCTTTATCTTTGACGATCGCTTTTCTTGTATATCTAGGCACATTCCTTTCTCAAGGATAGAAGGAAGAACTAGGATAGAAATTATTTGTATAATTACCAAATAATAATTAGTGTTTACTGTGTATGTCTTTTAATACTCGACTGTATTTTCCTTCCTCAAAACAGAGGCCGCCCTGAAGTGCAGTTTTAAGTCTGTTTACACCACCCAGATATCAAATTGACTTGCTAATGGTAACTCTTCCTTGGTATCCATGGGTTACTGTGTCATGTGATTTGACATCAAGTACAGACAGTGCTGATTAGGAGCATCCAGCTCTGTCCATCTCCTTGCATCACTGAACCATCTGGTCATTTATTCACTAATAAGCCCCTAATGGCCCAAATATTCACCGGCCTGTCATTGTGACATGGCATAAAATGCCTACATCTTTCAACTCGCTTTGACATGTTGCTTGTTTCACATCAAAACCCGTCATTTACAGGAAAAGAGCTCAGAGGGGTAAAAACTTGACCTAATCTGCAGTGTTAACACAAAGACAGAGGCTTGGTATCTAGTAGCCTGACGGAAAGCATGTAAATGGGCAGGAATTCATTTTGTACATTTTTTTCCATTCTCATTTTACAACATTCTTTAAGTTTGGTATCATCCCTAATATGGGATTTTATGTGGGCTCTGCATCGAAATATCTATGTCATATCTGTTTAAATAGTAAAGAGCACTTTAAAGAGAAAAACCTTCCTGGAGACCTGCAGCTCGCCTGGTCTACATTTAAATGGGTAGGAAAAAAATATCAATAATACAATGGAGCCAAAAAAGCAGGTCTATGTGATTCTCAGAAGACTATGGTTTGTTATTTTAACCCTCTCTGTTCTTTTCCAGCTTAATATGCTTTCGCCCATGTTATATCTCTGTGTTATAGAAATTTGAGATTTTCATGTTTGGGGCATTTGATATTATCACCCGAACGCAGCTATTAGGAAAGAGAGGTCAAAATTTTATAAACCGTCAGACTGGCATAAGCTGAGTTAAAATGGTAATAATTAGAAGGGGATTAGGAGGGGGCAATGCAGCATTTGATCACATTCAGTGCTTTGAAATCTTGGTCCTTCGGTGGAATTGAAACATCATGTAACTGAGGTTCACTAGCTGTTTTTAGGCAGTTTATATTTCATAGACATTACTAAATGGCCATTTCCCTCAAAAATCTCTTTACCCCGTATGTCTCCTTTTATTGTCTTGTTTTTATTTTTATAACAGTTTCTAAAAATTGCATGCTGGCACCACTTAGGTTTAGAGCATCATTTTCCCATTGTCTTTCCTTTCCCTTCACTAAGGCCCAGTGCCCACCTCTTCCTCCAGGTTAACAGGCGAAGAGAACACAGCACCTTTCTGAGGATTTCACCCAGCCCATACCCAGAGACCTGTGGAAACCAGACAAAGGGGTGGTGGATGGGGCAGAGAAGGTAGATCTAGGGCTTTCCAATTTGGTATGAAAGGTGGCAGGGTTACACTAGTTTCTTTGCATCTGGCTGACTGTCTTTGTAGGTGTGGCAGAGCCTGGACATAATGCTGTTGGTCCTACAAAGCCCGTTTGAAGGTCGACTCACACTCCTGCTGGGCCTGGCTGACCTAGAGTTGAGCCTAAAGCAGCACCCTTTTCATCCCATGAGCAGAAGCTAGAACAGGAGCTCCCTCTGAAGGGTGATGGGTGAAGAAAGTTCACCAATGTATCTTCCCAAGTACTCTCTCCACTTTGGCTTTCTGATTTATTGATGTATCCCTTTTCAAAAAGAACAGCCCTTGCTTCAATTCTGATTTGAAAATAGCCAAAATGGTCTACTGCCTTTGCAGCAGCTTTTCAAATTTTAATTTTTTCTTAGAAAAAGTCTACAATATTGGTCATTAACTTTCTCATCCTCTGTAACTATTCATGAAAGTTTCAGCACAAATAACACTCAGAGAGCGTGTTGTTGAGCATTCTGCATTTTTCTAGATGCCAGGGATACAAAGATGATTAACATGTTGCCCCAGGCGTTAAGGGCTTACAGTATAGTCCTTTCAGAATATGAGATTTGGGGGCAAGTGGGAAGAAATCATTAATTGAGGCTACTGGGGAAGACAAAGTTGGAAATTACCAAGGCTTAGTCACACAGGCACAGTAATTACAAAACAACAAGAAAAGAGAGAGAAGTTCAAGGTAGCATAAACATAGAGGGGAGTGGATAGATTACCTGTGTTCTTGTAACTTTATCCTTCTCTTGTAAACAGAGACCCACATATCCCATTCAGACATCTCCCTGCTTCCACTTCCTCCTGTCCATACCCTCTTTCCTCAGCACCAGTAAGAAATATTACCCCCAAAGTATAACACAGTATTCTAGCAATGGAATGGAAAGATAAGGTACGATGGAAGGAAGGGTGGGGCAGGGGTGGGGGGAGAAGGAGGAGGATGACAGGAAGAAGAAAGGTAAGCAGGGAGGGCAGGAGGGAGAGAAACTCTGAGGAATCCCAAGCCCTCTGAACCCCAAAGCCTGTGAATTAAATACCTGAAAGTCCCTTATCTTATACAATAATCAGTGGTTTTTCCCACCAACTACTTGTCCAGCCCTATGCTGTGTTCACCAGGATAGAAGGAAGGCCTGGCATAGGAGACCTTCCACTCCCTTCTCTGTCTCAGGGCACGCACACTTTCTCACCTCTGCACAGTCTTTTCTGATACCTATGATTGCCTTCACTTGCCTTTTCGGTGGCTCCTCTAGATCTCTCCTTCATATTTTCCTCCATGATGCGTCCGTCCTCCACGCTTTTCTGAAAAGTGAGTCAAGGATAGATGGGTGCCATCAGGAGTGGTAATGTCCTTGGCTCTGTTCTTTCAACCAGGGGAAAGGGCTGGAGAGCCATTCATTAGTATGAGTCTGAAATTGTATAAAAATTGCTGGGGTTACAAAAATGACAAATAGATGCACTATTTTGTGTGTTTGTTATTCCTGAAATGTACGATAATATGTAACTGCGAGTCAAGAGACCCATTTTTCTCTGCCATCATGTAGGTATGCGATTGTGAGAGGCTGACCTTGTCTGGGTGACCTCAAACTCTGTCCCCATTAAGCAATAACTTCCCATTGTCCTTTCCCCTCAGCCTCTGGTGACCTCTAATTTCTGTTCTGTTTCTACAAATTTGCCTATTCTACCTATTTTATACAGGCGGAATCATACAATATTCATCCCTTTGTGTCTGGTTTATTGCACTCAGCATAGTGTTTTCAAGATTCATTCATATTGTAGCATATATCAGAACTTCACTGCTTTTTGTGATCTAATAATACTCCATTTTATGTATGTATCACATTATATTTATCTATTTATCTGCTGATGGACAGTTGGGTTGTGTACATCCAATTTCTTTGACTTTGATTAGAATGTTATCAACTTACACTAATCAGACTCAGGGAAAAAGAAATATTACCTAATTAGAAAAGGCAGTACAATAGAATGGTAACTCGAGTTCTGTGTCAGACTTGGGTTCAAATCCCGTGACCTTTCCTATCAAATGTTCGTCTTACATTCACTTTACATAGGTCAGCATAACCTTCTGAACTTTAATTTCTTTATTTTGAAAATGGGAATTCTAATACCTATTTCATTGAATTCCCATGAGACTTAAATACAATAATATAAAACACTTTTTACATTTTTTGCCTATGGTTAGCCTCAATAAACATATGGTTTTATATTCCTTAAATAAAATTTGAAAGGTAAACATCTTTTATATTAAGGGGTTTGGGGGAGGTAATCAAAGAACAATAAAGGAAGGCCCCAGTGATGAAAAGCTTGGTGCTACTGAGACTATGTATTCTCTAAGGTTATTTCTAAGCCCTGAAGTTCTAGAATTTGATTATGTATTCAGCTTGCTTCCAATGATCTAGAAGAAGAAAATAAAACCCTTAAAAATTAGAGAGGCACGGACTATTGTTGACTCCTCTGTAGCTGCCCTGAGGGTATGTTTTAGAGGCAGTGAACAACCCTATTGCCTTAAGATTAACATCATTAAAATAGATATGTTAATGCCCATCTCTTTGTTTGGTACTTTTCAATGCACTGTTTACGAATTATATTAGGAATGTTTAAAGTGCCATGTACTGGAATTCAGAAACCAAATCTGTGTTGAGTTTTTTTAAAAGGTTGATTCAAGAATAAATCATTATTCCTAGAAATAAGACATATTCAGTAACCACTTGTGACAGAGATGGCTAACCACTTGTGTTAGATGCCTAACAACATCCATCTTTCTTCTTTCAGGACACTGTTGCTACATAATAATTGCCCAATCAGATTTGCATTTCTTCACCTTCTGTATGTAGGAGAGACCACATGGCTGGTTCTTTCCAGTGAAATATAAGCCAAAGTGATATGTTCTTTCAAAGCAAAGGCAGCTAGCTAAGAAGAAGGTGGGCCTTCTTTGCCCTCTAACTCTTTTCCCCCTTTTGGGAAGATACAAAGCCATGGGATAAAACCAGTAAACAGAGGAAGAACTCACATCTTCAATGGACTGTTAAATGATTGAAAAATAAATTTCTGTTGTGATAAGCCAACTAAATTTTTGGGTTTATCTGCTGCATCATTAGTATCACCTTAACAATACACTACGAATCGTAAAGAAGGATTTAAATGTCTGAGAATCACTGATAGTTGTGAACAAATTGCTTTCTCCTTTTAGAAAGATTTGATGGCCCTGGCCAGTGGCTCAGTGGATAGAGCATTGGTCCAGCATATAGAGTCCTGGGTTCAATTCCTGGTCAGTCAGGGCACACAGAAGAAGTGACCATCTGCTTCTCCCCTCACCTTCTCCCTCTTCTCTTCCCCTTCCCCTCCCTCAGCCAGTGGCTTGATTGGTTTGAGAGTGGCCCCTAGCACTGAGGATAGCTTGGTTGGTCTAAGCGCATCAGCTTCAGGTGCTAAAAATAGCTCAGTATTCGAGCATTGGCCCTAGATGGAGTTTCTAGGTGCATCCTGGTTGGGGCACATGTGGGAGTCTGCCTCACTATCTCCACTCCTCTCACCTAAAAATAAAAAATAGATTTTGTTAACCTTCTTTGACATTCTAAGATCCATTTATTTAACTCTGTTAATTTATTGAAAGTTAGCTCAGCTTCTCTTCAAAAGCTACTTATAATCTCCTATGAGTAAAAAAAAAATCTAAAAAGTTAAGGAATCACACAAAGCAAAATATGAAAAGAAGATGAATAGAAAATAATATAATGTTTTTTAGTAATTCAGAGAAGAACTGGTGTGCTGAGAAAAGACATGTGAAGACTATGAGGACTTTATGAGTACCTTGAAAACAGGGTAGGACTTAGCAAGCAAGACAGAAATAACAGTATGGATATTCAAATAGAGTTAATAGAATAAAATAATGCATTAAAATAGAAATGAACAAAAATATACTTAGAAGACTCTAAGAGTAAGGGATCATAGTATAAGGATAGAATTTGAAACTCATTTATTATCCATTAAGAATACTTATTGATCACATGGATCAGACACTAAGCTAAGCACTGGAGAGTAAGTACAGTCTTTACTTTCATAGACTTTAGTCTGTTGGAATAGACAGGTCTAGATTCAACTTATATCCACAAATTATTGCCTATCTGAACATGAGCAAGTCATTTAACTTTTTGTAATTCTTGATTTTCTCATCTACATAATAAGGATAGTAATAGCATGATAGAGTTTGGTGAGGATTAAAAGAAATGATGAGCCCTGGCCAGTTGGCTCAGTGGTAGAGCATCGGCCTGGCGTGCAGAAGTCCTGGGTTTGATTCCCAGCCAGGGCACACAGGAGAAGCGCCCATCTGCTTCTCCACCCCTCCCCCTCTCCTTCCTCTCTGTCTCTCTCTTCTCCTCCTGCAGCCGAGGCTCTACTGGAGCAAAGATGGCCAGGGTGCTGGGGATGGCTCCTTGGCCTCTGCCCCAGGCGCTAGAGTGGCTCTGGTCTCAACAGAGCGACGCCCCGGAGGGGCAGGGCATTGCTCCCTGGTGGGCAGAACGTTGCCCCCTGGTGGGCGTGCCGGGTGGATCCCGGTCAGCGCATGCGGGAGTCTGTCTGACTGTCTCTCCCCGTTTCCGGCTTCAGAAAAATACAGGGGGAAAAAAAAAAAAGAAATGATGAATTTGAAGCATTTAACACAATGTTTCACACATAGTAACTCTCAGTAAATACTGGATGCTGTTGCTTGATGTGGTAATTGTGGTGGTTGGTGTTAATAGTAGTAGATCACTTGGATAGGAGCAGAGAAATTGTGTTGATAATAGTAGAGGTTAAGGTTGGAGTTTTATCCATTCACAAAGTCTCCTGAATATGAGACCAAAGATTTTGAGTTTTATCTTTAGGCAATGGATAACCATTGAGAATTATTGAGCAAGGATATAAAATGGCAACACTGAACAGAATGAATTTGGGTTAGGTATATGGAAAAAGAACAATGGCAAAAAAATGGATATCTTTGGAACTAAAGTTGCAGTGGGCAAGAGTAATGAAATGAAAATTGGTAGGATGTTCAAGGATAAGCTTTTCTCGTTTGGTTAACTGAAAAGGGATGCTGACAGAATGGAATTGAGTAGGAGAAAACCAAGTTTAATTTTAGAATTTGAAGAAATCATAAAATATTTAATTGAAAATATCCATCAGATAATTGACTATATCAGTTTGATGTCTGGAGGAAATAAGAACTAGAAATATAGTTTTGTGAATCATTTAAATATGAAATGAGCCCTGGCCAGTTGGCTCAGTGGTAGAGCGTCGGCCTAGCGTGCGGAGGACCGGGGTTCGATTCCTGGCCAGGGCACATAGGAGAAGCGCCCATTTGCTTCTCCACCCCTCCGCCATGCCTTCCTCTCTGTCTCTCTCTTCCCCTCCCGCAGCCAAGGCTCCATTGGAGCAAAGATGGCCCGGGCGCTGGGGATGGCTCTGTGGCCTCTGCCCCAGGCGCTGGAGTGGCTCTGGTCGCAACATGGCGACGCCCAGGAGGGTCGCAACATGGCGACGCCCAGGATGGGCAGAGCATCGCCCCCTGGTGGGCAGAGCGTCGCCCCCTGGTGGGCGTGCCGGGTGGATCCCGGTCGGGCGCATGCGGGAGTCTGTCTGACTGTCTCTCCCTGTTTCCAGCTTCAGAAAAATGCAAAAAAAAAAAAAAAAAAAATATATATATATATATGAAATGATTCCATCCTTATAACTGCTATAATCCCTTACTCTTATAGTCTTCTAAATATATTTTTGTTCATTTCTATTTTAATGCATTATTCTATTCTATTAACTCTATTTGAATATCCATACTGTTATTTCTGTCTTGCTTGCTAAGTCCTACCCTGTTTTCTAGGTACTCATAAAGTCCTCATAGTCTTCACATGTCTTTTCCCAGCCCACCAGTTCTTCTCTAAATTACTAAAAAACATTGTATTATTTTCTATTCATCTTCTTTTCACATTTTGCTGATTACCAAATGTATGACTTCTCTAAAAAAGTGTATATGGA